>NC_044404.1:23282877-23613592 GCF_006542625.1 Nomascus leucogenys | reverse complement strand
AAATTAGCCGGGCGTGGTGGCGGGCGCCTGTAGTCCCAGCTACTTGGGAAGCTGAGGTAGGAGAATGGTGTGAACCCAGGAGGCGGAGCTTGCAGTGAGCCAAGATCGCGCTACTGCACTCCAGCCTGGGTGACAGAGTGAGACTCCATCTCAAAAAATAATAATAATAATAAATAAAATGGGGCTATGGTCTATGTGCCTTACATAATTAATAGACTTTATTGCTTTTTGATGTATCTGTTAATCCAATAAAGGTGTTGTCTCCTAACACTATTTTATTTCATATTTTACAGTGTCTGGGCAAGTCAATGAAGCCCACTGAACCTCAGTTTCCTTATTTCTTTCTTTTTTTTTTTTTTTTTTTTTGAGACGGAGTCTCGCTCTGTCGCCCAAGCGGGAGTGCAGTGGCGCAATCTCGGCTCAGTGCAAGCTCCGCCTCCCGGGTTTACGCCATTCTCCTGCCTCAGCCTCTCCGAGTAGCTGGGACTACAGGCGCCCGCCACCACGCCCGGCTAATTTTTTGTATTTTTAGTAGAGACGGGGTTTCACTGTGGTCTCGATCTCCTGACCTCGTGATCCGCCCGCCTCGGCCTCCCAAAGTGCTGGGATTACAAGCGTGAGCCACTGCGCCCGAGTTTCCTTATTTCTAAAATGAAAAAGAAAAAACCTTCCTCACAGGGCTATTTAGAGAATTTAACGAGATGGTATATGTGTGTCCAGGAAGTAAGAGATCTTTTTTTTGCAGCCCCCTTTCTCTCATTAGGCTGAATTTCTCAAAGACAGAAGGGAGTTATTATTATTATTATTTATTTATTTATTTATTTTTTTAGACAGGGTCTCACTCTGTCATCCAGGCTGGAGTGCAGTGATACCATCTTGGCTCACTGCAACCTCCACCCCCAGGGATCAGTCGATCCTCTCATGTCAGCCTCCAGAGTAGCTGGGACTACAGGGAGAGAGTTCTATTGACCTCTGTATCCCCAGCATTGAATATCTAGTAATACATTTAATGATAGCAGTGATGGTGACAACAACTTTCATTTACTGAACACTTACTGTGTTCGAGGCTCTGTGCTAAGTGCCTCTTAAGAGAAGGACAAGTAATAGACATGTAAACGATTTGCTTTTCTCTGCTGATGATTTAAACATGAAGGAATTGTTTTACATTTCCCTTGGGGAAGTTTTATATTCCATTACTGGAGACAAAGTTTATTCTTGGGCCATGTACATTGTTTCGCCAAATCAGTTGGATAAAAATTAGAGCAATCCTTAGTTTACTTATCTATAAAATGGGGCTAATGATTAACTTGACTCATGTAAAGGTGTCCCATAAATGGGACATAAATGACAATGGTTTCTGCTTACTCCTTCCTTTCCTCCCCACATACACACACCCTTCCTTGGGGAGAAGGCAGTGACTAGGAAAGATTTGTTTTTTTTGTTTGTTTGTTTGTTTGTTTTTTTGAGATGGAGTCTCGCTCTGTCACCCAGGCTGGAGTGCAGTGGCGCGATCTCGGCTCACTGCAAGCTCCGCCTCCCGGGTTCACGCCATTCTCCTGCCTCAGCCTCCCAAGTAGCTGGGACTACAGGCACCTGCCACCACGCCTGGCTAATTTTTTTTTTTTTTTTTTTTGTATTTTTAGTAGAGACGAGGTTTCACCATGTTAGCCAGGATGGTCTCGATCTTCTGACCTCGTGATCCGCCCACCTCGGCCTCCCAAAGTGCTGGGATTACAGGCGTGAGCCACTGCGCCTGGCCAGGTGCTTCCTTTTCTTTCAAGGCAGGGCGGGCCTCACTATGTTGCCCAAGCAGGTCTTGAATCCAGGACTGAAGGAATCCTCCCACCTCAGCCTCCTGAGTAGCTTTCATCCTTTATAAGCATTTCAAAGTCTCCAAGTCATAGATGGAGCAGCTGAGACCCAGAAATAAGAAGGGCCTTGTCTAAGGCCACAGAGTGGGTACAGAGCCAGTCCCACATCCCAGGACCCCATCAACCCACCTGAGCTTAGGAACTCTCTGAGCACCTTCTTGGCACTAGGCTTTGTGCTCATTGCTTCCTCACACCAATTTTATAAAGTGGGTGTTGTCCCACTTTTGCGATAAGGACACGGGGACTCAGGAAGGTAAAATAACTTGCCCAAGTCACACAGCTAGTAAGGGACAGAATCATGACATGACTATCTGACTCCAAAATGCATGCTTTTTAAATACCTGGAGGCCTCTGCAGTTTGGCTGTTTTGGAGCCTCAGATTTGCTTGAGTGGCTCAGTGGACAGCCTCTCTGAGTTTCTGTAGCAGTAGTGTTGTACCCCAAAGCAAGGAGTCGGTTACCAAGGCTGATCCCTGTGCCCAACTCCCTCTGTCCCAGCAGCTGGGGTCCAGGGGTTCACAGAGCAGGCACTCATGGCCCCTGCTCCAGCAATGATCTGCATGGCATGCCGCCCCATCCCCAAAGCCCATTGTCTCCCCAGGAGACAATATGGAGAAAGGACCCAGCCTAGTGGGCTGCCTGTATCCATCTGTAACCATGGAAACCCCTTAGGGAGACAATTACAAAACCCTCCTTGCCACCTCCCGCCCTGCAGCTGTGGCTCCAGGAGCCCAGCCTCCAGCAGCAGAGGAATTACTGATAATTGCTGCTCCCCCAGCACTGCCACCACCAAATGGGACCCAGCTGGGCCCCCCTCCACGGGGATCTCCCCCACCCTCCCAGTCCCAGAATTGGTGTTGGTAAAGGGGCCTTAGTTGGGTTTAAGGCCTAAGCTATATTTCTTTTGCAAGAGTCAAAAGATCCTTGTAGCTCTCTACTGGTAAGATATGTCCTTGATCCCACATTTGGGCACAGAGAAAAAAGGGCTCAGCACAATTCTTAACCATTGAATAGTCAACCAGTCACCTGGGAAGGGCTTAGGTCTTCAGTGCATGACTCCCCTCTGGCGGCCAGTTGCTGCAATTGTCAGAGAGGAACAAAAATGATGACCTCGGCCGGGCGCGGTGGCTCACGCTTGTAATCCCAGCACTTTGGGAGGCCGAGGCGGGCGGATCACGAGGTCAGGAGATTGAGACCACGGTGAAACCCCGTCTCTACTAAAAATACAAAATACAAAAAAAAAAAAAAAATTAGCCGGGCGTGGTGGCGGGCGCCTGTAGTCCCAGCTACTCGGAGAGGCTGAGGCAGGAGAATGGCGTGAACCTGGGAGGCGGAGCTGGCAGTGAGCCGAGATTGCGCCACTGCACTCCAGCCTGGGTGACAGAGCGAGACTCCGGCTCAAAAAAAAAAAAAAAAAGATGACCTCTTTTCCTGGGTATTTACTGTGGTCCAGATACACACACATATTAGATCTAATCCTTACCACCTCTCGGTGAGGGGGGTCTTCTTGTCCTACTTGCACATGCTGAAGCCAGGGTGTCCAGAGAATATCCAGAGGAAGGATGACAAAGTGGTTGAGAGGGTGAACCTGGACAGCCCTGACTCAAAACCACCTCTACTGTCACCAGCCCTGTGGTCTTGGGCAAGTTACCTAAATGCTCAGAGTCTCAGTTTCTTCATCTGTAAAATGGGGGTGATGATGTTACACATCTCATGGGGGTGATATGAGGATCATATGCGTGAAAGTTAAGAGCCTTCAGAAAGGTGACCCACACATAGTAAATAAAATTCAGGGCCCTGACACGCAAAGCTGTCCTTCAGGCATAATCATTGAACTACTCTTGGGCTCAGTTCCTTCATCTGTTCTGTGGGGCTAATGGTGGCTTCCTCATAGGGCTGTTGTGATAATTAAGCAGATCTGGGCATGCATGTGCATGCTTTGCAACTATTAGCTTTTTTTTTGACAGGGTTTCCCTCTGTCATCCAGGCTGGAATGCAGTGACACAGTCACAGCCCACTGCAGCCGTGACCTCCTGGGCTCAGGAGATCCTCCAGTCTCAGCCTCTTGAGGAGCTGTGACTACAGGCATATACCACTACGCCTAGCTAATTTTTAAATATTTTTGTAAAGACAGAGTCTCGCTATGTAGCCCAGGCTGGTCTTGAACTCCTTGACTCAAGCCATCCTCCCGCCTTGGCCTCCCAAAGTGCAGGGATTATAGGAGTGAGCCACTGTGCTCGACTTCTTAGCATCATTTTTGATCTGCTTGTTTGGGGAGGAATAATCACAGGAGTGGGGTAGTGTAGGGGGCAGGGGGTGGGGGAGAGCAGTGGGCGGGGGAGGTGGGTTAGAAAGTGAATTATAAGCCAGGTATGGTGGCTCACTCTTGTAATCCCAGCATTTTGGGAGGCTGAGGCAGGAGGATTGCTTGAGTGTAGGAGTTCGAGACCAGCCTGGGCAACATAGCAAGACTCTATCTCTAAAAAAAGAGAAATGAAAAAGAGAGAATAGGGAGAGAGAGGCAGGGAGGGAGTGAGTGGAAAAAAGTGAGTTATGTTTCTCTCCATGAGCCTGGAGGAGGTACATGAGAATTCTGGCTCCTGTGACTACCTCTTTGGCCTCACAAGGCCCCCCAACTCGCCATTTCCCCCCAAGCAGAGTTACAGAGGTACTCTGACAGTGGCCAGAGACTTTCTTGGGAAGTCTCTTGGAAAGGGATTGTGAGTGATCTTGCACCTATTCCAAAGAACCTTTCGTTGGCCGGGCTGCATGGCTCACACCTGTAATCCCAGCACTTTGGAAGGCCGAGGCAAGCGGATCACCTGAGGTCAGGAGTTCGAGACCAGCCTGGCCAACGTGGTGAAACTGTCTCTACTAAAAATACAAATTAGCCAGGCACAGTGGCTCATGCCTGTAATCCCAGCACTTTGGGAGGCTGAGGTGGGCAGATCACCTGAAATCGAGAGTCTGAGACCAGCCTGACCAACATGGAGAAACCCCATCTCTACTAAAAATACAAAATTAGCCAGGTGTGGTGGTGCGTGACTGTAATCCCAGCTACTCAGGAGGCTGCAGCAGGAGAATCACTTGAACCTGTGGGAGGCGCAGGTTGCAGTGAGCCAAGATTGGGCCACTGCATTCCAGTCTGGGCGACAGAGCAAGACTCCATCTCAAAACAAACAAAAAAACCTTTCGTTGAGTTTAGTTCAATAAGCAATTCTTGTCCTTGTACTCTGCAGTGGGTACTATGCTGGATATTGGGGTGTGAAAATTAAAAAGACAAGGAGAAGCTTAAATCTGGGGGTGGAGTGAGGAGGAAGAACATTAAAACAACTGTAATTACAATTGCAAAACGATGATAGAGGGCCGGCATGGTGGCTCACCCCTGTAATCCCAGCGCCTTGGGAGTCCAAGGCAGATCACTTGATTCCAGGAGTTCAAGACCAGTCTGGGCAACATGGTGAAGCCCCTTCTCTACAAAAACAAACAAACAGGCCGGGCACAGTGTCTCACACCTGTAATCCCAGCACTTTGGGAGGCTGAGGCGGGCAGATCACGAAGTCAGGAGATCGAGACCATCCTGGCTAACACGGAGAAACCCTGTCTCTACTAAAAATACAAAAAAATAGCCAGGCGTGGTGGTGGGTGCCTGTAGTCCCAGCTACTCGGGAGGCTGGGGCGGGAGAATGACGCGAACCTGGGAGGCGGAGCTTGCAGTGAGCTGAGATCGCACCACCGCACTCAAGCCTGGGCAACAGAGCGAGACTGCGCCTCAAACAAACATACATACAAACAAGAACGATGATAGATTGAGGTTCCTAACAAGAGGTGGGGTGCAGGGCTCAGGGTCAGCTTCCAAAAGATGGCTGGCATAATCTACCACCACCGCTACTGTGGCCAACACCAAAATCACCTCGATTTCAAAACTGAATGTCTTGATTATTTCAAAAGAGATCTGGGCTGGGTGTGGTGGCTCACGCCTCACAGCATGTTGGGAGGTTGAGGCAGGTGGATCACTTAAGGTCAGGAGTTCAAGACCAGCCTGGCCAACATGGTGAAACCCTGTTTCTACTAAAAAGAAAAAAAAACACAAAAATTAGCTGGGTGTGGTGGTGGATGCCTGTAGTCCCAGCTACTCAGGAGGCTGAGGCACGAGAATTGCTTGAACCAAAAAAAAAAAAAAAAAGAAGAGCTCTAGCTGGGCACGGTGGCTCACGCCTGTAATCCCAGCACTTTGGGAGGCCGAGGCGGGTGGATCATTTGAGGTCAGGAGTTCAAGACCAGCCTGGCTAACATGGTGAAACCCCGTCTCTACTAAAAAATACAAAAAAAAATTAGCCGGGCATGGTGGCAGGCACCTGTAGTCCCAGCTACTCGGGAGGCTGAGGCAGGAGAACGGCGTGAACCCGGGAGGTGGAGCTTGCAGTGAGTCGAGATCGTGTCACTGCACTCCAGCCTGGGCTACAGAGTGAGACTCCGTCTCAAAAAAAAAAAAAAAAAAAAAGAGTTCTGAGCCATTTTTCAATGTTAGCAATTGACCTCCCGGGTTCACGCCATTCTTCTGCCTCAGCCTCCTGAGTAGCTGGGACTACAGGCACCCCCTACCACGCCCAGCTAATTTTTTGTAATTTTAGTAGAGACGGGGTTTCACCGTGTTAGCCAGGATGGTCTCGATCTCCTGACCTCGTGATCTGCCCGCCTTGGCCTCCCAAAGTGCTAGGATTACAGGCATGTGAGCTGGATTCCTAATTTGGTCCCTGGTTTCTGTTCTCTTAGCCTGAGGAGTTAAAAATGCACCCTTTTAAAATTGAGTGCTGTTTAAGATCACGTGGGGGATATGGAGGTACACAGCATTCTCAATGATTTATTTATCTGGTTTAAGAAACAAAAGAAAGGAAGAAACTTCTATCTGAGAGCAGAACGGTTTTTTCTGGTGGAAGAGACGGAGAGAGACATGTCAAGCAGGGAGGACAGCACAGGCAATAGGGAGAGCTGAGAGGTCAGAGGGAGAGTTAGGAAGAGTGTGTTGGATTAGAACGTCTAAGGGGGCCAGGTGTGGTGGCTCACGCCTGTAATCCCAGCACTTTGAGAGGCCAAGGCGGGTGGATCATTTGAGGTCAGGAGTTCGAGACCAGCCTGGACAACATGGTAAAAACTCCTCTCTACTAAAAATATAAAATTAGCTGGGCAGTAGTGGTGCGTGCCTGTAATCCCAGCTACTTGGGAGGCTGAGGCAGGAGAATCGCTTGAGCCTGGGAGGCAGAGGTTGCAATGAGCAGATTGTGCCACTGCACTCCAGCCAGGGTGAGAGGGTGAGAGCCTGTCTCAAAAAAACAAAACAAAACAAAACAAAACAAAAAAAAACCTAAGGCCCATGTGTGAAGGGTCTGAAAATCAGAGGGACCTGGTGGTGGGGGTGTCTGGGCCGTGGTGGGGAGCTAGTTGCCAGACCTTGGGCTAGAGAGAGACAAGGTCAGGTGTGTGTGTTAAAGAGATCCCTCAGGAAAAGGGGAGAATAAATTGACAATTACAGGAATTATAGGGGTGGATCACGAGGTCAGGAGATCGAGACCATCCTGGCTAACATGGTGAAACCCCGTCTCTACTAAAAATGCAAAAGAAATTAGCCGGGCGTGGTGGCGGGCGCCTGTAGTCCCAGCTACTCGGGAGGCTGAGGCAGGAGAATGGCGTGAACCCGGGAGGCGGAGCTCGCAGTGAGCCGAGATCGCGCCACGGGACTCCAGCCTGGGCGACAGAACGAGACTACGTCTAAAAAAAAAAAAGGAATCATAGGTGGCATTTCCCCAAGAGGCGCTGAGCAGCTCTGCTGGGACCTGACTCCCACGTGGGATGTCCCTCTTCCCGCATGGGATCACCTCCACGGGACCCAACATCTGTGAAAAACATTCCCAGGGCCTATCTGGAAAGAATCTGGCCGGTCTAGTAGCCCTGTCCTTCTCAGCGGGGCTGCATCTTTCACATCCTGTTTCTCTTCCCCAAGCCCATAGCGGGTGAGTTACCTTGTTGATGAGAAGACGCCTCGCAGACTTTGGCAGGTGCCAGGGTTGACCTCTAGGTGGCAGCCTTCGCCTTTCAGCCCCACCAGCTTCCAGCCAAATGTCTGAGAGAAGGAAAAGGAACTAATGAAGACGCAGGGGGACCCACCAGGCGCCGCAAGCACGTTTACTGAGCTGCACAGCCACCCTCTCAGGCACACGTCATTCTCTCCACGTCACAGCTCAGAGACGTGAAGTCACTGATCCAAAGTCACACAGATGGGTGGCAATTGGCTTCTCTGAGCCTCATGTTCTTTATCTGTACAGAGACTAAACCATTCCTAGCAATCACTAATCTACTTTTTTTTTTTCTGAGACAGCGTCTTGCTCTGTCACCCAGGCTGGAGTGCAGTGGTGTGATCTCGGCTCACTGCAGCCTCTACCTCCCGGGTGCATACAATTCTCCTGCCTCAGCCTCCCAAGTAGTTGGGATTATAGTCATGCGCTACCATGCTTGGCTAATTATTGTATTTTTAGTTGAGACATGGTTTCACCGTGTTGGCCAGGCTGGTCTCGAACTCTTGACCTCAAGTGATCCACCCACCTCAGTCTTCCAAGGTGCTGGGATTACAGGCGTGAGCCACTGTGCCTGGCCTTTTTTTTTTTTTTTTTGAGACAAAGTCTCACTCTTGCCCAGGCTGGAGTGCAGTGCACGGTCTCGGCTCACTGCAACCTCCACCTCCCAGTTCAAGTGATTCTCCTGCCTCAGCCTCCCGAAGTGCTGGGATTACAGGTGCCTGCCACCACGCCCAGCTAATTTTTGTATTTTTAGTAGGGATGGAGTTTCACCATGTTGGCCAGGCTAGTCTCAAACTCTTGACCTCAGGTGATCCGCCCGGCTCGGCCTCCCAAAGGGCTGGGATTACAGGCGTGAACCACCACGCCCAGCCCCACTAATCTACTTTTTGTTTCTATAGAATTATCTATTCTAGCCTGTAATCCCAGTACTTTGGGAGGCCAAGGTGGGTGGATCACCTGAGGTCAAGAGTTCAAGACCAGCCTGGCCAACAGGGTGAAACCCCATCTCTACTAAAAATACAAAAATTAGCCAGCCGTGGTAATGCACAACTGTAGTCTCAGCTACTTGGGAGGCTGAGGCAGGGGAATCCCTTGAACCTGGGAGGCGAAGGTTGCAGTGAGCCAAGATCATGCCACTGCACTCCAGCCTGGGTGACAGAGCAAGACTCTGTCTCAAAAAAAAAAAAAAAAGATTTATCTATTCTAGATATTTCACTAAATGGGATCATACAAACATGGCCTTTCATGTCTGGTTTCTTTCACTTAGCATAATGTCTTGAAGAGTCTTCCATGTCGTAGCATGTATCAGTACCTCATTCCTTTTTATGGGGCCAGGTGTGGCGGCTCGTGCCTATAATCCCAACGCTTTAGAGGCAGGAGGATTACTTGAGCCCAGGAGTCCAAGACCAGACCACGGGATATAGTGAGACCCCCATCGCTATTAAGAAAAAAAAGAGGCCGGGCGTGGTGGCTCACGCCTGTAATCCCAGCACTTTGGGAGGCCGAGGTGGGTGGATCACCTGAGGTCAGGAGTTTGAGACCAGCCTGGCCAGGATGGTGAAACCCTGTCTCTACTAAAAATACAAAAATTAGCCAGGCGTGGTGGCATGCACCTGTAGTCCCAGCTACTCAGGAGGCTGAGGCAGGAGAATGGCGTGAACCCGGGAGGCAGAGCTTGCAGTGAGCCGAGATCGCACCGCTGCACTCCAGCCTAGATGACAGAGCAAGACTCCGTCTCAAAAAAAAAAAAGAATTACATTACTTTTTTTGGCTGAATAATATTCTATTATATAAATATACCACTTTTTTTTTTTTTGAGGCAGGGTCTTGCTCTGTTGTCCAGGCTGGGATGCAGTGGCATGACTTCCGCCTCCCAGGTTCAAGCAATTCTCCCACCTCAACCTCCCAAGTAGCTGGAACTACAGGTGCACGCCACCACACCCAGCTAATTTTTGTGGTTTTTTTGTAGAGATGGGGTCTATGTTACCCAAGCTGGTCTCAAACTTCTGGGCTCATTTGATGTACGTGCCTTGGCCTCCCAAAGTGCTGGGATTACAGGCATGTGCCACTGTTCCTGGACTCCACATTTTGTTTATCCAATCATCAGTTAATGGGCATTTGGGTTGTTTCTACTTTCTGGTTATTATGGATAATGCTGCTATGAACATCTGTATTCACATTTTTGTGTGAACATATGTTTTCGATTCTCTTGGGTATATGGGAGTAGAATTGCTGAGTCGTGGTTAACTCTGTATAACTTTTTAAAAAACTGCTGAACTATTTTCCAAAGCAGTTGTACCAATTTACAATCCCACCAGCAATGAATGAGGGTTTCAATGTCTGAGAGTTCTCCACATCCTGGACGACACTTGTTATTGTCTCTCTTTTCTATTATAACCATTCTAGTGGGTTAGTGAAGTGTCATTTCATTGTAGTTTTGATTTGCATTTCCCTAATGACTAATGATGTTGAGCATCTTTTCATGTGCTTATTGGCCTCTGTATATTTCCTGTTTTTTTTGAGATGGACTTTGGCTCTTGTCTCCCAGGCTGGAGTGCAATAGCACAATCTCGGCCCACTGCAACCTTTGCCTCCTGGGTTCAAGCGATTCTCCTGCATCAGCCTCCCGAGTAGCTGATACTACAGGTGCCCGCCATCACGCCCAGCTAATTTTTGTATTTTTAGTAGAGTCAGGGTTTCACCATGTTAGCCAGGCTGGTCTCCGACGCCTGACCTCAGGTGATCCACCTGCCTCAGGCTCCCAAAGTGCTGGGATTACAAGTGTGTGAGCCACTGCGCCCGGCCTGGCCTCTGTATATTTTCTTTGAAGAATTGTCCAGCCAAATTGTTTGCCTTCTTAATAAATTTTGGTATACACACACACACACACACACAGCACATTCACATCCCATCCCAGATTCACTTCAACGCAATGAACCCGAGACAGCTGTGATTAGCCCTGTTTATGAGATGAAGGAACAGAAGCCCAGAGTAATGCAATGATATGTCCAAGAGCCCATAGCTTATGGAGTGCCAAGATTTAGAATTGTGTGGTTTTTTCTTTATTTTTCTTTATTTTTATTTTGTTGAGACGGGTTCTCACTCTGTCGCCCAAGCTGGAGTGCAGTGGTGCAATCTTGGCTCACTGCAACCTCCGCTTCCTGGGTTCAAGCGATTCTCCTGCCTTAGCCTTCCGAGTAGCTGGAATTACAGGTGTGTGCCACCACACCTGGCTAATTTTTATATGTTTAGTAGAGACGGGGTTTTGCCATGTTGGCCAGGCTGGTGTCGAACTCCTGGCCTCAACTGATCCACCCACCTCGGGCTCCCAAAGTGTTGGGATTGCAGGCATGAACCACTGCACCTAGAATTTTTTTTTTTTTTTTTTTTTTTTTTTTTTTTTTTTTTTTTTTGAGACGGAGTCTTGCTGTCACCCAAGCTGGAGTGCAGTGGCGAGATCTCGGCTCACTGCAGGCTCCGCCCCCTGGGTTCACGCCATTCTCCTGCCTCAGCTCCCAAGTAGCTGGGACTACAGGCGCCTGCCACCTTGCCCGGCCAATTTTTTGTATTTTTAGTAGAGACGGCGTTTCACCGTGTTAGCCAGGATGGTCTCGATCTCCTGACCTCGTGATCCGCCCACCTCAGCCTCCCAAAGTGCTGGGATTACAGGCATGAGCCACTGCGCCCGGCCTGCACCTAGAATTTTATGTACTTAACAAACATTCACATAGTGTTTACTACATGCCAGTCACTGTTAGAAAAGCCCACGAACCCATCTTCCAACAATGTTCCGGTAAAAAGGTTACCACTAGCAGAACTTCCTTAAAGCAACACCTTGTTTCTCTTTTTAAAAAATAACTTTTTTTTCTCCAATCACCAAAGTAATACATGTTTATTGCAGAATAGGAGAAGCACAAAGAAGATGGAGCAAGGATTTTTCTCCCTTGTTTCCCATAGCTCTGATCTGGTTTCTCTGTGATTTAGGATTCGTGTGAACAGGTGATGCACTGAGGAGCCCCGGACAAGGGATATGTACCTTCAGGAAGTGTCTGTCAAGCGGTTTGTATTCTGATTAATAGGACTTTGAGCACAAGGAATCTGTGGAATTTTTCAGGAGAAGATACACCAGCTGGAATGGAAGCTTGCTTTAGTTTGGGGATTTTTCCAGGACTATCTGGGGTTGTCTGGAACAGGAACTTCCTCACTTACCTGCTCTGTGGCCTCAGGCAAGTCGTGGCTTCCTCATCTGGAAAATAGTACTAAGCATCCCCAACTCATCTAGTTGTGGGACACAGTCTTTCCACTTCCAGCAATGTGTGCAGCACTGGAACCCCTGGTTCATTAGCAGAATGTACCCTCCTTCACATGGGGTTTTGGGGCTGAGTTTATTGTTCACAACAGCACTGTGCCTTGGGAGAGAGATCTGAGTTCAGATCCTGATTTCATCTTTAAACAGTTGTCAAGTTCCTTTACATATTTCAGCCTCAATTTCCTCATCTGTCCAAAACGTACCTGTGTTACAGGGTAGTTGGGAGGTTTCCACAAAATAATGTATGTAAAATACCTAGCTGGGGGTTTACGCCTAGGAAGTTCTCAGGAAATGGGAACTATTATCATTTATTTCAGGCCTACTTTGTGCCTGGCATCTCAGGGGAGGAAGGCACAAAAGTGAAAACAAAGCCTGGGTTCTGCCCCCAAGGAGTTTGAAGCTTGGTTGATTAGAGTAAAAGGGTCTTATGCACTGGAGATAGGATCAGAGACAGAAGAAAACTGCCAATTCTTGAGGCTCCTTATGAACCTGGTTCTGTGCTGAAAGCTTCATATGCATTATCTCATGAGATTTCCTCACAATCCTAGGAGGTAAGTGCTATTAGGATTAGAAAATCAAGATCAAAGATCAGAGAATTTAGGAAATTTGCCTGGGTCACACAGCTAATAAAGTATCAGGGCCTGAGTTTGAACCCAGGGATGTCTGACTTCAGATTCTTTGCTCCTTCCACTCCATTTGAGTTGGACCTTGAAGGATGAGTCAGATTTGGGCACATGGGGATGGAGGGGAGGAGGGGCCTGGAGAATAGGAGGATATGGAGCCAGGTAAGCAAAGCCTGGGAGATGGGGAAGTGTAAGGCATGTACGGCAGAAACTCTGAGGGTTTTTTTTGTGTGTGTGTGTGTGTGTTTTGTTTTTTGTTTTTTGTTTTTTTGAGACAGGGTCTCGCTCTGTGGCCCAGGCTGGAGTGCAGTGGCACGATCTTGGCTCATTGCAACCTCCACCTGCTGGGTTCAAGCGATTCTCCTGCCTCAGCCTCAGTAGCTGGGATTACAAGCACACACCACCACGCCTGGCTAATTTTTTTTTTTTTTTTTTTTTTTTTTGTATTTTTAGTAGAGACAGGTTTTTGACATGTTGGCCATGCTGATCTCGAGCTCCTGGTCTCAAGTGATCAACCCACCTCAGCCTCCCAAAGTGCTGGGATTACAGGCATGAGCCACCATGCCTGGGCTGTTTATTTTGAGAGAGTCTTACTGTGTCGCCCAGGCTGGAGGGCAGTGACATGATCATGGCTCACTGCAGCCTTGACCTCCCTGGGCTCAGGTGATCCTCCCACCTCAGCCACCCGAGCAGCTGGGATTACAGGCGTGTGTCACAACACCCAGCTAATTTTTCTATATTTTGGAGAGACAGAGTTTTGCCATGTTGCCCAGGCTGTCTCGAACTCCTGGGCTCAAGATATCTGTCCACCTTGGCCTCCCAAAGTGCTGGGTTTACAGGCATGAACCACTGTGCCTGGCCTGAAACTACAAGTATTTAGTCTGGTTCCATGTGAGGGCCTCTTCGGGTCCATTTCACATAAACCTTAGCCAAAATATATTAAGTACCTACCATGCACCTGACATTTCTCTAAGGACTTTATAACCAACACCTTACTAAGTCCTCACAGTAAATGGAGAGGTCACTTGTGCCGCCTCCATTTCAAAGATGAGGAAATTGAGACTCAGAATGGTCCAGCAACCTGACCATGATCACAATGCTAGGAATGAATGGGGCAGGAATTCAAGCTCAGGGAGGCAGATTTCAGATCTGTGCCCCACACCTCTTGCAAGAATTAGTTCCCAGGCAGTGAAACTCTAAAGCCAGCCCCAGCCGCCCGAAACTCAACCACAGAGAGCTGGCTCTCAGCCCCTCACTGGCTCCCTTCTCTTCTCCCAGCTCCACCCTGCCACCCCCATTTCCCTCCCTGGCCCTGGGGCTCTGCTCCTTCCCCAAACCTGCTCTGCCACAATTCCTTCCAGGTTCCCTCATCTGTAAAATGGGGATAATAATAGTGTCCGCCTCAGAGCAGTGTTGAGAGGATCAGAGGAGGGGCTCAAGGTGCTTAGAGCCCAGTGTATAGTAGGTTCTCAGTAAAAATCAGTGATCATCACCACCACTGTCATTTAAGTAGTGTCTCTGAAGTAATGTAAAATTGAATGAGTGATAGCATTATCCACATTTGATGGTTGAGGAAATTGTGGTTAAGAGAAGTGAAGCAGCGGCTGTCCAGTGTCACTTAACTAGGAAGTAGAGAGCGGAACTTACTTAATCTGGGCCTCCTGACTTTCTGACTTCAGATCTCATTAACTTCTCCTATTCTTTGCAGCCAGGCAGATGAGTGAATCATAATCAGTATTTATTACCTGCCTTCTGCACTCCAAGCCAGGCCCTAGATGCTAAGGGGCATTCTAGAGAGATCTGACCTAGATTCTTGAAGGAGCATAGAACCTAACTGATAAACAAGGTATGAAAACAAAGCCTTGTTTTGTTGAGGTAGAAGACACTAAGGGTCCCAAGAGGGTAAGAGCCATTCTGGCTGAGAGGAAGCAAGCAGGGTAGGCTTCTTGGAGGAGGTGAGATTTAAGCTGGCCCTCAAAGGACCAATGAGATACGCAGACTAGAGTAAAAGGGTCTTATGCACTGGAGATAAGGTCAGAGATGTGACCGGGAGCGGTAACTCACACCTGTAATCCCAGCACTTTGGGAGGCCGAGTAGGGTGGATCGCCTGAGGTCAGGAGTTGGAGACCAGCGTGGCCAACATGGTGAAACCCTGTCTCTACTGAAAATACAAAAATTAGCCAGGTGTGGTGGCTGGCGCCTGTAATCCCAGCTACTCGGGAGGCTGAGGCAGGAGACTCACTTGAACCTGAGGCAGGAGAATTGCACCGCTGCACTCCAACCTGGTGACAGAGTGAGACTCTGTCTAAAAAAAAAAAGTCAGAGATACAACAGCTGCCAATTCTTGAGGCTCCTTATGATCCAGGTTCTGTGCTGAAAGCTTTATATGCATTATCTCATGAGATTTCCTCATGATCCTGTGAGGTAAGTGCTATTAGGATGAGAAAATCAAGGATCAAGGATCAGAGAATTTACAAAATTTGCCTTGGTCACACAACGAATAAAGTGTCTGGGCCTGGATTTGAACTCAGGGCTGTTGGCTACAAAGCCTGGGCTCTTAATCATCATGGGTTATTGCCACCTTGTCCTCAACCATCTAATGAGGAATTAAGCTGTGGACTGTCTCTGGAGGGCTTTGAATGCCAAGGCTCAGACTTGCATAAAAATCACACAGCACCAGGCGAGAAATCAGACCTGAAATCTAGCAGCAGCTTCTAGCAGCTTTTTACCACTCACTACCCAAGGTTGCTTCTCCGAGCCTCTCTAAGCTGGAGTGATGAGGAATGTATTATCAGCAATGAAGGTTTTTGAATGAGGCAGAGAGGCTCTTGTGACAAAAGGATTGTTTAAAAGAAACCTAGAGATGTTCAAACATTTACTGAGTGTTGGGTCCTAAGAATACAACTGTGAACAAGACAAAGCTCTGCAGTGGGACTCTGACCCTGCTGTGCCCCCAGGCAGCTTGGGAGGGTAGAAGAACCCCTTAACTGGAAAAACAAGGGCTCCAGAGCTGGGACCTGTCCCAGATTCTATTGCCAGCTCTCAAATCAGGGAATCTCTCTGTATGACCTTGGGCAAGTTACCCAGCCTTTCAGACTATCAGTCTTTATCATGGGGATCATCATTCCTCTTCCCAGGATTGTTGGAATAAATTAACTAAAACAACGCTTGTAAGGATCTAGCATGGTGCTTGGCATCCTGTAGGCGCTGAATAGATGTTAGTTTTCCCTACAAAGAAGTAGACTAGTTTGCCTCCGTCCCTCACCCCTCTGCCATTAAAGGGAACAGGTTCCTGGCCTTCATTTCAGCAGGAAAGGGGCTATGAATGCACGTGTGCTAGCTAAGCAACAATGCAAATTAACAAAAGGGCCTGTGGCCTGGGGAATACACTGCTGGGTCTGGGCTCAGGCCGGGACCCCGCGCCAAAATGTTTCCCTTCAATCCCAGAGAATCTGGGCCCATTTCTCGGGGCGCTGTGCACTGCTCTGGCCGCCTCTGCACTGTGCATCCCGGAACCACCCTCTGTCTCCGTCTCGCCGGCTGCTAGCTAGCGCGGCCGGCGGCTGGCGGCACCGACAGCAGGTGTGGCTGCCCCTTTAAGCAGCGAAGCTAGTGTTGCAATCGCCGCCTCGAGGACGGGTTCTTTCCGGGGGGTGGAGCCTGTACTGTTGCAGTAACCAACCGGAGCGCGGCATTTTCCGCGGGAGATCCGAATTTCGCGGCACGACGTTTGGCGCTAAAAAAAAAAAAAAAAAAAAAGAAGAAAAAAAAGAGGCAGAGAAAGACTCAGGGACTAGAGAGCGAGCCGCAAGGAAGTCGGTGCAGTCGAGACCCCCCTCCCCATCCCAGCGCATCGCGTCTCCGCCGAGCTTGAGGGCACGCCGGGGACCCCTCTCCAGAGCCGGCCGGACCCCAGGTGCCGAGGCCTTGGGGAGCGCGGGGAGTCCCGGGTCGCGGTGCCCTCGGGACGAGACAGCCCCTGGCAGTGCCACCACCGCAGCCGCCGGGCGGTCTCCAAGCGCTGCTCTGCTCGGCCGCGGGCCAGGAGGGGAGGGTCCGGCCTTGCCCCGCAGGCGTCCATTGGCGGCTTCCCCCGGCCTCCGCGCCATGCCGCGGGCCGTGTGAAAGGCGGCAGCACCGGAACCCGCAGGTGTCCGCGGGCGCGCCAAGCCCTTTTGGGTAGGGGGCGCCTTACTCGCTATGCTGCAAGGGCCCCGGGCCTTGGCTTCGGCCGCTGGGCAGACCCCGAAGGCGGTGCCCGCGATGAGCCCCACAGAGCTGTGGCCATCCGGCCTCAGCAGCCCCCAGCTCTGCCCAGCTACTGCTACCTACTACACACCGCTGTACCCGCAGACGGCGCCTCCCGCAGCGGCGCCAGGCACCTGCCTCGACGCCACTCCCCACGGACCCGAGGGCCAAGTTGTGCGATGCCTGCCGGCAGGCCGGCTGCCGGTAATGCTGGGGGCCCCCACCGCTTCCCCCTGTGCTTTTCCAGGTGTAGGAAAGGAGGGAGGGGTGCCTGAGATCCAGTTTGAGTGGAGCAGGTAGAGTTTTGGGAAGAGGGAAGATGAGCTTTCAGTTTCCAGGACCCAGTGCCCCCAGTATCTGAGTAGAAGACCCCTTCATTTTCAGACTTTGGATGAAATAATCTCATCCATTGTAGTGGAGTGGAATGAGCACTGGATTGCGAGTCTGGAGGGAGACCCAACTCACTACTCCCAGTGCACTGTGTGACTTTGGGGAAGTCCATGCAGCCAACATTGCGGCCATTCATTCATTACTTCATTGTTTGGCCAGAAACCAGTACCGGGTGCCTGCTATTGTCCAGGCAAAGAGTATGGCCTGGGGACACTGTGGGACTTTGGTAAGACAGAGGGATAGGTCTAGTGGGTCTCTCAGGTCCAATCTGCCGTGGACAGACTCCAGATTGTCCAGCCAGCTCCTGGTATAGCCCCAAGTATCTGCCCTAGGTCCTCCCCCAGGCCCAGTCTTCCCTCCCAGACAACCTGTAGCAGATACAAATGTGGGCAGCCCCCTTGGGTTCTGTTCAGATTGGCTGCTCTCTCCTCAAGCTCCCAGGCTCGTTGTCAGAGCGGGCCCAAAGTGTAGTGGCACCAGGCTCCCTGCCGACCTGGGCTCAAGGTCTGTTTTGTGGGAGTGGAATTCCTGGAGCCCGTGTGAATCAAAACAACTTTAGGGTGGGGGGTGGAGTGGGAAAAGCCTGGGGGAGTGGAGGTGGTGGTGGTTGAGGAGCCTGGTTTCTGGTGTGACTGCCACTAATTCTCTGTGTCCTTGGACAAGTCTTGGCCCCAGTCTGGGCCTCAGTGTCCTCTCCTTCACAATGTGTGTGTGCACAGGTGGCTGTGGGGCTAGCTCTTCTCAGCCACATTCAGCTCCAGGTCCTGGGTTTTGGAAGCAGGCTCCAGGGAGAGGAAGGGGGTGTTGTAGGTTTGCTTAGTTGTGAGTGCGGTGAATAAGTTTGGGTACAGGGATAAGACCACCCCCCACTGCCCCAGAGGCATCTGGTCAGACTTGTGCTAGTCAGCAAGCACGGATACCCAGCCAGCTCTGGATGCAGGCAGAGCCACCACTCCCTGCCAGTGGACTCAGGCTTTGCCCATGTTCAAAACGTTAACCTTCCTGGAGACCCTTCCTGCACATGATTTCTAACTAGGAGAGCAGTGGGCAGGAATGGTATTATCCCCATTTTACAGGTTAAGCAACTGAGGATAACTGGGATTGGGTATCTTGTGTTCGGCGTTTTATAGCCTAAAACATCTTTGTAGTTTGTGAGATAGATGGCATTAATAGCTCCATGTTACAGGGGAAAACTGAGGCTCAGAGAGGGGATGTCACCTAAGGTCAGAGATGGGGATGGGGTAGAGTGATGGGACTTACAAAGCAGTCGGCTCTTCTTTTTTATTTTTTGAAGAGACAGGGATCTCCCTATGTTCCCCAGGCTGGTCCCAAACTCCTGGGCTCAAGCAATCCTCTTGCCTCAGCCTCCCAAAGTGCTGGGATTACAGGCATGAGCTACTCTACTGCACCTGGTCAGGCAGTAGGCTCTTCTCTATGTAGCCTTGACTTTCTTTAATACTGCCTGACTTAGGAGCTGAGTTCCCCCCAGGGAAGGGAGCTTTGTGGCAGGCCCACTCTCCTCTGGCCTGCTGCTTTCAGACTGGAAGTTTCAGTAACAGCTGTGGTTTTACACTGCTTTGAACCCTCCCAGAGGAGCCCAAGTACATCTGTCTGTACCTCCCTCCCAGAAGGGCTCAGTGATCTTAGCAAGAAGGTCTCTCTTTTACTGAGTGCCTCTCCTGTGCCAGACACTGCTTGGCACTCTTCACGTTCATTATCTTGGTCGGGATGTCCAGAATGAGGCATCTTGCAGATAAGGAGACTGAGCAAAGAAAGGAAGTCACTTGCCTGGGTCACAAGCAAAGAAGCAGGGGAGTCTCCTTGCAGCAGACCACCCTAAAGGCCTGCCAGGCCCAGAGCTCCCACTCCTGTCAATCCCCAGATGCCCGGGGCCCAGCCCCGTGGGCAGGCCTGCCCTCTGCTTACTCATTTTACAAGGGTGTGAGCTGGAACGGCTCCAAACCCAACCCTGGGTGTGGCCGCTTGCTTTGTGGCCAGGCTGCAAAGTGCAGGGTGAGCAGGATTTGTTGGGGAGCTTCTGTTTAAAGGGACCTCAGGCACTGTCCAAGGATGGCAACCAAGTTCAATGGCAGAATGAAGGCCAGAACCCAGATCTCCTGGCTCCCTGTCCAGAGCTCTTTCCAAGTCCTCTGAGGAAGGCTCAGGGAATGCCCCTTTATCGCATGCCTCCTCTGGCCAGGCGCATGGCATCATTCTCTTTCATCCCGGCAGGAAGCTCTGCCCAGGCTGGCGTGCAATAGCACCATCTCTGCTCACTGCAAACTCCGCCTCCCAGGTTCAAATGATTCTCTTGCCTCAGCCTCCCAAGTAGCTGGGATTACAGGCGCCTGCCACCATGCCAGGCTAATTTTTGTATTTTTAGTAGAGATGGGGTTTCACCATGTTGGCCAGGCTAGTCTCGAACTCCTGACCTCAGGTGATCCGCCTGCCTTGGCCTCCCAAAGTGCTGGGATTACAAGCGTGAGCCACCACACCCGGTCCTCCTTTTCTTTTAATTTGTCTACATTTTCCAAATTTCCTCTTGTGAGGCATGAGAGAAAATAAACATTTTAACACACAACTCTACAAGGCAGGTCAGGTGAGGAGATGTAGGCTCAGAGAGGCAAGACAGTGAATCCCAGGCTCCCCAGCTACCAAGTGGCAGAGCTGGGATCTGAAAGCGAGGTTCGACCCCTTACATTTGCTCCTACCCCTACCATCTAACTTAGGGCTTAGTAGAGACCAGGCTCCACTCTGCATGACCTTGGGCAAGTCACTTCCTCTTCCCCAAGTCCCAGTTTCCTCACCTTGGTGCCCGTAAGGGGGTTGTGCCTGGTGATCTCTGACCCTCTGCACTTGTGCAGCTGCCTGAGGAAGGAGCTGTACTCTTCTCCATAGGGGTTGGCTGGGTGGGCTTGAGTCCTGACCAGGCCTTGAAGATCCAGCCAAAGGGGCTGCCTAAGAGCGTCCAGGATAGAGCTAAGCTGGGCTCTGGCTGTGGCCATAGCCTTTGCTCTCCTCCCCTCATCACAGTCTCTTTTCAGCTCACCCTTGAACTTTCACCTTTTCCCCACTGGTGCTCCCCATACATCAGTGCTAGCAGCTCCCTGGTGGGGGCACTCCCTATGGGCAAAGTGCTTTGCTGCACTATGTCACTGAATCCTCAGCATAGGTGGAGACAATGATGCCCATTTTATAGGTGACTTGAGGTCAACTGATTTCCCAGCTAAGAAGGGGAAGGCCTAGATGCAAAGCCAGGCCAGTCTGACTCCAAGACCTGTGCTCAGCCTCACCTTGATCCTGATCCTCCTGGGCTTGTCGTCTGCCACCTGTATTCTGCAGGTTCAGCCCAAGCCATAGGCTGACTTTCCTCTGGGCACTGCCCAAAGGTGTCAGGGAGGTATCCTTAGGGGGACACTTGCTGCATTGGGACCCTGGGAGTGCAGAATAAGGGTGAAGGAGAGTGAGAAAAGAGAGAAGGCTGTGTGTGTGTGTGTATGTGTGTGCATGTGCATGCAGTGATGGGGGCAGGTGGGCGTAGCCCAGGCCTTGGCCCAAATTCTAGCAAATCCTGGGGCAGCGTGTGTGGGATGCAGCTGAGGCAGCCTGGTACATGGCTTTGGAGTCAGACAGGCCTAGGTTCAAACCCTGGCCTGGCCTTTTGTGTGACCTTGGGCACGTGCTTACCCTCTGTAAGTCTCCATTTCTTGGCTTCCGAGAGCCAGTGGCAATACTGATGTGGCAGGACTGTTATGGGCGTGTAACAGGCCCAGCATAGATATTCTGTTCCAGGTCTTCCCGGGGTTCTTCCTGGTGTGTTCTGGTGGGGGAGACAGGTGTGGCTGGGGAGGCCCTGGGCTGCCCCACCTCCGCCTCAGGTAGAACTCCACCTGAGCTTCCCTTCCTCTCCCTGCCCTTGGTGCTCCTGCTGGGGGATATATGAAGAATACTAGGATGTGCAGCCTTGGTCAGGATTGATGGAGGCCTCGGAGCTCCCCAAGCCTCAATTACTTCAGCTGTACGATGGGGATTAGTGGTGTGGGAAGATTCAGTGAAGTGATGAATGTTGGGGCGTGGTTCAGGGCATGTGGAAGGTCTCAGCCAGTGACTGGCACTTTCTCCAGTGACAGCGTGGGGCTAAATCTCTAGAATATAGGATTTCACCAGTTAGGAAGGTAGAAAAGGAATATTCGAGAGACTCATTCAAGAATGAGCAGTAAAGTGTTTGGATGGTTTCCAGGTCTGGGTAGTGGTGGAGAGCAAGAGTGTTATATCCAGGCTCCTCAAACCAAGGAGCAGAGCTTCTCAAATCAGCCCAGGAAGACTTCCTGGAGGGGGCAGGAGTGGGGGGAGGGGAACTGACAGCAGGAAGAGCTGTCACCACCTCCAACACCTGTCAGCCCAGCTGTGCTCAGCAGCAGTTAGAAGCCTCAGCCTTGCTGCGCATGACCTCACCACCAAATGTTAAAATAGGCCTCTGTGTCCAAGCCAGGGCAGGGGTGTCTGGGGGATCCAGAGTTGGAAAGAGGAAAGAAATGGGCTCGATGACCCCCAGAAGGATGTATGAAGGAAGAGGTTGAGATTAGATTTTCGGGAAGGGACTCTGTGTTTCCTGAACACCTACTGTGTGCTGAGACACAGGCTGAGAACTTTACAGAAGTTAAAGGAGCAGGAGCTAACCAGGGTCTTTCTCCCGCATGCAGACAGGGAGCTAAATAAGTGCTTCAAAGGGAAGCAACGCAGGGATTAATTCAGCGTGTTCCAGGGTTTTTAAGATGCAGAGGCTGCCCGGGTGGTGCCTTCCTTGAATCCTTACAATAGCCCCTTGAGGTAGGCATTTTTACCCCATTTACAGAGGAAGAAACTGAGGCTCCTAGATGTGTAACATTTCCCCCAACTCGTACAGTGAGCCTGCGAAGGAGCTGGAGATTCAAGCATGGGTCTCTGACCTATGTCCCAGTGTCCCAGTGCCCCAGCCCTGCCCCTGCCCTGCCCCTGCCCAGCCCTAACCAGGAGAGAGGCCCTTTCCGGGCCAGTGCAGCTCTGGGCCTAATTGGGGCCCGGGTGGCAACAGGGTGGAGAGGAGCAGATGGGTCTACGGTTTGATTTCCCCAGCAGGTGTTTCCCAAGCTTGGCGGGAACAGAGAGGGGGAGCGGGGGGGGGCGGGGGGATGGCCTCAGCTGCTTGTCCTTAAGACACGGGAAGGATTCATTGTCTGCCCCTCTCGGCAAAGAAAGAATGGCAAATGCAGTCTATTCAGGAGGCCCTGGGGCCCTCAAGCTGGAGTCCAAACATGGGGGTGGGGATGTTTGCACTGCTTCCCACTGTGGGCACCTCCCTGGGTTGTGGCACTGAGCCAGGAAGTCCCCTGGGTCTGGGCGGATGCCCAGCCCCGCCCTGATAAGGACCAGCTGTGGGACTGTGATGGGCACTCAGTCTGGCTGGGCCAGCTGCTTCTGTAGGGGGGCCCTTTCCCCACCCTGATGTGGTTTAGGCCCCACCCACTGCTTCCTCCTGGTATCATCCTCTGGGTGTGGTGGGGTGAGGAGTGGGTATAGGAGCCGGCTTAGGGCCCGTGGTTAAGGAACTCTGAGCCCTTGGCCAGACTCGCTTTGGTAGGGTCTCAAGTGCCTGGGCCTCAGAGGATGGGAGTTTTATTTGCCCTTCAGAAAACAAGAGTTCCCCTGAAAGCTCACTTCTCAGGTCACTGATGTTTTCCTATCAAGTATAGCAGTGCTTCACCAGGACTGGCGGTAAACTGAGGCACAGAGGTGGCTGCTAAGTGGCTTCATCGCTTTGGCCCCACATCAGGGAAAGGCTAAAGGAGGAATGATTCTCAAAGTCTGCCTCTCTCTCCCCCTTCTCTCCAAGGCCAAAAGGAAGCTGGATCTGGAGGGGATTGGGAGGCCCGCCGTCCCTGAGTTCCCAACCCCCAAGGGGAAGTGCATCAGAGTGGATGGCCTCCCCAGCCCCAAAAGTAAGCAGTGCTGATGGGGCCTCTGGGGTGGGGTGGTGCAGGGGCAGAGGGCAGTGCCCTGCCCAATCACTGGCAGTCATATTTGGATCACTTTCCAGTTTACAAAAGCTTCCTGTGCATTTTATGATTTGATCCCGCCAGGTAGGTAGGCTTGTCTCTCTTTACTAATCAGGCAACTTGAGACTCAGAGAGCTTGAGTGACTTGCCCATAGTCTCAGAGTGGAGTCAGGACTAGAGCCTGGACATGTAAATCTTGCACTACTTCTATGTTTTTTGTTGTTGTTGTTGTTGTTGTTGTTGTGAGACAGGTCTCGCTCTGTCACCAAGCGTGGATTGCAGTGGTGCCATCTGGGCTCCCTGCAACCTCCACCTCTGGGATTCAAGCAACTCTCTCACCTCAGCCTCCCAAGTAGCTGGGACTACAGGTGCATGCCACCATCCCTGGCTAATTTTTGTATTTTTAGTAGAGACACAGTTTCACCATATTGGCCAGGCTGGTCTCAAACTCCTGACTTCAAATGATCCACCCGCCTCGGCCTCCCAAAGTGCTGGGATTACAGGCGTGAGCCACCATGCCCGGCCAGTCTCGCACTGCTTCTGCCACACCATGTACTGCTCTCATGATCTAAACGCAATGACCAGTGTTTTATTTGGGAATTTATTATTCTTAAAAAGTTTTAATGTTTAGGTCAATGTAAATTTTTCTAAATCAGAGGAGCAGGGGCTAACCAGGGTCTTTCTCCCACATGCAGACAAGGAGCTGAATAAGTGATTCAAAGGGAAGAGAAGCACAGATTAATCCAGTCTCTGCCACCCCAGAGGTTTTTAAGATCCAGAGGCTGCCCAGGTGGTGCCTTCCTAAAGCTAAGTTGGAGGGGGTTGCTGCCTCTTGATATTTTCAGTCAATATCCTGGATAGGCTGAGCGTGGTGGCTCACACCTATAATCCCAGCACTTTGGGAGGCCAAGGTGGGCAGATAACCTGAGGTCAGGAGTTCCAGACCAGCCTGGCCAACGTGGTGAAACCCCGTCTATACTAAAAATACAAAAATTAGCCGGGTGTGGTGGCTCATGCCTGTAATCCCAGCTACTCAGGAGGCTGAGGCAGGAGAATCGCTTGAACCTGGAAGGCAGGTTGCAGTGAGCCGAGATTGCAACAGTGCACTCCACTCCAGCCTGGGAGAGAGAGTGAGACTCCATCTCCAAAAAAAAAAAAAAAAAAAAAAATCCTGGTTAGAGCAGGAGTTTAAGCAACTGTGTTTGGGAGGAACACTAGTTTTGGGGGTCCAGGTAGGCCTCTGCCCCAACCTGACAGGTCACTCCTGTGAACCTCAGTTGTCTCGTGTAAAAGAAGACACAGCTAGATCAGGAATGGCAAGAAAGTTTCCTCTACATTTGATTGGTCAAGGCTGCCCAAAGCACTGTCTTGAAGGATCCTGAGGCTCATGATAACTGGTCCTTCTCCAGAGGAACCTAAGACTCTAAAACTCAGGTTCCAGAATTACTAGATTGGCCACTAACTTGCTATATGACTTGGAAGTCACTCAATTACAAAAGTCCCCTCGTGGTTTTTTTTTTTTTTTTTTGAGACAGAGTCTCTCTGTTTACCCCAGGTCGGACTGCAGTGGCGCTTTCTCGGCTCACTGCAAGCTCCGCCTCCCAGCTTCACGCCATTCTCCTGCCTCAGCCTCCCGAGTAGCTGGGACTACAGGCGCCCGCCACCGCGCCTGGCTAATTTTTTGTATTTTTAGTAGAGACGGGGTTTCACCGTGTTAGCCAAGATGGTCTCGATCTCCTGACCTCGTGATCCGCCCGCCTCCACCTCCCAAAGTGCTGGGATTACAGGCGTGAGCCACTGCGCCCGGCCTCCTCGTGGTTTAAGATGCTGCAGCTGAGATATGGTCTTGCGACATCAACCTCATTGAGAAAGGGACCTTTTTCATGAACCTCCCCGACTTGATGTTACAGGACCGATTTTTCTCAGATAATCATTGTGATTCACATGGGAAGAAAAAGCAAGTGTGTGTCTATAAAAATGCTCTTAAATCCAGGCTTCTTATTTCTACCCTATTCTAATTCCAAACTCTGGACATTTAAGTGGCAGGATAGGGTAATGGTTAAGAAGGAAAACTCTGGAGTCAGACTGCCTGGATTTGAATTCCAGCTTTGCCACTTTCTAGCTGAGTGAGCTGAGCAAATTACTTAAACTGTGCCTCAGTATTCTCATCTATAAAATGGGGATGATTGTACAGCAACCTTACAGGGTGTCGTAGGGCTTAAATGTGTTCTTATATGGAAAGCACTTAGAACAGTGACAGTAGTTGTGGGTGGTTGTGTGGCAGCCCTAAGCTGTGGTGGAAATGTGCATTTAACCAGGAGTCAGGACACTAGGCTTCCAACACTGCCCACTGGCTGTGAGACC
Organism: Nomascus leucogenys; assembly: GCF_006542625.1. Classification (NCBI taxonomy): domain Eukaryota; kingdom Metazoa; phylum Chordata; class Mammalia; order Primates; family Hylobatidae; genus Nomascus; species Nomascus leucogenys. The sequence continues at coordinate 23,587,678 of NC_044404.1, read as the reverse complement.
TTAAGCAAGTCACCTTCCCTCTTAGGTGTCAGGTTCCCTGTCTGGACAGTGGTGGTGATGGATGCCCTTGCTCACAGTGCTTTGTAAACTGGAAAGTGGTGAAAGGTGGTACTTAATGAGCCTACGTCAATGGACGAGGGTCCTGGGCGGGTCCTCCCCTCCCTGAGCTGTGACTGGGTCCCTTTCTTCCTCAGCCCCCAAATCCCCCGGGGAGAAGACTCGGTATGACACCTCGCTGGGGCTGCTCACCAAGAAGTTCATTTACCTCCTGAGCGAGTCAGAGGATGGGGTCCTGGACCTGAACTGGGCCGCTGAGGTGCTGGACGTGCAGAAGCGGCGCATCTATGACATCACCAACGTGCTGGAAGGCATCCAGCTCATCCGCAAGAAGGCCAAGAACAACATCCAGTGGGTGTGAGTGCCTGGGCGGCCAGTGGTACCCTCCAATGGGTACTTGTGCTGTGGGCGGAGCCAGAGGCAATAGCCAGTGGGCGTGAGTGGCAGGGGCAGGGCTGAGAGCAACATCCAATGGGCACAAGGGCTGAGGCGGACCAAGAACAACATCCAATAGGCTTATTGCTGGGGGTAGAGCCAATGTATGGTGAGGAAGAGCGCCATGTACCTGCTGAAGTAATCGGAGAACGTGATGCGGGGCGGAGTGGAGAATGACATCTGGGAGGTGTGAAGGCAAAGGGAACCCCAGATTCTTCCTCTTGAGTCAGAGATCCCAAGATCTACTTCTTCTAGCTTAGGGCAGTCCCCTGGGAGCTGAGTAGGGGGATCCTGGACTCCCTCCAGATCTGAGATAGGAGTACTCAAGCCTCCTCTCTCCATTTCTACAGGGTTTAAAGAGCTGACCTATAGCCCTTGGCATAAATCCTAAGAGAACCCAGGCAGGGAAGTCAGGACTGAGGCTACTCCAGTTGGAGGAGGCTGGGGCATAGGGATGAACAGAGTCGAGAGCCCCTCAGAAGTGGGGTTCAGGCCTTGACTTGTTTCTTCTCCCAAGCCCAAGCCCCAAACCTCTAGTTCCAATCCCTGGTAGCTCCCTGAGTGACAGGCATGACCACTGATTTGCACAACCCAGGGAAGCACCCTCATAGACTATTTTTTGAATGGCCTTGTTCTGGAGTTTCACCCACAGACTGACACTGGGGGGCTGCTCTGTTCCCAGAGGCAGGGGAATGTTTGAAGACCCCACCAGACCTGGGAAGCAGCAACAGCTGGGGCAGGAGCTGAAGGAGCTGATGAACACGGAGCAGGCCTTGGACCAGCTCATCCAGAGCTGCTCTCTGAGCTTCAAGCACCTGACTGAGGACAAGGCCAACAAGAGATATCCTCTTTGGTTGGGGGAAGGTGTCAGGGAGCAGGAATCTGTTGCATGTTTATATCTATCCTGAGTTGATGCAGTAACTTACCCTAAGGGTCTGGCATCTGTTTCTTCCTTCCTGGGTGGCTTTTCTTCTCAAGTCTATTTTTCTAATTATTTCTTTATTTTTTTAGAGACAAGGACTCATTCCGTCATCCAGGCTGTAGTACAATGGCATGGTCATAGCTCGCTATAGCCTCACACTCCTGGGTTCAAGTGATCCTCCCACCGCAGCCTCCTGAATAGCTGGAACTACAGTCATGTGCCACCATGCCTGGCTAATTTTTTATTTTTTGTATAGACAGGGTCTCGCTTTGTTGCCCAGGCTGGTCTCTAACTCTTGGCTTCAGTCGATCCTCCTGCCTCAGTCTCCCAAAGTGCTGAGATTACAGGCATGAGTCACTGTGCCTGGCCTCAAGTTTATTAAAGGTATTTTTTCATTATTGAAAATAAGCCAAGTACATTTCTTTAAATCTGGAAAATGGAGAAAAAGAATGACGAGCTGCCACCTTAACATAGCCATTGTTCCTGAACTGCACACAGAATGTGTTTTATTTAAATATAGTTGTAATGTAGTTGTGTGCCTGCTGAACATAGCTTTTTTTTTTTTTTTTTTTTTTTTTGAGACAGTCTCACTCTTGCCCAGGATGGAATGCAGTGGCACAATCTTGGCTCACTGCAACCTCCACCTTCCAGGTTCTAGCGATTCTCCTGCCTCAGCCTCCTAAGTAGCTGGGATTACAGGTGCCTGCCACCATGCCCGGCTAATTTTTTTTTTTTTTTTTGAGATGGGGTCTCGTTCTTGTTGCCCAGGCTGGAGTGCCGTGGCATGATCTTGGCTCACTGCAACCTCTGCCCCCTGGGTTCAAGCGATTCTCCTGCCTCAGCCTCCCGAGTAGCTGAGATTACAGGTGCCTGCCACCACACCCGGCTAATTTTTGTATTTTGAGTAGAGATGGGGTTTCACCATGTTGGTCAGGCTGGTCTCGAACTCCTGACCTCAGGTGATCCATCCGCCCCAGCCTTCGTAAGTGCTAGGATTACAGGAGTGAGCTACCGCACCCAGCCTTCACACCCAGCTAATTTTTGTACTTTTAGTGGAGATGGGGTTTCACCACGTTGGCCAGGCTGGTCTTCAACTCCTGACCTCAAGTTATCCACCTGCCTCAGCCTCCCAAAGTGCTAGGATTACAGGCATGAGCCGCCACGTTCAGCCGAATATCTTCATACATAGAATGCTTTCCCATATTTTTACTTGTTTCCTAGGTCAGATCCCTAGGATTGAAATGATGAGGTCAAAGAGCATGGACTTTGCTAAGGCTCTTTCATGCATTTTCCAAAATCATTTCATATCTAATTGGTTTTGGATCTGACCTTGTATTTTTGGAAGGATGCTAGGCATTGTGAGAAATATAAAGAAATAAAACACGTTTTCCTGCCTTCTCAGAGCTAATGATCTAGTTTGAGAGATGAAGCCTTTACATAAGGCAACATTTTTTATGATTTATAATGTAAGGCAACATTATATGATTTATAATGTAAGGCAATATTTTTTATGATTTATATCCCCATCTGCTTTCCAAAGGGATCCAAGGTAGCTTATGATATTAACAGGTTACAGATTGTATTATTTCTAAGTTGTACAAGGAGTGAGAAAGTAATGTTCAGAGGCTTAGGAGAGGTGGGTGAAGGTGCTTCCTGGCAGGTTTGGGGTTTGAATTTTGACCAGACAGTCACTTTTCTTGACTCTCCTGCCCTACGCTGGCCTATGTGACTTACCAGGATATCCGTGCTGTCGGCAACTTTAAGGAACAGACAGTGATTGCCGTCAAGGCCCCTCCGCAGACGAGACTGGAAGTGCCCGACAGGACTGAGGTGAGAGGGGAAATATTTGGTGGAGAGCAGGGTTGAGACCCTGCCAGGGAGGGTTCCAGGTGGCTCTGCAGACTCTGTCCCTGGCACTGCCTAGCCCCATGCTTCTCAGGCCCATTCTGGTGTCCATGGCAATACTGGTGGCCTTCAAGCTTGGGCAGAAATGGCAGAAGCTGGAAAGGGCAACGGAGACTGAGTAGTGGCCTGAGAAGATGTCTGTTCCTAGTTTCTTTCTGCATCCCACCAGCCCTGGGTTCCTGCACACATGCACACTCATGCCCACACATGACGGTGTCAGTACTCATGAAAATCCTTTCATGCTGACTGTGCTTTCCCAGGTTAAAGACCGAAATTCCTGACACTCCCTATGAGGCTTCGGTGCTCTGAGTCCCCAGCTGACCTTGCCAACCTCCTTTTCCGTGCTGCCCCATCTGTCTTTGTTTTGGCCACACTGACCTGTCTGCAGTTTCCCCATTGCACTAAGCTCGTTCCTAGTGTGAGATCTTCTGTTTTGTTTTATTTATTTATTTATTTATTTATTTATTTATTTATTTATTTTTGAGACAGAATCTCACTCTGTCGCCCAGGCTGGAGTGCAGTGGTACGATCTTGGCTCACTGCAACCTCCGCCTCCCGGGTTCAAGCGATTCTCCTGCCTCAGCCTCCCAAGTAGTTGGGATTACAGGCGCCCGCCACTACGCCCGGCTAAGTTTTGTATTTTTTTTAGTAGAGATGGGGTTTCACCATGTCGGTCAGGCTGGTCTTGAAGTCCTGACCTCATGATCCACCTGCCTCGGCCTCCCAAAGTGCTGGGATTACAGGCATGAGCCACCACACTCAACCTATTTGTTTTTTTTTTTAAGACAGGGTCTTGCTCTGTCACCCAGGCTGGAGTGCAGTGGCATGATCTCAGCTCACTGCAACCTCTGCCTCCTGGGCTCAAGCCATCCTCCCACCTCACCCTCCTGAGTAGCTGGGACCACAGGTGCATGCCACCATGCCTAGCAAATTTTTTGTTTTTTTTTTGTAGAGACGAGGTTTTGCCATGTTGTCCAGGCTGGTCTCGAACTCCAGCATAGAAGTGATTTGCCCGCCTTGGCCTCCCAAAGTGCTGGGATTATAGGCATGAACCACCACACCTAGCCGTGCAAGACCCTCATACATGCTCTTCCCCTCGAGCTGAAATGCTCTTCCCTCTCTGCCTGATTTACTGCTATTCATCCTATAGGTCTCAACTCAAATGTCACTTCCTCAAGGAAGCCTTCTCTGATTACCTCCAGACTTCATAAACACCAGTGCTTTTCCACTGCCTTTAATCTCCATTTGCTGAGGTATATTTGGCATGATTACACGATTGCATTCTGCTTCATCTATTAGTGTGTAAGCTTCACAAGAGAATGTTCTGCTCACCTTGTATCCCTTGCCCAGAGCCTGGCATATTATAAGGACTCAAGAAATAATTTATTTGAAGGAAGAACTGGGGTTGCAGAGACAATTAAGGTCCGGCCCCTACCCTTGGAGGAGTTCAGGACTTAGTGGGAAAAAGACGCTGTCATTTATAGACTGAAGATGTGCTTTGAGAGCATAGAGAAAGGGTAGTTAGAGGAGGTATCCCAGGTGGGGACAGTTAAACTAGGTCTTAAAGAATGAATAGGGTTTTTGCTAGGTGCAGTTCTGTGTGAGTACAGGCATGGAGACCTGGACATGTGCCTGGATGGCATGCGTGTCATCAGTTGTGGCTTAAGTTGCGGTTATGTGGTAGGGAAGAGACAGGGTGGGAAGACCAAATACTAGGACTCTTGGTTACAAGTAACAGAAAGCCAAGTCCAACTGGCTTCAGCAGGAGGTATGGGTAGGGGTGGTGGGAACCAAATGACAAGTCCCAGGGGAGATTCAGAGATTGCGGGCAAGGCTGGATGTTGATGCTCAAACTATGACTTCAGGTCTGTCTCACGCTTTTCATCTCTCTGCTTTTCTCTGTGCCGACTCCATTCCCAGGTGGGCTCTCTCCCTGTGGTGGCAGAGGTAGCTTTTATGATACCAGCTCAGCAACCCCAGTGGGAAGGGGGCTTCCGTTTCCCACAAGTCCAGCAAAAGTCCTGGGCCTAGTGCTGGTTGGATCCACCTGAGCCATGGGCCATCCTGAACCAATCATGTCACATTAACTTTCCTGGCTGCGTCACAAGCTCATCCACTGGCATTGGGGAAGGGTACTGCCCCCCCGCCCCAAAACTAGATGACCTGAGAGTGGGGGGAAGAGTGATTTCCCACAGGAAAATCAAGGTGTTCCCCCTAAAAGAAGTGGGCTTCGGGGCCAGACAGCAGAAACAGCGGAAGTCCACCTTAGGCCAGATGGAGTTGGTCTCAGTGCCAGCCCAGGGTTTGAGCTTGCACCCATGGATGGCAGCAGCCACGTGCGTCTGTCCATACACACTAAGTGTAAGTGTCCAGCTGCCCAGAGCAATGACCTGGCTTCTCCTCCTCCTCCAGGACAACCTGCAGATATATCTCAAGAGTACCCAAGGGCCCATCGAAGTCTACCTGTGCCCAGAGGAGGTGCAGGAGCTGGACAGTCCTTCCGAGGAGCCTCTCCCCTCTACCTCCACCCTCTGCCCCAGCCCTGACTCTGCCCAGCCCAGCAGCAGCACCGACCCTAGCATAACGGAGCCCACAGCATCCTCAGGTAGGTCCCTTGTCCAGAGGGACAGGAGGTGGAGGGAGAGACCGGCCTTAGTTTTCTCTTCTACATCAATGTTTGTTGAAAACCTCCTGTTTTATCCAGCAGCTGGGGATGTAGTCATCCTACCCCACACATGTGCATTGTACTTAATGCTTTATAAAGCCTCACTAGGAAGGCTGGTGCTGCTCCAGGACAGAGGAAGGCCTGGATCTGAATCCCAGCCTGTCCACTTACCAGCTATATGACCTTGGACAAGTTACCTAACCTCTCTTGGCCTCAATTTTTCTCATCTGTGAGTTGGGCGCAGTAATTAATACTGTCTAACTCATAGGTTGTTGTGAGATTATAGCTCACGCCTATAATCCCAGCACTTTGGGAGACCGAGGCAGGAGAATCATTTGAGACCAGGAGTTCAAGAGCAGCCCGGGCAACATAGGGATACCCTGTCTCTACAAAAAAATTTACAAATTAGCCAAGTGTGGTGGCACAAGCCTGTAGTCCAGCTACTCGGGAAGCTGAGGTGGGAGGATCACTTGAGCCATAGAGGTTGAGGCTACAGTGAGCTATGATCATGCCACCGCACTCTAGCGTGGGCAACAGAGGGAGACCCTGTCTCAAAAATAAAAATAAGAATAAAATTTTAAAAAATAGGCCAGGAGCTGTGGTTCCCACCTATAATCCCAGCACTCTGGGAAGCTGAGGTGGGAGGATCACTTGAGCCCAGGAGTTCAAGACCAGCCTGGGCAACATAATGAGACTCCATCTCTAATAAAAATAAAATAAAATAATAAAATTTGCCCATTAAAAGAAAATAAGACATAGAGGTGATGTGTCTTACCTAAGGTCTCCCAGCTGGGAGGCAACAGAGCCGTGTCTTGAGCCTTGGTCTACACACTCCCAGCCCAGTGCTCTCTCCACAAGGCATAGATCAAATCAAAGAAGGGGCTTCTGGCTGGGAGGTGGACAGTATGGTTAAGAGCTGGCTACCCCTGATGGAAGGTAGTACAGGTAAGTTGCCAGGGAGCAAAGTTCCTGAGAGCTTCCCAAAGAGGGTGGGAGTCTGGAAGGAGTACAAATGGAAGCCTTTAAAGGCCCCTCTCCAGAACAGTTTTTGCCTTTTCCTGGATCACACATCTGGTTAGACTGGCAGGATTCTTCAAGGCTGTGTAGGCCAGTGTTCCACTTTTTGTCTTCTTAGCAGCAGAATCCTCTTAAGTAGAACCCTAGTGTTTAGACAAAGGTAGAGCTAGAGCTGGGCTGATGGGAGAGGCTTGCTGGAAGGGCTCTGCAGTACACCAGTTGTGTCCATTTCCCTAACTCAGAGGTTAATAAACTATTGCCTGCAGGTCAAATCTGACCTGCTTTTAATGACCCATGAGCTAAGAATGGTTTTACATTTTTAAAGAGTTGTGGGAGAAAGAAAAAGAAGGCAACTATGTGACAGAGACCACAAGTGTCCCACAAAGCCTAAAATACTCTCCAGCTTTTTTTTTTTTTTTTTTTTTTTTTGAGACAGTCTTGCTGTCACCCAGGCTGGAGTGCAATGGTGTGATCTTGGCTCACAGCAACCTCTGCCTCCCGGATTCAATCAATTCTCCTGCCTCAGCCTCCCAAGTAGCTGGGATTACAGGTGCCCACCATCACACCCAGCTAATTTATTTATTTATTTATTTACTTTTTGCATTTTTTAGTAGAGGCAGGGTTTCCCCATGTTGGCCAGCCTGGTCTTGAACCCTTGACCTCAGGTGATCCACCTGCCTCGGCTTCCCAAAATGCTGGGATTACAGGCTCCAGCTCTTTATAGAAGTTTGCTGTCCCCATCTAACTCAACCCTTCTTTTTACACATGAATGAACAGAGGCCCAGAGAGGGCAAGTGGCTTCCCTAAGGTCACACAGCAAGTTGATGGCAGAGCTGGGACCAGAGCCCAGCCTCCCAACTCTTCTCTAATGATCTCTCCTGTGTCTGTCAGGCCTCATCAGGGACCAGAGTTTCTCCCTGTGCCAGCCATCTGTCCCTCGGGGCACCTCCCCAGTGCCTATCTCCCATCCCAGACCTGTGCCCCACCCTCTGGTCCATCCTCCTCCTGCTGTGCCTCCTCACGCAAGTGTCAGCATGCGCATAGCCCTCTGAAGCTGGAAGCACCTTTGCTTCAGTTGTCCTCTGAGACCTTGGGTGGAGGTGGCAGATCCCAAAGCATAAACAAGGGTGTGAAGTTGTTGGTTTTTTTTTTTTTTTTGAGACAGAGTCTCACTCTATCACCCAGGCTGGAGTGCAGTGGCACGATCTTGGCTCACTGCAACCTCCGCCTCCCAGGTTCAAGCAATTCTCCTGCCTCAGCCTCCCGAATAGCTAGGAGCACAAGTACATGCCACCATGCCTGGCTAATTTTTGTATTTTCAGTAGAGACAGGGTTTCACCATGTTGGCCAGGCTGGTCTCGAACTCCTGACCTCAGGTGATCCACCCACCTCAGCTTCCCAAAGTGCTGGGATTACAGGTGTGAACCACAGAGCCCGGCCTGGTGTGAAGTTTTTACCTGAGTTTTACAAATCAAGATCCTGAGGCCCAGAGAGGAGTAGAGGCTTACAGAGCAGTCAGTGGTGGGGCCAGCTCTCATGTCATGGCTGTCCCCGCCGACCCTTGTCACATGGCCTCATAGTATTATCCCTGCTGAAGGGAGGAGGAGGAAGTTTTCCTGGTCTCGGCTCACTGCAACTTCCACCTCCCAGGTTCAAGCGATTCTCCTGCACAGAAACACACACACACACACACACACACACACGTACACACGTGTTCCCTGCTGTGTTCTGAAACAGTATGGTTTTGAGGTCTGAGTGCCAGAAGCCATGTAAGAGAGGAAGCCACTACAGTCTTGGGGCCTGGGTCCTGGCCCTGGTTCTGCATTACCAGGGGAAGTGTTCTCTTCAGCCTCAGTTTCCCTCATCTGTAATGGAAGGGGTTTGAACAACATCGTCTCTGACATTTCTCCAGGCTCTGACATTCTGAGATACACCTAAATGTAGCTGATGGCACAGGATTTGAAATTGGGAGACCTGGGTTCAAGCCTGTATCTCACCTCTTAGTGACTTGGTGACTGTGAGTGAATCACTTTAACCCCTCAAAGCCTGAGTTCCCACATCTCTCAAATGGGGACACTTGAAATTTCCTCATGAATATTGAATGGGTTATAGAAGATGACATGGCATAAATGTGACTTAAAAAAAAAAAAAAAACTTACGTGGCCGGCTGCAGTGGCACACGCCTGTAATCCAGCACTTGGAGAGGCTGAGGGAGGTGGATCACTTGAGGCCAGAAGTTCCAGACCAGCCTGGCCAACACGATGAAACCCCATCTCTACTACAAATACAAAAATTAGCCGGAGGTGGTGGTGCATGCCTATAATCTCAGTTACTCAGGAGGCTGAGGCACAATAATCACTTGAACCAGGGAAGCAGAGGTTGCAGTGAGCTGAGATCACACCACTGCACTCTAGCCTGGCCGACAGAGTGAGACTGTCTCAAAAAAAAAAAAAGCTTATGTGAAGAGCATCTACTGAGCTGGGCCTGGTGCTGTTTTAGAGACAGAAAAGCAGTAAGAGCCATTCAGAGTGTGGTGGAGAGACACTTATTACAAAAGGTGATTCTATTTCTGGACGTGATCAACAGCAGGAGACAGCAAGGTCTGACCTATAATAGAGATTTTCACATGTGTTTTATCAGTTACTGCTTCTAATACTCATCCCTGTTTTTCCACATGAGGAAACAGAGTTCTGGGGTTCCATGGCTGGTGAGAGGAGGCGCTAGAGTCTGAGCCCATATGCTCCCCGCTCCCAAGCCAGGCCTCTGACTGTAACATCAGCAGCATGCCAAACAAACCTTAGATTTTTTTTTTTAATGCAAATACATTTAATGGACTTCTTTGGGCCCTAGTTTTCTCATCTGTAAATAGGGGTAACAGCACGGACTCCCTCAGGGCCGTTTGAGTGTCCAAGGAGGCTGAACCACGCCTCGCCTCAAGGGCAGTGCCACCACCTCCCCCATTAGCCTTGGTAAATTGGAGCAATTTTTAACAGGAGCAAGGGCAGCATGCAGACGCGACAAACCAGTGCTTATTTATTTATTTATTTATTTTTATTTTGAGACATGAGTTCTCGCTCTTGTTGCCCAGGCGGGAGTGCAGTGGCGCGATCTTGCCTCACTACAACCTCCACCTCCTGGGTTCAAATGATTCTCCTGCCTCAGCCTCCCTATTAGCTGGGATTACAGGTGCCTGCCACCACACCCGGCGAATTTCTGTATTTTTAGTAGAGATGGTGTTTCACCACGTTGGCCAGGCTGGTCTCGAACTCCTGACCTCAGGTGATCTGCCTGCCTTGCCCTCCCAAAGTACTGGCATTATAGGCATGAGCCACCGTGCCAGGCCAAACCAGTGCTTCATATGCACTTACCATGTAGTCCTCTGAGTAACCCTTTGAGGTAGGTAGAGTTATCATGCCCCATGCAGAAGGGAGGAAATGGATGCTGTAAAATGTGAAGTCCAGAGCAAGACTCCATCTCAAAATAAATTAAATAAATAAATAAAAGGTGAAATCACATGTCCAGGGGTGCACCACCAGTCTCAACAGGCAGACTAGCATCCCATCACAGTTGTATCTTCAAAATAATACTTGGCTGGGGCTTAAGGAGTGACTCCAATGTGGGGGATTCTCAGCATCAGGATATATGTGGCAGGCAATTTCCAGTGCCTCATTGCATGTCCCTGTATGGGAAATCACCATCTTACATCTAAGTGGAAATGAGCAGGTTGGGTGTGGTGGCTCATGCCTGTAATCCCAGCACTTTGGAAGGCCGAGGCAGGAGGATTGCTTGAGCCCAGGAGTTCGAGACCAGCCTGGGCAACAGAGTAAGACCCCCGTCTCTACAAAAAAGTTTGAAAATTAGATAGGCACGGTTGCATGCACCAGTGGTCCCAGCTAATCAGGAGGCTGAGGCGAGATGATTGCTTGAGCCCAGAAGGTTGAGGCTGCAGTGAGCCGTGTTCACCCTACTGCACTCTGCACTCTAGCCCGGGCAAGACCCTGTTTCAAAAAAAAAAAAAGAAGAAGGCGAGAAAGAAATGAGCATAGAGTGCTGGAGAATGGCTACTGAAAGGTCAAATAAGATGAGGCCAGAGAAATGACCATTGGGTTTAGCAGCATGGAGGTCACTGGCTCAGGGACATGGTGGGGAGAGACCCCAGACTGGAGTGAGTTGAAGAGAGAATAATAATAGGAAAGAAGAGACAAGATCAGGCTACTCTGGAGAAAGTTTACTGTGCAAAGGAGCAGAAAAATGGGCCAGTAGTTGAAGAGGGTGATGAGGTCAGGTATAGTTGTGTGTGGTGGAGAGTAGAGTCAACGTAACAAATTTACCATCGTAACTATTTTTAAATGTACAGTTCAGTGGTAATTAATACATTCATAATGTTGTGTAACCATCACCACCATTCATCTCCATAACTCCTTTCACCTTGTAAAACTGAAACTCTGTACCTATTCCCCATTCCCCTCTCTGCCCAGCCCCTGACAACCACCCTTCTACTCTCTCTCCCTGCGATTTTGACCAAGTATCTCATGTAAGTGGAATCACACAGTGTTTTTTTGTGATTGGCTTATTTCACATAGCTTAATGTCCTCAGGGTTCATCTATGTTGTAGCACGTGTCAGAATTTCTTTCCTTTTTGGTCGGGCACAGTGGCTCAGGCCTGTAATCCCGACACTTTGGGAGGCCAAGGGAGGTGGATCACTTAGGGTCAGGAGTTCGAGACCAGCCTGGCCAACATGGTAAAACCCGATCTCTACTAAAAGTACACACATTAGCTGGGTGTAGGGGTGCGGTGGTGCGTGCCTGTAGTCCAGCTACTTGGGAGGCTCAGATGGGAGAATTGCTTGAACCCAGGAGGCGGAGGTTGCAGTGAACCAAGATCGCAACACTGCACTCTAGCCTGGGTGATAGAGTGAGACCTGGTCTCAAAAAGATAAAAAATACATGAAAAGGGGTAGGGTTGGGTGTAGACTCTGGAAGGTGGATTTTGAGAGCAGGACAGTCCACCCAGGCTGAGGAGAGAGGAGACGGGTGCAGTCATCCAGAGAACCGGAAGTTTGTCCTCGCATGCTGAGGAGTTGGATGCTAGGGCCAGGCGTAACCTTTGTCTGTTTGTCTCCAGCGCCAGCGCCAGCGCCAACCCCCCAGCAGGCCCCACCGCCTCCATCCCTGGTCCCCTTGGAGGCTACTGACAGCATGCTGGAGCTGCCGCACCCACTCCTGCAGCAGACTGAGGACCAGTTCCTGTCCCCGACCCTGGCGTGCAGCTCCCCTCTGATCAGCTTCTCCCCGTCCTTGGACCAGGACGACTACCTGTGGGGCTTGGAGGCGGGTGAGGGCATCAGCGACCTCTTCGACTCCTATGACCTTGGGGACCTGTTGATTAACTGAGTGGCCCTGCCTGCCCCCAGCAGCCTGCCCCCGACTCTACCTCCTCACAGACAGGCTGACAGCCCCTCTGCCTGCACAGGGACATTGGACACTAGGTGCTGCCCTCAGGACATGGGGTCTCCTCGCCTTTCCCGCCCCAGCCGGCGGAAGCTGTGTGGGGAGATGTGAATGGTACGGGTGAGGAGTGGATAAGGGGTGTGTCCTCACCTTCCTAATGGAAGCTGGGCCTGGGGAGGGCCATCCAGTCTTCTGACTTCTGACCTCTCACGAGAAGGCTGCAGGTGAGGTGGCCAAGTCCAGGGAAAGGCCCTACCTCCTTTTGAGGGGTAATTAGGACCCTCGACGTACCAAGAATTAGGTGATGCCTTTGTATTTATTTCAGGTTGAGTTGTTTGTTTGTCCTCCCTGAATTTTAGCAGGGAGGTTGTTCTAGTTTTTAGTGAGACCTCTGCAGACAGACCCATCAGGGCCCATCGCTGTCCATGTTCCAGGGCAGGTCTGGGTTTCCAAGGGAGGGGCCCGGGCCACGTCCCTGGTTTCTCCACCGTGGTGGGGGCTGGGACTCTGAGGGGCTGTCCAGTCTGCCAGAATGCTAATTGCACTTAGGCCTCATAGTTCTAGTAAACGGCAGCTGTAGGCCCTTTTGCCTCTAGCCCTGTTCTTGGCCTCACATCTCCAGCTGAGCTGCTGGTCTTGGCTTCCTGGTTGCCTCTGTCCCAGAGATGGTCCCAGGGAGCCATCCTAGGGCAGGTAGCGCTGAGGCTCCTGTGCAAACAGGAGCCCCCTGCTCGGGAGACCCCTTTCCTGAGGCCAGAAGTCCTTACCTCTCCCTCCCCTTGCGATGTAAAAATCGTCCAGCAGAGACAAGCTCCCGCGGAAAACAGGAACATGGGGGCAGCTGTCATGGCTGTGGCGGGCACTTTTCCTCAGAGTTTCTGCCTTGCGCTGGTCCAGGAGCCATTTTGCACCAAGGACTTGGTAGGCAGAGGCAGCCCCACTGTGAAGAAGGGTCAGATTAAAACAACAAGCTGCCAAAAGCATCCCCTCTGCCCCCCATGTGGCACTGGCATCATTCTTTGCTTCCCTGGGAGGAATTTTTTCACCATATTTATTGAAGGGGATGGTTCCTTAAGGACGTCTCTGCCCGTCAGAGCTCACTCAGACCCCAAGGACACAGGTGACTGGGGCTTGGTGACTTGTTCACTCCTTTTTTCCTAGGTATACTGAAGGGGTGACAGAGAGAGGTCTTCATGGCAGACCAGGACTTCACAGCTAATGGGGAGAGGAACTCATGTGACCTCTTCAGGCCTGGGGTCCTGAGGGGGTCTTTTGGCTTCAGCCTGTTCCCCCAGAGGCTTGATCATCCCACACTGTCCCTTCAGTCCAGCTGCTCTTCTCCCCCACCCACCCTGGGATGTGGGTGCTCTGGGCTGAACCAAGGCCATGCCTTCTGGAGAGAGGCTCAGGGGCTGGTCTGAGAGGCCTGCCACCCACCCCTCAGGGAGCTAGGTTTTCTCAGAGGCTCAGCTGGACAGCACTTTTTTTAAAAAGTTTGTAGCATTAAGCTGGTTTAAAATATGAAGTTGGTTTTGTTGGATGACTCCTGAGCTGACTGACTGATGTCTGAAGTTTGAGACGAGGGATTATTTCAGGGTGGGGCCCAATGTGATCTAATGCCCAGCTGGGGGCAATTGTGCCTCATCATTTGCTCAAATTCCTGGGCCCCCAAGTTAGCCCCCTCCCAGGAGTGGTCAGCAGGTCACAGCTGCCCTCACTCTATAAGCAGGGCTAATTGCGTACCCTTTACAGAAGTGCTTTTGTTCTCCTCCCCAAATACTCACAAGGGTCTTATCAGAAGCCTGTCTTGAAGTCCGGCATGCGCAGGGATCCTGTGTGGGATCTTGTTTGTGGTGAGTGGGCTGCTCTGAGGTCTCCACTGGGCTGCCATTTAGCCATGTGCCATCTCTGAAGTCAGAGGTGTTTGACTCCCATCCCTTGGACTCTGTCTGGAGATTTCCCCAAGAATCACATCAGAGAAAAGGAAGAAAAGGCCTGCAGGACCCACTGGGAATGAGTTTAATACTGAAGTCTGGAATGTAAGCTCATGCCCTAGAGGCCTCTCCATATGGCTGGACAGGGGAGCTGCCCTCAGGCTTGTGCCCTGTGTCCTCAGCAGCTGTCTCTGTCCCCCTCTGCACTATGCCTTTTGCACCTTGCCTGGCCAAGGGGCTAGACCTCCCAGGCTAAGCCTTAGATTCAGTGCAGGACACAAGCTCATGCCCCCTTCTTGCCAGTGACACTTGAAGCCTCCCGACTGCCACAGAGCGCTTTCAGGGCGCATTGTGAGTGGTATTTTCTTTTCTTTTTTTTCTTTTTCTTTTTCTTTTTTTTTTTCAGATGGAGTCTCGCTCTGTTGCCCAGGCTGGAGTGCAGTGGCCTGATCTCGGCTCACTGCAACCTCTGCCTCCCAGGTTCAAACGATTCTTCTGCCTCAGCCTCCCGAGTAGCTGGGACTATAGGCATGCACCACCACGCCCGGCTAATTTTGTATTTTTGGTCGAGACGGGGTTTTGCCATGTTAGTCAGGCTGGTCTTGAACTCCTGACCTCAAGTGATCCACCACCTCGGCCTCCCAAAGTGTTGAGATGACAGGCACGAGCCACCGGGCCCAGCCTGAGTGGTATTTTCTTTAGGAACCAGGTAGACTTTAAAACGAGGGTAGGAGAAGAGCTAGTTTCTTTCTGAGGTAAATAATTTCTGCCAGGAAACTTCCCAGCCCCACCAGCAGCCCCCCTAAAAAATCACTCATATCCCCAGGGACTTCTAAAGCTTGGGCCTCCAGGAAATCATCCAGTAGAGTTGGAGATTAATGGGAACTCCTTTCCCATTAAAGGTGTTAGAATAGACCAGAGGGTGTCCCTTTTCCATAGTAATGGCATCGGCTGGTGTGCCTTCAGGGAGGAAGAGGGAGGTGGGCAAGCTTGAAAAACTGGCTTTAGGATGGTTCTGACTTTGTTCTCCCTCCCCAAGAGTTCTCAACCTCCATCCTGCAGTGTTCAGAGTTCAGGGAAAGGGTTTGGGTGCCCCAGCATCCAGGTGTTGTGTGGCTTAGCGCATGTGAAGTGAAAACCTTTCGGGGTTGTTTGGAAGCAGCTTTCTGGTTCTTGTCATTGTATCCTGAGGTCCCAGAACCCCATTCTCCCACGAGGATCCTCAGTGACCATGGTGGCCACACACCCGGCCAGCCTGCTGGCTCCTGGGTGAGCTGAAGAACCTTGCCTGTGAGGGTGAGCTGGACCCGAGAGAACATGGTCCCCGTGCTGGGACTCGTGCGGGTCATTTCCCACCGGCCTGGTTTCACCTGGTCCTGTCTTGATGAGCACCGTGTAAGCCTCCTTGTGTTGAGATAATTGGGCATTAGACATTAAACTGAAGCTCTGGGCATCTTGTCTTTGTCGTGCTTTCTGAAGCTCATTACCAACTGTGGATCTGGTCCCTCCAGGCTAGGCGTTGGGGGCTGTCCTGGCCAATGCCGGGGGGGTACATGATTGCCCAGTGGATTTCCCTCCAAGATACAGCCTCTTATCACCATGCCTGCAATCTCACCTTTAAGGCACTGAAAAGTTCTCAGCACCCAGATCTAAAATGTGATCAGCCCTGACTCTGTCTCCCCTATCTGGGCTATTTCCACAGCTTCCTGAATGGTCTTGCTGCCCACACTGTCCCTCCCACCCTCTACATCAGTGGGTCCAACTGTAGTCCTCAGACCAGCAGCAGCAGTATCACCTGGAAATGTGAGACATGCGTATTCAAGACCATGCCTCACACTGGATGCGTTGGATCACTTGAGGTCAGGAGTTCAAGACCAGTCTGGCCAGCATGGTGAAACCCCATCTCTACTAAAAATATAAAAAAATTAGCCGGGCATGGTAGCGGGCACCTGTAATCCAAGCTACTGAGGAGGCTGAGGCAGGAGAATCACTTGAACCCAGTAGGCAGAGGATGCAGTGAGATCACACCACTGCACTCCAGCCTAGGCTACATAGTGAGACTGTCTCAAAAAAAAAAAAAAAAAAAATGGCCAGGTGCAGTGGCTCACGCCTGTAATCCCAACACTTTTGAGAGGCCAAGGTGGGTGGATCACAAGGTCAGGAGATCGAGATCATCCTGGCTAACACGGTGAAACCCCGTCTCTACTAAAAATACAAAAAAAAAAAAAGAGGTGGGCATGGTTGCAGGCACCTGTAACCCCAGCAACTCAGGAGGCTGAGGCAGGAGAATCACTTGAACCCAGGAGGCAGAGGTTGCAGTGAGCCAAGATGGCACCATTGCATTCCAGCCTGGGCAACAGAGTGAGACTCTGTCTCAAAAAAAAAAAAAGACCTTGCCTCAGACCTGCTAAATAAGAAACTCACGGGGCAGGACTCAGAATTCTGAGGCTCCATGAACCTCCCAGGTGATTCTAATGCAGCTGAAGTTTGAGAA
This sequence comes from Nomascus leucogenys, assembly GCF_006542625.1. Taxonomy (NCBI): domain Eukaryota; kingdom Metazoa; phylum Chordata; class Mammalia; order Primates; family Hylobatidae; genus Nomascus; species Nomascus leucogenys. The sequence continues at coordinate 23,570,798 of NC_044404.1, read as the reverse complement.
TGCATGCCTTCTGCTACCCCAGAGAGATCTTTCTACACTTGATCTTAGCCAAAAGGCTGAGAAGCGATGCCCAGAAAGATCTTCCTAAAATGTAGTTCTAATCACATTACTCTCCTGCTTAAAGCCCATCCATGGCTCCTCTCTGCCCTCAGGATGAAGTTCTAACCCTTTTGCATGGTATAAATGACTATTTACAACTTCCAACTGGCTTCCTCTACCTTACCTGTGGCCTCTCTGGCCACCCTTTCCCACCACCATTGCCACACTGGGCTTCCTTGTCATCTCCTAAAATCGACATGTCTTCCCTCTTCTGGGCCAGTCCACATGCTGTTCCTTCCACCTAGGATGCCCTGTGCTCCATTTGAGCTGAGTGGGTACCTACTTATTCTTCAAGGCCCAGTTCAAGAATCTTTTTTTGTAGTTTTCTTGACATTAACGTGTAATCATTAATACTTTGTACATGGATATTGTTATAGCTTACTGAATATTACATGTTGGGCACTGAGAAGATAAATATGAATAAGACCTAGTTCCCATTTTCAGGATGCTTACACAACACAAACACATAAAAATGTAATTATAAATAATGTAACAATTGTAGTGACTGGTATACATTACAGGAGTTGGTGGGAGGGGGTTGGTCATTTTGGAAGGTTTCCTGGCCTTCGTACACCATAATCTCATTTAATGCTCACAACAACTTCAGGAAATCAGAGTTACTCTTACTACCACTTTATAGATGAGGAAACACTCGGAAGTTCCCAATACATTGTTGAAGTTCCTCATATATTGTTGGGGATGTAAAATTTGTAGCCACTTTGGAAAACAGTTTGGCAGCTCCTCAAAAAGATAAACATAAAACTACCATAAGACCCAGTAATTTTACTCCTAGGTATAGAATTATTCCTACTTGAAGTAGGATCATTTCTACTTCAAGATAAATGAAAACATATGTCTATGCAAAGACAAGACTTGGACACAAATGGTTCTGGCAGCATTATTCATAATAGCCCCAAACTGGAAATACCTAAATATCCATCAACTGGTGAACAGAAAGTCAAAATGTATTAGATTCATGCAATGGAATACTATTCAACTATATAGAGGAATGAGGTACTGATACATTATACAATATGATCCTCAAAAACATGGTGCTAAATGACAGAAGCGAGTCACAAAAGATCACATATGATTCCATGTACATGAGACATGAAGAATAGAAAAACCTACAAAGACAATAAGTAGGCCAGGCGCGGTGGCTCACGCGTGTAATCCCAGCACTTGGAGAGGCCAAGGCGGGTGGATTACCTGAGCTCAGGAGTTCAAGACCAGCCTGGGCAACATAGTGAGACCTAGTCTACAAAAAACAAAACTAGCTGGGTATGGTGGTGCATGCCTGTGGTTCCAGCTACTTGGGCCGATGAGGCAGGAGAATCACTTGAACCCAGGAAGCAGAGGTTGCAGTGAGCTAAAATGGAGGTGCACTCCAGCCTGAGTGACAGAGTGAGACCCTGCCTCAGAAAGAGAGACAGAAGAAGGAAGAAGAAGGAGGAGACCTGAGGTCAGGAGTTCAAGACCGGCCTGGCCAGCTGGGCACGGCTCACGCTTGTAATCCCAGCACTTTGGGAGGCCGAGGCGGGCGGATCACCAGGTCAGGAGATCGAGGCCATGGTGAAACCCCGTCTCTACTAAAAATACAAAAAATTAGCCGGGTGTGGTGGCGGGCACCTGTAGTCCCAGCTACTCAGAGAGGCTGAGGCAGGAGAATGGCGTGAACCCGGGAGGCGGAGCTTGCAGTGAGCCGAGATTGCGCTACTGCACTCCAGCCTGGGTGACAGAGCGAGACTCCGTCTCAAAAAAAAAAAAAAAAAAAGACTTATGCAATTAACTACAGTGCTGTCCCGAACAAGGGTCATTTATTTATCAGACATTTATTGGGCATCTACCCTGTTCCAAGGTGGGGTCATAACTACTGCTCCCTCCTTGTCAAGGGTGTTTACCTGCCTTAAGAAATTGCTTCCTCTTTCCCTGGGTGGCCAAGGCCTGGCAGGTGTGCATCTGCAGCAGGGTTTTTTTTTTTTTGTTTTTTTTTTTGAGACAGGGTCTCACTCTGTCACCCAGGCTGGAGTGCAGTGGCGTAATCTCGGCTCACTGCAAACTCCGCCTCCCAGGTTCACGCCATTCTCCTGCCTCAGCCTCCTGAGTAGCTGGGACTACAGGTGCCCACCACCACGCCTGGCTAATTTTTTGTATTTTTAGTAAAGACGGGGTTTCACCGTGTTAGTCAGGATGGTCTCGATCTCCCGACCTCGTGATCTGCCCGCCTCGGCCTCCCAAAGTGCTGGGATTATAGGTGTGAGCCACTGCACCCAGCCGCAGCAGTATTCTTGAGGTGCCTCAAGCTCTGGGTTGCAGCAGGGATAGAAAACCAGACATTTCAGGGGGTTCTGAGAGTTTCAAAGGGCTCAACAGTGTGACAATACTTTTTTGTTATATATATTAAGCTGTTTACTTTGCTTGTAGATCCTTCCACAGATCCTGGAAGAGAGAACAGGTAATAAAACTGAAAACTGAACTTTGGAAAATCTGAGATACTGAGAACCATAAAAAGAACCAAAAGGGCTCTTCACTCATTTGTTCATTTGTTTCACAAAACTTTTCCTTTTTTTTTTTTTTTTTTTTTTTGAGACAGAGTCTGTCTATGTCGCTCAGGCTAGAGTGCAGTGACGCGGTCTTGGCTGTGCCTCCAGGGTTCAAGCAATTCTTGTGCCTCAGCCTCCTGAGTAGCTGGGACTACAGGTGCACACCACCACACCTGGCTAATTTTTGTATTTTTAGTAGAGATGGGGTTTTGCCATATTGCACAGGCTGGTCTCGAACTCCTGATCTCAAGTCATCCGCCTGCCTCTGCCTCCCAAAGTGTTGGGATTACAGGCATGAGTCACTGAGCCCGGCCCACAAACCTTTTTTGAGCATCTACTATGTGCCTGCCTCTGCCTCGTGCTAGGGAAACCATGCGCCCTCACTTTATGGAGCTTACAGCCAACTCTAATTCAAACCACATAAAGTTTATGGATTGAACATATATTTAAACAAACACCTTTGAGCCTCCATGTGCTGGCTGGTAGATCCCAAGCTTTAGCGCTCATCAGAATCAGAGGGCTTGTTAGAGTACAGCTTGCTGGGCTCCATCCCTAGAATTTCTGATTCAGTAGGTCAGGGGTGGGACCTAAAAATGGACATTTCTGGGCTGGGCGCGGTGGCTCATGCCTGTAATCCCAGCACTTTGGGAGGCCAAGGCAGGCAGCTCACCTGAAGTGGGGAGTTCAAGACCAGCCTGACCAACATAGAGAAACCCTGTCTCTACTAAAAACACAAAATTAGCCGGGTGTGGTGGCATATGCCTGTAATCCCAGCTACTTGGGAGGCTGAGGCCAGAGAATTGCTTGAACCTGGGAGGTGGTGGTTGCAGTGAGCTGAGATTGTGTCATTGCATTCCAGCCTGGGCAACAAGAGTGAAAGTCCATCTAAAAAAAAAAGGGGCATCTCTAACAAGCTCCAAGGTGACGTTGAGGATACTGGTCAGGAGGACCACTGCACCAGATAACATGCAATGCCCACACTGGGATTCAGACATTGCAAAATGTAAAAAAGAAAGAAAACAATCCTTATTCCTGAGGAGCTCACAGCCCAGTGGATTCACTCACTTGCTCATTCATTTATTCAACAAATTAGGACCTTGTGTGCATAACATCATTTAGCTTCCGGCCAAGCGTGGTAGCTCACACCTGTAATCCCAGCCCTTCGGGAGGCAGATGGATCACTTAAGCCCATGTGTTTGAGACCAGCCTGGACAACATAGTGAAACCCCATCTCTACAAAAAATACAAAAATTAGCCAGGCACGGTGCTGGCATGCCTGTAGTCCCAGCCCTTTGAGAGGCTGAGCTGAAAGGATCACCTGAGCCCAGAAGGTCTAGGGTGCAGTGAGTCATAAGCATGCCACTGCACTCCAGTCTGGGCAACAGAGTGAGGCCCCGTCTCAAACAACCAAAAAAAAAAAAAAAAAAACCACAAACAAACAAAAATCTATTAGGTTGGTGCAAAAGTAATTGCGGTTTTTGCCATTAAAAGTTATGGCTAAATGGTTTCCGGCAAAACCCTATAAAGTAGGTATTGTTATTAGCCCCATGTTTACAAATGAGGACATTGAGACTCAGAGAGGTTGGGCAGTGTGTACAAGGTCACACAGCATGTGATGGAGCCCAGGCCATGCATCCCCAGGAAACCCTACTGTTAACCTCTAGCCAAACTTCATGTATTATAAATATGTCGTTTAATAAAGTGTTATAAATGCCACCATCAAGGAAGAATGGAATGCTCTGGGAGCTCGCATGGGCTCCATCTATGGAAAGATGGACTCGGAGAGGGTTGGGGATGGGGCCTGAAGGAGATGCTTGCCAAAGGAAAGGAGGGGAGAAGGCTGCCCAGCAGGCAGAAGTAGCTGTTTGGGAAAAGGCCAGCTGGCTCCATGGTTAAAATACGTAGAACAGGGCCAAGTGTGGTGGCTCACGCCTATAATCCCAGCACTTTGGGAGGCTGAGGCGGGAGGATTGCCTGAGCTCAGGAGTTCACCACCAGCCTGGGCAACACGGTGAAACCCCGTCTCTACTAAAATACAAAAATTTAGCCGGGTGTGGCGGCGTATGCCTGTAGTCCCAGCTACTCAGGAGGCTGAGGCAAGATAATTGCTTGAAACAAGTGACCACAGCAAAGGGTGACCAGCAGGATGCCCAGTGTATCTGTTGGCTGGTGGTTGTATTGACCCAATTATGGCCACACACCTCTTCCTGGAGTGTGCAGTCCCTCAATTAAAGGGATCCCTGACCACGCTAAGAGTGTTCCCCGGTCAGCGTTAGCGAGGCCTCTGCCCAGGCAGGTTGTTTTCCCAGCATGGGGACCACTGCCCTCTGGTGGCCACTCTGCCAAATGCAGAAATTGGGAAAAGCTACCTTTTATTAAGATCTCTTTAGGGACTAGGTTTTAGTCTATGCAATCTTTTCAAAAACCTTATAGAACAGGCATTATTATCGCCAGTGAGGCTCAAAGAGGTGAATTTACTTATGTGAGGTCACACAGCTAGTAAGGGTGAGCAAGAGAGGCACTTCACCTGCCTCACCCTAGTCCTGGTCCTGGTGATACAACCAGACTGCAACGTGGCCATCTAAGCTCCAACACCCATACTTGTCACTTCCATGTGGTCCCGCCTCCTAACTGGCATTATGGGGGCTCCATTCTGACCTTTGAGATTTTCTGTGTGTGTACACTGCCAGATGCTGGGGAAACAAAGACACAGTCTTTTGCCCACAAACAGTCTGACTAGTGGTCCCTGAAATATAAACTGTGAGAAGACACCTGGCTTCAGGAGCAGCAAAGAAAGCATATTTGCATGTGTGTGTATTTGGTATTCTAAGGAAACAGGTCCTTGGGGAAGCCTGCAGGCAGTGTCCCAGCCACAGGGAATCCTCTTCCCAGACAATGCGTGCCCTAAGGCCAGCAATCCCCTATCCCACCACCACTACTAGGCTGTACTTTCAGGTCCCTGGGACAAGCCTGATCCTGTTATTTCTTTATTTTCTTCTTCTTTTTTTTGAGATGGAGACTCGCTCTGTCGCCCAGGCTGGAGTGCAATGGCATGACCTGGGCTCACTGCAACCTCCGCCTCCCGGGTTCAAGTGATTCTCCTCCCTCAGCCTCCCAAGTAGTTGGGACTACAGGCGCCCGCCACATGCCCAGCTAAGTTTTGTATTTTTAGTAGAGACAGAGTTTCACCATATTGGCCAGGCTGGTCTCGAACTCCTGACCTTGTGATCTGTCCGCCTCAGCCTCCCAAAGTGCTGGGATTACAGGCGTGAGCTACTGCGCCTGGCCCCCTTTTTTTTTTTTTTTTTTTTTTTTTTTTTTCTGAAATAGGGTCTCCCTCTGTTGCCCAGACTGAAGTGCAGTGGCACGATCACAGCTTACTGCAGCATCGACTTCCCGGGGCCAGGTCATCCTCCTATCTCAGCCTCTCAAGTAGCTGCGACTATAGATACACAACACCATGCCTAGCTGATTTTTGTATTTTTTTTAAGAGATGGGGTCTCACTAAGTTGCCCAGGCTGCTCTCAAACTCCTGGGCTCAAGCCATCCTCCTGCCTCAGCCTCCCAAAGTTTTGAGATTACAGGTATGAGCCTGGCCTCATTATTTCTCTACTTACACAAATCTTCCTCATGGTCTGAGCCCTTTTAGGACCACCACCTTCCCTTGAGCTCTGTAACCCTGGCAGGGCCACCAGCCACCAGGTTCTTTGGAGGTTCTAGGGAAGCTTTTGTGGATGAATAACCATGAACTTGCAATACAGTTGATCTGCTGTCACTTCTGACGTGCTTGTTATTGTCAGGAAAATGCTCACCAGTGTGAAGGTCATTCATTCCTTTTACCCAGACATACCCACCTCTTCTCATGTTGCCAGCTTTTTTTTGAGACAGAGTCTTGCTCTGTTGCCCAGACTGGAGTGCAGTGGCACAATCTCAGCTCACTGCAACCTCCACCTCCTGGGTTCAAGCGATTCTCATGCCTCAGCCTCTTGAGTAGCTGGGACTACAGGCGCACACCACCAAGCCCAGCTAATTTTTTTTTTTTTTTTTTTTTAGTAGAGATGGGGTTTCACCAGGCTGGTCTTGAACTCCTGACCTCAAGTGAACCGCTGTCCTCTGCCTCCCAAAGTGCTGGGATTACAGGCGTGAGCCACCGCGCCCGGCTGCCAGCACCTTTTTTCCAAGTGTCCAAGGCAGTAGTTTCCCCTAAAACCAATTCACAAGTTTTTATTGAGCACCTACTAGGAAGCCAAAACACAGGGAGAGGAAAATTTTAGAGGTAGAGCTTCAGGCCTTTTATTAAGAACCTGCAATTGTCCTAATTGGAATTGTCCTAAGCCTATTACTCCTCACATCCTAATTGTCCTAAGCCTGTTACTCTTCACATCACCCCAGCGGGGAGGGGAAGATGAATGTTTTTATAGATGAGAAAGCAGCTTGGAGAGGGATAGGGACATATCCAGAATCACAGAGTAAGAGGCAGAGCTGAGATTTGAAGCCAGGTCTAGCTTGATGACAACATCTCAGCTTCTGTGCCTGTGGTTCTCAAAGTGTACTCCCCAGACCAGCAGCATCAGAATTACCTGGGTAGTTGTTAGAAATGCGGATGACTGGCCAGGCATGGTGGCTCACGCTTGTAATCCCAGCAATTCAGGAGGCCGAGGCGGGCGGATCACCTGAGGTCAGGAATTTGAGACAAGACTGGCCAACATGGTGAAACCCTGTCTCTACTAAAAATACCAGAAATTAGCCAGGTGCAGTGGCGGGCACCTGTAATCCCAGCTACTCAGGAGGCTGAGACAGGAGAGAATCGCTTGAACTCAGGAGGTGGAGGTTGCAGTGAGCCGAGATCGCATCATTGCACCCCAGCGTGGGTGACAGAGCGAGGCTCTGTCTTAAAAAAAAAAAAAAAAAGGCCGGGTGCGGTGGCTCACACTTGTAATCCCAGCACTTTGGGAGGCCGAGGCGGGCGGATCACGAGGTCAGGCGATCGAGACCACGGTGAAACCCCGTCTCTACTAAAAATACAACAAAAATTAGCCGAGCGTGGTGGGGGGCGCCTGTAGTCCCAGCTACTCGGAGAGGCTGAGTCAGGAGAGTGGCGTGAACCCGGGAGGCGGAGCTTGCAGTGAGCCGAGATTGCGCCACTGCACTACAGCCTGGGCAACAGAGCAAGTCTCCGTCTCAAAAAAAAGAAATGCAGATGACCAGGTCCCATTCCACATCAACTGAATTTGAAATTCTGGATGTTGGCCCCAGGAGTCTGCATTTTAATAAGTCCTCCAGGTGATTCAGATGCACGCTCAAGTGTGAGAACTGCTGACTCCGTGGTCCAGGTGCCCACGCTTAGATGGGAACGACCGCCAACTGGTACGTACACAAACAACTCCCGTCAAGACAAATTCCATAATAGCAACAGTGGAGGGAGACTCATTCTGGGGGTTCTGAAAAGGTTTCATGGAAGAGGCAACATTTGAACTTGACCATAATCAATGGAAGGACTTTCAAGATCATAAATGGAAGAAAAGGGCTTTCAGGTAGAGTGGAAGCAAGGAAGCCAGAAAGTACCTATTCATAAAATGGGAATATAGGTCAATTCATGACATGCTTTGCCTGCTAGGCTGACACATCTTGCCCTTATCCTGGAAGCAGTGGGAATCCCTGATCCTTGGAAGCTTTTTTTTTTTTTTTGGGACGGAGTCTCGCTCTGTCGCCCAGGCTGGAGTACAGTGGCGCGATCTCGGCTCACTACAAGCTCCGCCTCCTGGGTTCACGCCATTCTCCTGCCTCAGCCTCCCGAGTAGCTGGGACTACAGGTGCCCGCCATCATGCCCGGCTAATTTTTTTTGTATTTTTAGTAGAGACGGGGTTTCACCGTGTTAGCCAGGATGGTCTCGAACTCCTGACCTCATGATCCGCCCGCCTTGGCCTCCCAAAGTGCTGGGATTACAGGCGTGAGCCACCGCGCCCGGCCCCCTGGTAGCTTTTTGAGCACAGGTGTACTCATAGCTCAAAGTCCTTATATGTCATTGCCCAACAACAGTGTTGTTTTTGTTTTGTTTTGAGACGGAGTCTCGCTCTGTCGTCTAGGCTGGAGTGCTGTGGCATGATCTCGGCTCACTGCAACTTCTGCCTCCTGGGTTCAAGCAATTCTCTGCCTCAGCCTCCTGAGTAGCTGGAATTACAGGTGCCTGCCATCACGCTCGGCTTTTTTGTATTTTTAATAGAGACGGGTCTTCACCATCTTGGCCAGGCTGGTCTTGAATTCCTGACCTCGTGATCCACCTGCCTCAGCCTCCCGAAGTGCTGGGATTATAGGCGTGAGCCACTGCACCTGGCCAACAGTGTTTTCTTACTTACCCATCATAGTAGGCAGAATAATGCCCCACTCCCAAAAGATGTCCAATGTCCTAATCCCCCGAACCTGTGAATATGTGATATTACATGGCAAGGGAAAATTAAGATTACAGGTGATAAGATTGCTAATCAGCTGACCCTGAGATGGGTGATTATCTTGGATTATCTAGGTAGACCTAACATAATCATAGTCCTGACTGGTCACAGTGGGTCATGCCTGTAATCTTAGCATGTTGGGAGGCTGAGGCAGGCAGATCATCTGAGGCTAGGAGTTCGAGACCAGCCTGACCAACATGGCGAAACCCGGTCCCTACTAAAAATACAAAAAAATTTAGCCGAGTATGGTGGTGTGCGCCTGTAATCCCAGCGACTCAGGAGGCTGAGGCACGAGAATTGCTTCAGCCTGGGAGGTGGAGGTTGCAGTGAGCCAAGATCACACCACTGTACTCCAGCCTTGGTGACAATTTGAGACTCTGTCTCAAATAATCATCATCATCATCATCATCATTATCATCATAGTCTTTTTGTTTTTTGAGACAGGATCTCATTCTGTCACCCAGGCTGGAGTGCAGTGGTGCAATCACAGTTCATTGCAGCCTCAACCTCCCTTGGCCCAGGTGATCCTCCTGCCTCAGCCTCCCGAGTAGTTGGGACTACAGGTGTGTGCCACCACACCCAGCAAATTTTTTGTAGAGATGGAGTTTTGCCACATTGCCCAGGCTGATCTTGAACTCCTGGGCTCAGGTGATTTGCCTGCCTCAGCATTCCAAAGTTCTGGGATTACAGGCGTGAGCTACCACACCTGGCCAATCGCAGTTTAAATTGGGTGATCAGGATAAGCCTCCCTGAGATGGTGGCATTTGGGCTAAGACTTGGCAGAAAGAAGTGAGAACATTGGCCATGTGGATATCTGTAGGAAAAGCATGCCAGGCAGGAGGAGCAGCCAGTGCAAAGGTCCTGGGGCACAAGTGTGCCAAGTGTATTCAAGGAACACTAAGGAAGTCAATGTGACTGGAGCAGGGGAGGAGACGGAGAGTGAGAAGGGATGAGGTCAGAGGAAGGCAGATTAGGTAAGACCTTCAGGCCATGCAAGGCTTGGCTTTTGGCTTGAGTGAGAGGCATTAGAGGGTTTTGCAGAGCGCAATGACATGATCTGGTATCAGAGTCACCTGCTGCTCAGTTGAGAATAAGCTATAGGCCGGGCATGGTGGCTCACACCTGTAATCCTAGCACTCTGAGAGGCCAAGATGGGTGGATCACTTGAGGTCAGGTGTTCAAGACCAGCCTGGCCAACATGGTGAAGCCCCATCTCTACTAAAAATACAAAAATTAGCTGGGCATGGTGGCACATGCCTGTAATTCCAGCTATTTGGGAGGATGAGGCATGAGAATTGCTTGAAGCTGGGAGGTTGCAGTGAGCCAAGATTGTGCCACTGCACTCCAACTTGGGCAACAGAGCGAGACCCTCTCTCAAAAAAAAAAAAAAAAAAAAAAAAAAAGAATAGGCTGTAGAGCAGCCAGGGTGGAAGCAGAGAGCACAATGAAGCCTCCTGCAGTGATCCAGGCAAGAGATCATGATGGCTTGGACCAGGCCACTAGCGGTGGAATGATGAGGAGTGGGGTTCTAGATATATTTTAGGGCTAGAGCCAGTGAATTTCATGATGCGGGGTGTGACAGAAAGAGAAGAGTCAAGAATGTTCATCCTGAACACTAGAAAATGGAAGTTGTAGGCCGGGCGCAGTGGCTCACACCTGTAATCCTAGCACTTTGGGAGGCCGAGGTTGGCGGATCACGAGGTCAGGAGTTCAAGACCAGCATGACCAACATGGTGAAACTCTGTCTCTACTAAAAATACAAAAATTAGCTGGGCATGGCGGCGCACACCTGTAATCCCAGCTACTCGGGAGGCTGAGGCAGGAGAATCGCTTGAACCCGGGAGGCGGAGGTTGCAGTGAGCCGAGATTATGCCATTGCACTCCAGCCTGGGCAACACAGCGAGACTCTGTCTCAAAAAAAAAAAAAAAGAAGAAAATGGAAGTTGCCACCAGTTTAGATGAGGAAGAGGTGTGTGCATGTGTGTGCATGTATGCATGTGTGTGTGCGTAGCTGCTTTGGGTAGGGAAGCCAGGAATTTAGCTTTGCATAGGTTAAGTTCAAGAAGGCCCCTTAGACTTCCAGGCAGACGTGTCTGGAGGCAGTTGGATATAGTAATCTGCAGGTCAAGGGAGAGGGTCCAGGCTGGAGTTACAAGTTGGGAATCATCAGGATCTAGATGATATTTAAAGCCATGGGACTGGGTGGAATCCCCAAGGGAGTGAGCACGGAGAGTGGAGAGGAGTCCTGAGTGCTGAGAAATCAGAAAGAAGAGGAGGAACCAACCAAGGAGTTCAAGAAGGAGCCACCAGTAAGAGAGGAAGAAAATCAAAGCAGTGTGGTGTCTTGAGGCCAAGTGAAGAAATCGGGGAGACATTAGGCAGCTGCTGGAGGGGCTGCAGGATGAGGACTGAGCATTGACCTCTGGGTTCAGCGGGTGGGGGGGTCACTGGTGGCCTTGATGAGAGCAGTTCAGTGGCTGGTGGGAGCAAAATTCTGATCAGGCGGAGTTTAAGAGAATATCACAAGGCCAGGCATGGTGGCACACACATGTAGTCGCAATGACTCTGGAGGTTGAGGCAGGAGGATCGGTCAAGGTTACAGAGCCATGATCATGCCACTGTGCTCCAGCCTGGGTGACAGAGCGAGACCCTGTCTCTAACTAGTGGCATGATCAAAGCTGTGTATAGCCTCACACTCCTGGGCTCAAGCAATCCTCCCACCTCAGCCTCCCGAGTAGCAGAAGGTAGCAGGACTACAGACACGTGCCATCACACCTGACTAATTTTTAAATTTTTTGTAGAAGCGAAGTCTCACTATGTTGCCCAGGTTGGTCTGAAACTCCTGGGCTCAAGTGATCCTTATGCCTCAGCCTCCCAAAGGCATGAGCCATTGTGCCCAACCCCTTGATGGTTTGATTTTATCTGGAAAAAAACTTGCTCCAGAGAGCAAGCATCCTGGGACCTCTCTGAGCTCATTGCTTATCCTCCCTACTGCTTCACCCCAGAGGACTCTCCTCTTGGCAAATGGCAGTTTGCCAGTGAACCAAAATCAAGCACAAGAATCTAATAATACCATCATTGGTGTTTAAACTAGAGTGACTCCATCTTGAATAGGGGCTGGGTAAAATAAGGCTGAGACCTACTGGCCTGCATTCCCAGAAAGCTGGGCATTCTAAGTTACAGGATGAGATACAGGTCACAAAGACGTTGCTGATAAAACTGGCTGTGGTAAATAAGCCAGCCAAAATCCACCAAAACCAAGATTGCTGCAAAGTGACCTCTGGTCATCCTCACTGCTCATTATATGCTAATTGTAATACAGTAGCATGCTAAGAGACACTCCCACTAGTGCTATGACAGTTTACAAATGCCATGGCAACATCAGGAAGTTACCCTATAGGGTCTAAAAAGGGGAGGAACTCCCAGTTCTGAGCACCCCTTTCCGGGAAAACTCATGAATAATCCACCCCGTTTCGCATATAATCAAGAAATGACCATAAAAATGCGCAACCAGCAGCCCCTGGGGGCTGCTTTGCCTATGGGTTATCCATTCTGTATTCCTTTACTTTCCTAATAAACTTGCTTTCACTTTATGGACTTTGTGCAAGATCCAAGAACCCTCTCTTGGGGTCTCGACCCCTTTCTGGTAACGGTACCAGCAGAGGACTGTTCAAGCAGTTGCTCCTGACTCTATTTATTGATTGTATGCAGAAATGAGGAGAGGCTATCTTGAGAGGTTCTATTTTAAAAATTATGGCACTGAAAGTACAGTATTTGCATTAGGTACATCAAACACTTGGAACCCTTACAGTTTTCTCTCCTCTATTTTGACCCAATATAAACATAGTCGGGCATGACATACTATCAAACACCTATAGATTACTTAAAGATTACCCTAAACCTGGAAGTTCAGAAAAAATTTCACTGTAATTGAATTGTTCACATAATATTTAAGTAAAAACAAAAAGTTATTTTACTTAAAAAGAGAGAGAGAGAGAATGGCCAGGCTCAGTGGCTTAGACCTATAATTCCAGCACTGTGGGAGGCTGAGGAGGGAGGATCGCTTGAGCTCAAGAGTTCAAGACCAGCCTGGGCAAAGTGAGACCCCTGCCCCCTGACCTCCATATAAAAATTAAAAGTGGCCAGGCGCGGTGGCTCACGCCTGTAATCCCAGCACTTTGGGAGGCCGAGGCGGGCGGATCACGAGGTCAGGAGATCGAGACCATCCTGGCTAACATGGTGAAACCCCGCCTCCACTAAAAATACAAAAAATTAGCTGGGCGTGGTGGCGGGCGCCTGTAGTCCCAGCAACTCGGGCAGGAGAATGGCGTGAACCTGGGAGGCAGAGCTTGCAGTGCGCTGACATTGTGCCACTGCACTCCAGCCTGGGTGACAGAGCCAGACTCTGTCTCAAAAAATAAAAAAAATTAAAAGTTAGCCCAGTGTAGTGGCACATATCTGTGGTCCCAGGCACTTGGGAGGCTGAGATGGGAGGATCCCTTGAGCCCAGGAGGTTTAGACTGTAGTGAGCCATGATCATGCCACTGCACTCCAGCCCGGGTGACAAAGTGAGACTCTGTCTCAAAATAATAACAATAAAACAAAACAAAGAAGGCTTTGAAGTCATGCAGACCTGGGTTGGAATCCTGGTTATATTACTTGTTCATTCTGACTTTATACAAATTAATCTCTCTGAGCTTTAATTTCAGTGAGATGGGAAGCATAACGTCACCTACTTCATAGGGTTGCTGTGTATTGAGTGAGCTATCACTTGTATAGCCCTTGGCCCTGTGACTAGTACATAGTAAATAAATAAATACATAGGTGGGCCAGAGCCCCAGACCAGAAAACCGATTATTACAGTCCACAGTGGTAATTGCTGTGGTGGGGGATACTGGGTCCCGTAGGAGTCCAGAGTAAGTACATCAAGGAAGGGTTCTTGGAGGAATTGACATCTAAGTTGGCCCGCTGAAAGGACATGGGACAGCATTACAGACAGAGGGGAGAACAGTGAAGGGGCTCAGTCACAGTTGGGACAGAGAGGCGAGAGATTAGCCTGTGAATGGCAGGAGCAGCAAGACCATGCAGGGCTAGACGTCCATGAAAAGAAGTTTGGCTTTTATTCAGAGAGCAATGCCGGGGGCACTGAAGAAAGTTCTAAGCAGAGGAGCAACAGAACAGATATGCAAGATTAGGGGCTGGGAGACCAGCGAGGAAGTGAGAGGTGGTGGTGGTCTGGACTGGGGTTGGCCTGCAGATGGAGAAGGTGGTCTCACTGGTGAGACTAGTGACAAGACTTGTTTGAGGGGAGGTTGGTAGAAGAAGGGAGGAGAGGATGACTCCGAGGGGGTGCATGGTAGTGCCTTCCATCAAGACAGGGACAGAAAACAATCTGGTGCAAGGGGTGGGCGTACGAGATGGTGAGTTCAGTTTTGGACCTGTAGAGTTTGAGGTGTCTGTCTGTGAGACAGTGAAATGAAACGGTCTCATAGGCAGCTGGATGCATAGATCTTGAACTAGAGAAGAGTACAGGCTGGAAATACAGCCTTGGAAGATGTGATTGGCTCGGTAATGGCTCCCAAAGATATCCAGGTCCTAATCCATGGAACCTGTAAATGGCACTTATATAGCAAAAGAGATTTTGCAGATGCGATTGAATTAAGGATTTTGAGATGGGGAGATTATCCTGGATTATCTGGATAGGCCCTAAATGTAATTACAAATGTCCTTGTAAAAGGGAGGCTGAACACTTTGGGAGGTCCAGGTGGGCGGACCACTTGAGGTCAGGAGTTCGAGACCAGTCTGGCCAACACAGTGAAACCCTGTCTCTACTAAAAATACAAAAATAAATAAATAAATAAATAAAAATAAAAATAAAAAATTAGCCAGGTGTGGTGGCATGCGCCTGTAATTCCAGCTACTCGGGAGGCTGAGGCACAAAAATCCGTTGAACCTGGCAAGTAGAGGTTGCAGTGAGCCGAGATCACACCACTGCACTCCAGCCTGGGTGACAGAGCGGCATCATGCCTCAAAAAAAAAAAAAAAAAAAAGAGAGAGAGAGAGAGAAAGAGGTTGAATTAGCCGGGCGTGGTGTCATGCACCTGCAGTCCCAGCTACTCGGGAGGCTGAGGTGGGAGGATTGCAAAACCCCAGGAGGTTGAGACTTCAGTGAGCTGTGATCACTCCACTGCTTGGAGTGACAGAATGAGACCCTGCCTCAAAAAAAAAAAAAGAGGGGGCTGGGCACCATGGCTCATGCCTGTAATCCCAGAACTTTGGGAGGCCGAGGTGGGTGGATCTCCTGAGGTCAGGAGTTCGAGACCAGCCTGACCAACATTGAGAAACCCCATCTCTACTAAACATACAAAATTAGCTGGGCATAGTGGTACATGCCTGTAATCCCAGCTACTCTGGAGGCTGAGGCAGGAGAACCACTCGAACCTGGGAGGCAGAGGTTGTGGTGAGTTGAGATCACACCATTGCACTTCAGCCTGGGCAACAAGAGCGAAACTCCATCTCAAAAAAAAAAAAAAAAAAAAAAAAAAGAAGGGGGTGGGGAGGCTGGGTGAAATTTGACCACAGGGAAGAAAGCAAGTAAGATGCTTGAAGATGCTGCTGCCCTTGAAGGTGGAAGGTGCCATAAGCCAAAGAATGCAAAAACTACAGCTCTCAAAGCTGCAAAAGCAAAAAAACAGATGCTCCCTTATAGCATCCAGAGGTAGTACAGCCCCACTGATACCTTGATTTTAGCCCAATGAAAGTTATTGCAGACTTGTGACCTCCAGACATGTAAAAGAATAAATGTGGCCAGGCGCGGTGGCTCATGCCTGTAATCCCAGCACTCTGGGAGGCCAAGGTGGGCAGATCACCCGAGGTCAGAAGTTCAAGACCAGCCTGGCCAACATGGCAAAACCCCGTCTCTACTAAAAAATACAAAAATTAGCTGGGTGTGGTGGCATGTGCCTGTAATCCCAGCTACTCGGAAGGCTGAGGGAAGTTAGTGGTGATTTGTTATAGCAGCAACAGGAAACTAGTACAGAAGACATCAACATTACCGTTGGGATTGGATAAAGAAATCCAGGAAGGCTGATAGGGTGAGACATGCAGAGGATTTAGCAGAGAGCTCCCAACGACTCCAGCATTTAAGATCCCTGCGGAGAAAGTGCATCTCAGAAAAGGCTCTTGGAGCAGCCAGAGGGAGGAGGGCCACCAAGGAAAATAGTTCTCCTAGGATTCAGGGGAAAGGGTGTTTCAAGAAGGGAGTGGTTAACATTGTCAGATGCTCCCAGAAGTCAAGCAAGAAAAGTGCCTGAGCTCAGGAGTTTGAGGCTGCCCTGAGCTATGATCATTGCACTGCACTTCAGCCTGGGCAACAGAGTGAGACCTCGTCTCTAAAAATGAATAACAAGAAAAGTGCCTATTTGGTTTCAAGAGGAGAAGCTGACCTTGAAAGAACTCTTGGAATAGTTGTCTTCTCTATCATATGGTACACATTTTTTTCCAATTTTTAATTCTTTTTTCTTTCTTTTCTTTTTTTTTTTTTTTTTTTTTGAGACAGGGTCTCACTTTGTCACCTAGGCTGGAGTGCAATAGCAGGATCTCAGCTCACTGCAAACTTGACCTCCTAGGTTTAAGCCATTTTCCTGCCTCAGCCCACCAAGTAGCTGGGACTACAGGCAAGAGCCACCACGCCGGGCTAATTTTTGTATATTTTGTAGAGACAAGGTTTCGCCATGTTACTCAGGTTGGCCTTGAACTCCTGAACGATCTGCTAACCTCGGCTTCCCAAAGTGCTAAGATTACAGGCATGAGCCACCGCGCCCGTCAACTTTTAATTCTATTACACAGTAGTATATGGTCATTGTATAAAAGTTAGGATATACAGATTCACCAAAAGAAAAGAAAATTACTCATAATGTCTTCAGCTAGTAATATTTTAGTGCATGTCTTTCCGGGTTTTTTTCTTTTCTTTTCTGTGCGAGAAAAGAAAAGATTCTCTCAATCGCCGCCCTGTGGGGTAAAATACCATGAGGCCATTTTAAGAGGGGGAAATTCAGGCTTAGAGAAGCAAGCAATTTATCCAAAGTAACCAAGATTGGAATCTAGGTTCTTCTGACTCCAAAACCAATGTTCCCTGACGCGGTGCTTTCCTAGCTTTTTACTTGGAGAACTTTTCCCCAGAGGACCTCAGGCTTCAGAACTAAAACTAAGTGGATTTCTATCCTGAACCCCATCCCTCATCCGCCCCAAAGGATGGTGAGCCAGATTAAGGGGTGAAAGGCAGGAGCAGGAAGAGTAAAGGCGTGGGTGCGATCTACGGTCTGGTAAGAGGGAACTGGTACACGAACGTGTTCGGTTTTTCGCAACATCACAATCAAGCGGGCATCAGGCTTCCCATTGTACAGATAAAGAAGCTGAGGTTCCAGGAGGAGAAGTAATTTCCCCCAAGTCACACAGCTAGCCAGGGGCCCCGAGCCACATATCCCCGGGGCGGCGGGGGTTATCAGGAGGGAGTCCCCGGATGCTTGCAGAGTGAGGCTAAGAGCTGGGCGTACGCAGCAAGGGAGGGGTGGGGCGATTCGGGGCGGAGCGAGGCAAGGAGATTGGGCGGGACTGGGGAGAGAGGAGGGAAGGGTGGCGGGGGGGCGGGTAGGGCAGAAGGGGCGAGGTCATGGGGAACTCGGAACGAATCAGCAGAAGAGGGAGGAAGAGGCAGGGGGCTCTAAGACTGGGCGCGGAGATGGAGCAGCCTGGGCAGTGCGAGGGAGGAGGATTTGGAAGACCCAGAGCGGGATGAAACGGGACAGAGCCCTGGAGGGGCAAGGATGGGGGAAGGCGGAGGAGTTTCGACTGAGGCCAGGGGCGGGGCATCGAGCCAGGGGGAGGGGTCTGAGGCGGTGAGGGGCTGGGGGCGTGGCCGAGGGGGCCGGCGAGGGGCCGGGGAAGCGGCCTGAGGCGGCGCGGGGCGGAGACCGGACCCGGGGCCGGGGCGGGGACCGGGGCCAGGGCCGGGGCCTGGACCGTGGCGGTGGAGGACGGCGAGGAGCCGGGGGCGGGGCCGTCCCAGCTGAGGATCGGAGAGCGGCTGGAGGGTCGGGGGCGGGGCGTGCAGAGGGGCGGGGCGTGCGGAGGCCGGGACGGCGCCCCCGGCCGGCTCAGCGCGGAGCAGCTCAGTGCCCCCCGCGCCCCGCTCCAGCAGCCCCACGCTCGCGCCCGCCATGCCGGAGCAGTTCAGCGTCGCCGAGTTCCTGGCCGTCACCGCGGAGGACCTCAGCTCCCCGGCTGGGGCCGCCGCCTTCGCCGCCAAGATGCCCCGGTACCGGGGGGCGGCGCTGGTGCGGGAGGAGGTGAGGGGGCCGAGGCGGGAGGGGTCCGGGGGTCGGCGCCGGGCCTGGCCTTGACCTCCACAGGCGTGTCGCACCCGAGCTGCGACGGCCCTTCACCGCGCCCCGAAACCTGCCCCCTCCCTAGGTCTGGGAGGACCGAGCGCATCTCCAACAGCTGCGTCCTCACCGTCGAGGCGGGGGGAGGCCCGAGGGACCGTTTTGGGGGGCCTCGAGGTCACTTCGATGACAAACTCCACAGGTCGGGGGACGTACCCCAAGTGCCCCGCGTGACCGCCTCATCACATATGTGTTTGCCTAGCGCCTTCCAGCCTCAGTTTGCGTTTTCATCTTCGGAGCCCCACAAGTGTGCCCCCGAGTCACTCTCCTGAGAGGCAGGCTTCCCGCCTCAGTCCTGAACTTTCTTCCCCCCGGCTGCAGAGAGGCTCCCTCCCCCTTGCGGCTGGTTCGGAGATTTGGCCCGCGTTTGTGGAATGAATGCGGATGGGAAGGCGCCAGGAGCCGGGGTTCACCTTGGCCGGGCTGTTGGCAAGTTTATCGTCTCCTCTCCCCTCCCCTCTCCTCTTTGTCTTTCCCAGCAAAGCGTCCCAGGCCTTTTCTTTCGGCCTTGCAGGCTGCCCCTTGCAGGCTGCCCCACCCCATTCCCATGCTCTTCGGAGTTCCTTCCATTCCTCTTCTCCGAACCTGCTTCAGCTTTCCCCAGCTCCTCTGTAAGGAATATTCTAGGACAGACACCCCGTGGCCTTGGTCCAACGGAGAATAATGTGTTTTTGCAGCTCCCCATCCAAAGGATGCCCTCAATTTGGGTGGCATTTTGGACCTCAGCAAAGGCTCTAGCCTTCCACCCTTCACCCTAAGTGTACTAGGCACCCACTGCGTGGCAGATACAAAGCTCAGTAGTTCATAACACCCTGCGCCAGTGTCAGAAAATCTCTCCTTCTCTTCTCTCTTGGCAGGCTGACCCTCCATCTCGGAGTCTGTTTGTATCACTTTGTAAGGGTGATAGAGGATTGTGGAAGGAGCATCGACTTTGGGGAAGGCAGACCTTTTTTCTGTCTTTTTTTATTTTGAGACGGAGTCTTGCTGTGTTGCCCAGGCTGGAGTGCAGTGGCGCCATCTTGGCTCAATGCAAACTCCGCCTCCCAGGTTCACACCATTCTCCTGCCTCAGCCTCCCAGGTAGCTGGGACTACAGGCGCCTGCCACCACGCCTGGCTAATTTTTTTTTGTATTTTTAGTAGAGACGGGGTTTCACCCTGTTAGCCAGGATGGTCTCGATCTCCTGACCTCATGATCCACCCGTCTCGGCCTCCCAAAGTGTTGGGATTACAGGCGTGAGCCACCGCGCCCAGCCAAGGCAGACCTTTTTTCAAACGCTGGCTCTGCAGTTTGCCATTTGGGTGAACGTGGGCATGTGACCTGTTCTGTCATCTGTGGAGTGGGGGTAATAATGTGTACCTCACATGAGACAATGCGTATAAAGCATGTATCTTTTTTTTGGAGACAGTCTTGCTCTGTCTCCCAGGCTGGAGTACAGTGGTGCGATCTCGGCTGACTGCAATCTCTGCCTCCCGGGTTCAAGCAATTCTCAAGCAGCTGGAATTACAGGCATGCACTACCACATCCAGCTCATATTTGTAGTTTTAGTAGAGACAGGGTTTCACCATATTGGTCAGGCCGTTGTTGAACTCCTGAGCTCAGGCAATCTATCCGCCTTGGCCTCTCAAAGTGCTAGGATTATAGGCGTGAGCCACTGTGCTGGCCCATGCCTCTTGATAAATGGAATGATTTCATCAGGTTAATCGGCAGATCTCTTTAGACAGTGATTGGGTCTCTTTTGTCTTCATTTGTCTCACAGAGCCTCGCCTTGTCTCATTTGTCTCACGGAGCCTAGCCTACTACTTTTCACATAGTAGGGGTACATGTTTTATTAAAATAAGAAGCAGCCGGTCAGGTTTGGCTTCCTTACTTGGGCAGAACCAGTAGCTTGGAGTCCACTGCCTGTGGATGTGGGTTATGTTTTACTGTGGGGCTCACAGGGAAACAGTGCTGTCCAGCCCATCCTTTGGAGAGCTTCCAGAGGTTTGTCTTCATAGCCTCACATTTCATGACCCAGAATAGCTCAGTGCCATCCACATTCTTAGGGATTTCATGGTTCATCCTTCTCCCCAGGTTGTTCATTAGAATCTTAGAGCAGGAGAAGGGGCTCCAATATGAACCTTATCCGGACAGAAATGCCCATTTATGCCCATACATCTGGCCTTGCCTGGCTGTGTAAGTGTAAGCACTGTGTGTTGGGGGAGGGGCCCTTAGAATGGGTCTGGAGGCTGCAGAAGGCTCTTCAGGGCTCAGCTTTGCCCCAGTTCAGGCAAGACAAAATCCATCCTCCTTTGCCTTCAGATTTTTGGTTTGGTGCATGTAGAGGTTCGTTGTTACAACAGAAAGGCTTGTGGCACCTAAACACAGCTTTTCTCTTCAGCATTTCAGGGCCCAAAAAGTTAGAGTCTGAACTTTGGATTAGACTTCCCTGAGGTTTCCTGTTTGGTTTTGCATTTGCATTTATATTTTGCGATTACATTGTGTTTACACGTAGTTTGATGCTGCAATTTTTTCCCCCAGTTCTGGGCTTGACTAACCCACCCCCAGGCTTGTAGCTCTATTTGACTGAATCAAAATGCAACTGATTCTCAAGTCAAGTCTTCCAGTTCTGACTGGTTTCCTGGGAGTAACTAGGGACCCTGTCCTGGGACTTGCAGCCCTTTTGTACAGTCCTGCTGGGAAGGACCCTGGGCAGATCACAGGAAACTAGAATGTCAGGGCTGAGGGACCCTTTTAAGATAGAGACCAGCTAGAAACTCTCTCAGATAAGTTGGAGAAACTGATGTCCAGAGAGGCCAAGAGACTTGTCCAAGCTCCTGCGGTTGGATAATGTGAAAGTTAGCATTTCTACCCACGTGTTCTACCCCTGGTCCTGTTCTCTTTCCTTTTAAAGTCCATCTGTCTGTCCTCCCTACATAACTTCTCTGAACCTCGTTATTTTATCCTTAAAATGGATCTGTTAATCACTCCCTGCTTACCTTACTGGGTTGTTAAAGTTTTTTGTGTTCAATTATGAAGCACCATGCAAATGTGAGGGAGTATATTAAGATAGTCATTATGTCAACCAGCCTCTTCCTGTCTTGGGCCCGTTTATGCCCATCATCTCGTTGATATTCACAACAACAGGTGAAACCGGGCCTAGGGCAGTGGAGGCAGCTGCCCTGTGTCACATAGTGGGTCTCTCTGACTCTGCTGTGCTCTGCCTGGGCTCTATCCAGCTCTCTGTGCCATCTCTATGGACATAAAGGATGCTAAGGACATAAAGATGCTACTTTGATTTGCTGACTGACTAGAGAGAAGTAGCCTGTTACAGGAAGATCAGTAAGAACCCCAGGAGTTTGTCCTGAGTCCCCAGAGAAAGGTACAGTCAATGCCATAAGAGGCAAGTGGAGCAGGAGAGGGAGAGAGCAGTAAGGACTGGTGCAATGAGGGAAGAGTTCCTGGAGGAGGTGACACTTCCAGGTGGAAGGATAGATGAACCCCACTTAGCGGAGAGTGAATTCAGAGACTGGTGGGAAGAGAGCATATTGAGAACCAAGTAAGCCATTTTGACCACAGCTAAGAATTCATACTATATTGTGTGCCTCAAACTGCTAGTGGACACACCCCCTCCACTAGGTCTCAGATGAAGCAGTCTGCCACAAATAGGAGATCTTCAAAGGCTTGTTTTGTATATATTTTTGAAATTTTAAAATAAAGTTTTAATTGGACAAGTGGCAAATTTATTATTATTTTATTTTTTGAGACAGGGTCTCACTCTGTAACCCAGGCTAGAGTACAGCGGCACAATCATGGCTCACCACAGCCTCAACCTCCTGGGCTCAGGTGATTTTCCCACCTGAGTAGCTAGGATTACTGGCGCTGGGTTAATTTTTGTATTTTTTGTAGGGCTGGGGTTTCACTATGTTGCCCGGCTGGTCTTGAACTCCTGGACTCAAGTGATCTGCCCACCTCAGCCTCCAAAAATGTTAGGATTACAGGCGTAAGCCGCTATGCTCGGCCGGGGCATAATTTGTAATAAGTAATTTAAAACATAACAGAAAAGGCCTATGAACAACTATCTCAATCCCTATATTCTCCTCAGAGGTAATTGCTATGGAAATGTACATGCTTCCCAATGTATGTCCTCATGGAAAATATATTATCAGTGGGGGAATGGGAGTGGCCGGGGGAATGTTTACCTAAATTGGTATCAGGTCTTATAATGCACAGTTTAAATTGTTTTGGAGTTACATTTTTCTTTTCCTTTGTGACTTTTGCTTTTTTGAATCGTTTTATAAAGGATTTCCTTCTTAATTTTTAATATTCTTGTGAATTTTACAATTTGCTTTGTAAAATGTATTTTAGTGTTAAAATTGTGTAATCTTAGAGATTGTTTGCAAGAAACATAAACCCTGTCAAGCTTGTTTCTGTTGGAGGGAAATGTGTTTGTTTGTTTTTTGATCGTCAGAGAAGAAGGTTGAGGGAAATTGGCTTTAAAGAATTAGAGGTGCCTCATGGGACTGAAGAGCTGGAGGTAAAAGTACACCTCTCCAGGGCCTGGAACTGGAGGCTGGGAAGTTGTCAGGAACTAAGGCAGCTGCTTCGTCATTCTTGTTCTCTCCTGCCTCTGCTTCTCTCTGCACATCTGATCAGTGCTTTCGCTCATTCATCATCACGCAGGCCCCAAAGCACAGCCCCCATGATCACGTGACCTCACTGGGCCAGTGTCTAAAGGTAACCGGACACAAGATTGAGCCAGTCTCATGTCCCACTTCCAAGTTCCTGGCAGAGGTTGACAGCCCGGCCCAGCTTCTGGACTGGTTCCAGTAGCTGGGTCTCCACCCCTGGTTTCATCAGCAGAGGTCATGGAGGGAAAGTGACAGGCAGAGTAAACATGTCCATTGAGACCTATGGTGTGGGAGGGGGCACTTCTCAGAGAAGGGGCAGGGCCTGGAAAATCCCCTCAGAAGTATCTATGGCGATTCCTCTTTATTTCACACAGTCCAGGTTCCAGGGAGAGGTGCTGTGCCCATCCTGTTCTGTACCTCCCTGGTTTAGATCATTTATGCATACTCTCAGGTATAGAAGAACTCGTTTAGAAAACTCAGGTATAGGAGATTTTTTATTTTTTATTTTTTAATTTTTTTTGAGACAGAGTCTCGCTCTGTTGTGCAGGCCAGAGTGCAGTGGTGCAATCTCAGCTCACTGTGAGCTCCACCTCCCAGGTTCACGCCATTCTTCTGCCTCAGCTTCCCGAGTAGCTGGGACTACAGGTGCCCACCACCACACCCGGATAATTTTTTGTATTTTTAGTAGAGATGGGGTTTCACCATGTTAGCCAGGATGGTCTCGTTCTCCTGACCTCGTGATCCTCCCACCTCGTCCTCTCAAAGTGCTGGCATTACAGGCGTGAGCCACTGCACCTGGCTGGAGTTTTTTTTTTTTTTTAAGACAGAGTTTCACTCTTGTCAGCCAGGCTGGAGTGCAGTGGCACGATCTGGGCTCACTGCAACCTTCACCTCCCAGGTTCAAGCGATTCTCCTGCCTCAGCCTCCCGAGTAGCTGGGATTACAGGTGCCTGCCACCATGCCTGGCTAATTTTTGTATTTTCAGTAGAGACGGGGTTTCACCATGTTCGCCAGGCTGGTCTCAAACTCCTGACCTCAGGTGATCTGCCCACCTCTGCCTCCCAAAGTGTTGGGATTACAGGCGTGAGCCACTGCGCCCAGCCAGGTATAGGAGTTTAAAAGATTTAAAAGATTAGAATGCTAAGGGGGTGCAGCAAGACTTGGAGAGTTTTGAATGCCAGTTGAGCATTCTGACTTTTTGTTGGGCAGTGGGGACCAGTGCGCCCAATCATGTTGCTCAAGGAATGGATGAGGTTGGCCCTGCCAGCATAGTGCCTGGGGGACTGCTCCATGCCAGGCCCTGCATGAGGCACTGGGCAGATGCATCGCTCAGTTGAAGAGATGCAGTCCCTGCCCTGTGGACCTCAGAGTCTTCTGGCAAAACCTGACAGTAAGCAGGTAAACAAATAAGTCACAGCCGGGTGCAGTGGCTTAAGCCTGTAATGCCAGCACTTTGGGAGGCCAAGGTGAGAGGATCACTTGAGCCCAGGAGGTTGAGGCTGCAGTGAACCCTGATGGTGCCACTGCATGCTAGCCTAGGTGATAGAGCAAGACCCTGTCTCCAAAACAAAACAAAACAAAACAAACAGAAAGAACAAATGTCAGAAGTTGCTCATTGTACTAAGTGGCACGAAGACTCATCCTCCTCGTCAAGGCCTTCTTTGAGGTTTGTTCCGGGTCCTCATCTCTTCAGGGAATCTTGTCCACACGTGTGGCCTTAGTTACCTCCCATCTCCAGGTGACTCACACATTTGTACCTGTAGCCCAGATCCTCATGTCCCAGTGCATACTTGACCACACTCCTAACTTCCCCCAGGCTCCCTTCCAGAGCTCTTTTCACAATGAATGGTGTGACCTCTCACCTCCACGTGTGCCCCTCATCACCAAGGATCATCAGTTTTACCTTCTTTTTTTTTTTTAAGACGAAGTCTCGCTCTGTTGCCCAGGCTGGAGTGCAGTGGCGTGATCTCGGCTCACTGCAACCTCCGTCTCCTGGGTTCAAGTGATTCTCCTGCCTCAGCCTCCCCAAGGCAGATGGATCACCTGAGGTCAGGAGTGCGAGACCAGCCTGGCCAACATGGTGAAACCCTGTCTCTCCTAAAAATACAAAAATTAGCTGGGTGTGGTGGCACGTGCCTGTAATCCCAGCTACTCGGGAGGCTGAGGCACGAGAATAGCTTGAACCCGGGAGGTGGAGGTTGCAGTGAGCCCAGGTCACGCCATTGTACTCCAGCCTGGGCGACAGAACAACGCTCTGTCCCCCCAACAAAATATTATTTTGTTAAGATCTAATTTGTCAATAGATTTTGACTTCTATGAGAATAGAAACTAATCTCACCCTAGTATTTACCATAGAACCATAGTGTGGTTTCAGAAAATATTAGTTGAATAACAAATAAATGAAAGAAAAAACTAAAAAGGAGCATTCATAGAGAATAATGGTATGGGGGTGATCCAGATGGAGGGGACATCTTAGGCAAAGGCGCTGAGGCAGTAAAGAAGCTGAAGTATATGTGACCCTGAAAGGGGGCCCAAGGGGCAAAAGCACTGAGATGGGCAAAGGGAATAGTGGCACCTGCTGAGTTCGGGTGGTGGTGGCAAGGCCATATTCAAGTTTAATGGCCCTGGTAGTGAGTTTAAGTTTTATTTCATATACAGGAAAGCAACATAATCCAGTTTATATTTTAGAAAGATCGTATCAGTTGCCGTGTGGAAACTAGATTGGAAGGGCCAGGAGAGGACCTAAGGAAGCCATGCTGTTATTTAGGAAAGAGATGATGGTGGTGTGGATAGGGTTGTGGTTGGTGGAGGAGGAGAGAAGTGCACAGATTGTAGAAGTGTTTTATAAGCAGTCAAGATTTGTTGATGGAGTACATGTGGGCAGTGCTCAAGACTGGGTTCCACATTTCTTTTTTTCTTTTTCTTTCTTTCTTTTTTTTTGTTTGATTGGGATGGAGGCTCACTCTGTTGCCCAGGCCGGAGTTCAGTGGCACCATCTCGGCTTACTGCAACCTCCACCTCCCGGTTCAAGTGATTCTCCTGCTTCAGCCTCCCAAGTACCTGGGATTACAAGCGCCCGCTACCACACCCAGCTAATTTTTGTATTTTTAATAGAGATGGGATTTCACCATGTTGGCCAGCTGTTCTCAAACTCCTGACCTCAAATGATCCGTCCGCCTCAGCCTCCCAAAGTGCTGGGATTACGAGTGTGAGCCACTGTGCCTGGCCTTAAATTTCTGATGGAAGGGTGCCATATACCGAGAAGGGGAAATCTGGCAGGGGAACAGGTTTGGGGAGAAATCAAGAAATCTTTTTTTTTTTTTTTTTGAATTTTTTGTTTTTTAGAGACAGGGTCTCCTTCTTTTGCCCAGGCTGGAATGCTGTGGTGCAATCATAGCTTACCACAGCCTTGAATTCCTGGGCTTAAGCAATCCTCCTGCCTCCACAGGCACATGCCACCACATCCTTGCTAATTTGTTTCTTCTTTTGGTAAAGATGAGGTCTCCTTGTGTTGCCCAGGCTGGTCTCAAACTCTTGGGCTTAAGTGATCCTCTTGCCTTGCCCTCCCAAAGTGTTAGGGTTACAAGCATGAGCCACTTGCCCCTGGCCAGGAATTCTATCTGTGTATCTTTATAGGTCTTGAGACATCCAAGCGGAGATGTCAAGAAGGCAGTATGTGAGTTTGGAATTCAAAGGAACGGGCTGGAGATACACATTGGAGAGCTGTCAGCATCGAGACAGTGGGTTTCAAACCTGCATCTGTGTCAGAATCACCTGGCGTCATTCCCAGAGAGTATGATTCAGTGGAGGTATCTTAGGCTTTTTCTGGCAAGCAAGAGAAACCATCCTGAGCTGATTTAAGCAGAAAAGGGCTGCAGTGAAAGGGAATGTTCAGTAGATCACAGAATTTCTGGGAAGTTGGAAAATGGGCTGGGCAGCAGGCAGGATCTCAGCCAAAATCATGCCACGGAGCCAATTTGGCAGGACACTGCTGCCACACACTAAATGCCATCGCTGTGTCACTGTCCCCTGGACACTAGGCACCATTGCTGCGGTTGCCACCAGCATTGGAATGGATCTTCCACTGTGCTCCTGATTCAAAGTCTGTAGTGAGGGCTTCTGATTGGTTGAGCTTAGGTATAAGGGAGGCTGGAAAAGCAAGAATTTGTTGTTTTCAGCTTTCATAGGAGGTGAAACTCTGCCAAGACTTGTGCAGTGAGGAAGTCCCCAGACATAGGAAGGAGGTCAGGTGCCAGACTGGCACACAATGACAGATGTACTTGACAGCAGGTTTGCCAGCTTGTGGGAGTGTCTGGGAATCTGCATTTAAACCAGCACCCTGGAAATTCCCATGCAGGTGCTGCCTGAATCATATTTGCATCCATTGCTTGAACTGGTACTTAAAGCTGTGGGGGCTGGGCGCGGTGGCCCACACCCGTAATCCTAGCACTTTGGGAGGCTGAGGCAGGGGGACCACTTGAGGTCAGGAGTTTGAGACCAGCCTGGCCAACATGGCGAAACCCCGTCTCACTAAAAATGCAAACAATTAGCCAGGTGCGGTGGCACGCACCTGTAATCTCAGCTATTCGGAGGCTGAGGTAGGAGAATCACTTGAACCTGGGAGATGGAGGTTGCAGTGAGCTGAGATTGCGCCACTGCACTCTAGCCTGGGTGAAAGGGCAAGACTGTGTCTCAAAACAATAAAAAAATAAAAAATAAATAAAGCTGTGGAATGGACAAGATCACCTAGAGAGAGGAATGAAGAAGGCCCAGGCCCAAGCCCTAGGGACCCTCAGTATCAAGAGATTGGGATAGGAAGAGGAATTAATAAAGGAGACCAAGAACGGGCTGCCAGTGGGGAAGGAAGGAAATAAGACAGTGTTGTGCCTCAGAAGCCAGCAGAGAAGTGTTCTGAGGAGAACGGGTGCTCGGCTTTGTTAGATGCTGCCCAGATGCCCAGAGGTAAAATAAGACAATGACAGAGACACAGCCTCTGGCTTTGGCAACATGGAGGTCATTGGGAACCTTAAGAGCAGATTTATGGCTCACGCCTGTAATCCCAGCACTTTGGGGGGCTGAGGTGGGTGGATCACCTGAGGTCAGGAGTTCAAGACCAGCCTGGCCAACATGGCAAAATCCCATCTGTACTAAAAATACAAAAATTAGCCAGGCATGTTGGCGGGCACCTGTAATCCCAGCTACTCAGGAGGCTGAGGCACGAGAATTGCTTGAACCCGGGAGATGGATGTTTCAGTGAGCCGAGATCGTGCCACTGCAGACACAGCAAGGCTCCATCTCAAAAAAAAAAAAAAAAAAAGCAGATTTAATGCCATTTTCGCCTCCACACCATCCTGGACTGATTTGAGGAGGGGGCAGATGAGAAGTTCTCCCTAGAAGGGGAGCAGAGACATAGGGTGTGGCTAGAGCCCTGGTATCAACACGGTTTTCTAGGATGGACTGGGGACCCAACTCCACTGAACCAGCCTCCTCCCTACCAACAGCCTCTGCACAGGGGCTGAGGGTCTTCCCAGAGTTGTCAACGTTGAGCCTGTCTCTCAAAGTCTCCTTCTCTCCCCAAATTTGTCTTTTTTTGTGCTCACTTCCTTGCCTAGTGTTCAGCTGTTTCTGGCCACTGAGGTGCAAGGAGACAGATGACTCAGGCAGATTTGGAGGCAGAAACTGTAACTTTAGGTCAGAGCAGAAGGAACATCTTTCCCTGAAGGCAATTTGATCATATCATTCTCAGACAAGATGCTGCTAGAAGGTCCCTTCAATGGGCCTAGAACTTGGGCCCAGGGCAGATGAGGGAGTGAGACCCACAGGGGCACAGTGAGTGGCTTCTGTGACTCTAGGGCAGGGCCCTGGGAAAACTGCGATTTCACCTCACCAACGTCACTGGAGGTGCTTTGGAGGGCATGGGAGGCTGAGCTGGGAACAGCTGCTGGAGGTTCTCTAACTTGACTGGTTTTAGACCTTGAAAGAGCTTTTAAGAATCTCAGCTGCCGCGGGCTACACCCAAACCCACTGAATCAGAATCTCCCAGGGGCGAGGCCTGGGCAAGTGTGCAGTTCGAAGTTCCCAGGTAACTGATGAGCAGTCGGGGTGAAAACTATGGTGGTAAGCTATTGCATGCCCACTGAAGGTTAGTAATCCATTAAGCCATATTTACTGAACGCCTGTGGTGTACAAAGGCAGGCTGTGAGGGCATGGAGAGAACTAGACAAGATCTCCTGGGTGGGAGGACTCTGCCAGTGAAAAGTTGATTGACAATCTGTAGCGTACAGGGATGTGGCTGAGGTCTGTGGCGAGAGTCCAGTAACTAAAGTCAGACAGACTTGGGTTTGAATTCCTATTCGCTGTGTGACTTTGGGCAAATGACTTAACCTTTCTGAATCTCGGTTTTCTGATCTGTGAATTAGGGATGATGATAACTGTCTTATGGGTTTGTTTGAGGGGATAACACATAAAAAATCTAGCAAGCATAAACCTAGCACGTAACAGGTACTTAGTTAAAATTAAAATTGAAATTCTCTCTTACTGTAAACACAAGTACACCTGCACACAGGGTAGTTAAAAAGAACAGGAAACATACAGAGAAAAGAGGAAAGTAATTGCAATAGGGATGTGGTAATTACCATGAGTGAGTGTTGAGATTATCTGTGCGGTCCTGGCACCAGAGCAAAAAGGGAAACCTTGTGTACCTTGGAGGTGTTGGGGAATGAACAGCTGAGCCTGATTTTGGACAAGGCAGGGTCTTCCCTCAGCTCTGCCCTTTGCTCTCTGCCTTCTGTTCATTTCTTTGTCAAACATTTGCTGAGGCCAGCGTGGTGGCTCATACCTGTAATCCTAGCACTGTGGGACGCCACAGTGGGAGGATCACTTGAAGCCAGGAGTTTGAGACCACCCTGGGCAACAAAGCAAGACCCTGTCTCTACGAAAACAAAACAAAACATTTGCTGAGAGGCTACCTAGCAATTCTCAGTCCTGGCTATACCCTACAATCCCTTAGGTTGCTTTTAGGTAGATTTCTTCTCATTCAGGTAAAATTCACATAACATGAAACTCACCATTTTAAAATGTACAATTCAGTGGCCTTAAGTATATTCACAGTGTTGTGTAGTCATCACCAGTATGTAATTCCAGAACATTTCCATCACCCCAAAAAGAAACCCTGTATTGATTAGTAGTTACTCTCCACTCCCTTTTCCCCGGCCCCCGACAACTTTCCATCTCTATGGCTTTACCTATTCTGGACAGTTCATGTGAATGAAATCCTGCTATATGTGGCCTTTTGTGTCTGATCTCTTTCAGTTGCATAATGTTTTCAAGGTTCATCCGTGTTGTCTGGGTTGTGTTAAAAAGCAATAAAAATAGGAAAAACAAACACACCAGGCAGTGTTGTAAGCATTTTTCAGATATTAGCACATCATAACACAGGGCCTGTCCAGTTATTTGGATACAGAGAAGGTGTCTGCTGGGCAGGAATATCTACCGTGAAGCCCTTTCTGTGTGTCATATGCTGAGCCATGTGCTTAAATGCCTGACTGAGTTCAGTCTGATTAGATAGATGCTGTTATTATGCCATTTGACAGATGGGGAACATCTGTCAGAGAAGCTGTGTCACTTGCCTCAGGTCACACAGCTAAGAGGACTGGAACCAGAATTTGGACTTTAGGACAGTATGACTTAAAAGCCGGAGTCCTTAACCCTTGCTCTCTTTTCTATATTGCCACTGGGCCTTGCTAATATGTACTCATACATTTAATCATTCATTCATTCCACACATGCTTATTAATACCCACATCCTGAGTCTTGTGTTGAGTGCTGCAGATACAAAGGTAAATGAGCCATTCCCTGCCTTTCTGGAGTTTTCAGCCCCGTAGAGATCAGACATGTATGGCAAATAAGGGCCAGGATGCTCTAATGAAAGCCTGTAGTGGGCACAGGATGGAATAAAGGTAGGCAGGATCAGTTCTGTTGTGGTGGGGAGGGGGTGACCTGTAAGTTGAGTCGGGAAAGATGAAGTGTTTACTAGACAGAATGGGGCAAGGGCCCTCCAGGCAGACGGAGCAGCATGAGCAAAGGTCTGATGGCTGGAAACAGTTTGGCATATTTAGGAAATTGCCAAGAGTTCGATAGGGATGGTTTTAAGGGACCAGTGATGGATAGCAAGCCCAAGTTGGGGGCAGGGAGGAATTCATCCTGGCCAACAAGGGAACCCAGAAGGTGGGAAGTACTGTTTGCTGCTCTGTCCAAGAGGGCAGGCCAGGTTCTTCCCCAGGGTTGAGTGGAATTCAGGGCTTGAGGCCAGGGGTCGGGTAGGAACCTTCGGCGGTTAGTCCAGCAAAGTTCTTGTTCTCTTAGCTCATCACCGCCAAGCAATCTCCTGAGGAAAATCCCAGCCAGGAAACTTGGGGTTTGCAGAGGCCTCAGCATACATCGAGCATGTGGCTCCCTTCTTGCAACCCCTCTTCCTCCCTGCTTCCTACCACCCCACAAGGGACAGCCGGTAAGGCTGAGCTGGTGAGGCTGGACAAGTGCCCAGGCTGGGAAGATGTCTGCAGAGGCCTGACCAAGGGGCGCACAGCCAGTCACAGGCTCCAGCAGTGCAGGAAGGAAAACAGCAAGAGGCCAGAGGATCCTGAAATAATAAATGTCAGAGCAGACAGGAGCCTTCCCATCACCACCCAAACCCTTCATTCCAGAAGAAGAGTCAGAGGCTCAGGGTGGGAAGGAGACTGGCCAGGTCATGCTGCGGGACAGGGGCAGGGCTGGGGCAGGCCCTGGGTCCTGGCTTCCAGGCCTTGCAGTGTAGCCACCGCAGGGGCTGTGGGGTGGCAAGCAGGGCCAAGGGCCACCTTGGTATGGATGAGGCAGAGGGATAGCTGGGAAGAGCACTGCCCTCCTCTGGCATCCCCTTCTGCCCCAGCCTGGACTCTGAGGTGCTGGGGGTGGGGGCTGATCCAGAGGAAAACCATTTGGAGTCTTTCGCTTGCCCCTGCTGGTGGCTGAGGTTGGAGCAGCCTTGTAGGGTATGACTAACCTCAACTGTGTCCTAGCACTTTGGCCTGGAAGGGGATTTAGAGCTCATGTCTGTTAGCTCAAAATTGGACAGATGAGGAAACTGAGGCATAGAAGGAGGAAGGAACTCGCTCAGAGGCACACCGAGGGCTTAATGGCAGAGACAGCCCTAAAATTCAGCACTTTCCAGTTCAGGGCTCTTGGTCTCATGGCCTTCTTCTATATGCAGTAGAAGGCCATTCTCTCAGAATGTTTCTGCTGCGCCTCTGAAGATGCCTGGCATCCATCATTAGAAAAAACATTACCTCAATTTCTTTTCACAGCAATCCTTACAGAGATAACTGGGGCTAAGAGAGAGAGGATTTAGCTCATAGTTTGCTTTAGTGTGATAGCAAGAAAGGGCTCTGGAGGCAGAGGTCTCTGCGCTTCTTAGAACTTCCTACATGATCTTGAGCAAACTGCCTAACCTACCCCAGCCTCAGTTTCTTCATCTGTAAGATGGGGAGGATAATAACTACCTCACAGAGCTGTTGGGAGGAATAGGCCAGGTAACAAACATAAAGTGCCTGCCCCAAAGTGAGCAGTCAGTTAGTGGGGCGGTAGGTAGTTGAATTCATGCTAATAATAGACTCAAGCTGGGAGCTTGGAATGGGAGTCCTTCCTGTTGGGTGATCTGCTCCGGGCCAGGGCCTGGCTGTGTTCCCATCACCCTGTCATGCTTGGGGAACAAGGCTGAACCCTCTTTGTCCCGCTTGAACATGGATCTGCAGCCGAGCCCTGGAGTTAAACTTTCTATGTTGAGAATTACCAAGTAACTGCCCTATTCAGAACCCTTCAGGAGCACCCCATCATTTATAGAATAAAACCTAGAGGTTTGGTTAAAAGCATGGACTCTGGAGCTCAACTGCCTGGGTTTATTTTATTTATTTATTATTATTGTTATTATTATTTTTGAGATAGGGTCTCGCTCTGTTGCTCAGGCTGGAGTACAGTGGTGCAATCAGAGCTCACTGCAGCCTTGACCTCCTGGGCTCAAGTGATACCCTACCTTAGCTTCCCAAGTGGCTGGGACTACAGGTGTGTGCCACCATGCCTGGCAAGTTGTTTTGTATTTTTTGTAGAGACAGGGTTTCGCCATGTTGTCCAGGCTGGTCTCAAACTCCTGGGCTCAAGCAGTCCGCCCACTTGGGCCTCCCAAAGTGCTGGGATTACAGGCAGGAGCCACAACACCTGACCTGCATTTTCTGTAAATTGGTAATTGGATCTAGAAGTGAGAAGCCCTGGGTTTGTTTTTTTTTTTTGTTTTTTTGTTTTTTGCTTTTTCTTTTTTTGTACTTTATCATTTTGTTAACTATTTTAAGTGTAACTTGGTTTGCTCATTAAGGTATTGTATTTTGTATTTTTTTTTTTTTTTTGAGATGGAGTCTCACTCTGTCACCCAGGCTGGAGTGCAGTGGTGTGATCTTGGCTCACTACAACCTCCACCTCCCGAGTTCAAGTGATTCTCCTGCCTCCCGAGTAGCTGGGACTAGCCAGGGTGGACCACCACACCTGGCTAATTTTTGTATTTTTAGTAGAGACAGGGTTTCACCACGTTGGCTAGGATGGTCTCAAACTCCTGACCTCATGATCCGCCCCCCTTAGCCTCCCAAAGTGCTGGGATTACAGGCGTGAGCCACCGCACCCAGCCAAACGTTGTATTTTTAGGATCATGTTTAATATGTAGTACATATAATTTAATCATCTTTGTGGACACTGGAGTCAAAGACCAAAGAGCCAGGATTCAGCCACCCCACAGGAAAACTCCTTTTTAGCGTTGGAGTTTCATTGATCTTCCCACATCATTTATACTGTTAGTATTGATTGATTGAAAAATATGGGAAAGAACAAATGAATTCAAGAATGCTTTTAAAGAGTTCTGTGTCTTATTGATCATAGAGTTGCGCATATTTGGAATGTGGTCAAACTAATTTGTGAAACATTTTTATACTCGTCAGTAGTGCTTATGATAAGTGTGGCTTCACAGGGTCCTGCTAGTAACACCATGGACCTCCAGGGTCTGGGTCCATTGCCTGGAAATGAACAAGGGAGTTAGAGTCTTAACAGTTTAGTTCCCAGGTCCACATTTTGGCTGTGTGAGCTCAGGCAATGATCTTCACTGTTCTGTGCCTCGCTGACTCATCAGCCAGATGGAAACAAAAACGATGACTGCCCCATTAAGATGGTGTGTGTCTGAAATGGTGGGTGTCAAACTCCCTTACAAACTGTAAAGCTCTATACAAGTTTTAGGTTGTATTGTTTTTTTCCTTTTTTTTTTGAGACGGAGTCTCACTCTGTCACCCAGGCTGGAGTGCAGTGGCATGATCTTGGCTCACTGCAACCTCTGCCTCCCGGGTTCAAGCAATTCTCTGCCTCAGCCTCCTGAGTAGCCGGGACTACAGGCACCTGCCACCACACCCAGCTAATTTTTTTGTATTTTTAGTAGAGACAGACTTTCACCATCTTGACCAGGGTGGTCTTGAACTCCTGACCTCATGATCCACCTGCCTCTGCCTCCCAAAGTTCTGGGATTACAGGCGTGAGCCACCACACCGGCCTAGTTTGTATTTGTTAGTTTGCTTGCATTTCCAGTGAAACCTGGGGCAAGAAACTCACCTGAGCCTTTATTTTGCAGTCTGTAAAATGAGGAAGTAATGTTAGATAATCTCTAATATTCTGTGACTTCGTCTCTTAAGGAACACCACCATAGTCCAAAGCAAAGATAGAAAATGTTTTTCATCTCTCTGCCAACTCTAGTTTAATTGGTAGAGGCTACCATCATATCTTAACAGAATGATGAACCAAATCCACAGTCAGTGGGGAAAACACTGTGATTGATTAATAATGGCTATAATGGGCCAGGCGTGGTGGCTCACACCTGCAGTCCCAGCACTTTGGGAGGCCGAGGTGGGCGGATCACGAGGTCAGGAGATCGAGACCATCCTGGCTAACACAGTGAAACGCCATCTCTACTAAAAATACAAAAAAAATTAGCCAGGCATTGTAGTGGGCGCCTGTAGTCCCAGCTACTCGGGAGGCTGAGGCAGGAGAATGGCATGAACCCAGGAGGCGGAGCTTGCAGTGAGCCGAGATCGCACCACTGCACTTCAACCTGGGTGACAGAGCAAGACTTCATCTCAAAAATAGTAATAATAATAATAATGGCTGTAATGGGCCAGGTGAGGTGGCTCACGCCTGTAGTCCTAGCACTTTGGGAGGCCAAGGCAGGCGGAGTACCTGAGGTCGGGAGTTCAAGACCAGCCTGGCCAACATGGTGAAACCCCCGTCTCTACTACAAAAAATTAGCCGGGTGCAGTGGCGCACGCCTGTAATCCCAGCTACTCTGGAAGCTGAGGCAGGATAATTGCTTGAACCTGGGAGGCGGAGGTTGCGGTAAACTGAGATCATGCCATTGCGCTCTAGCCTGGGCTACAGAGTGAGATTTCGTCTCAAAGTAATAATAATAATAATAATAATAATAATAATAATGGCTGTAATGGTCATGGGATGACACAGAAGTGATACCTATGCACTATATTATAATGGTCCAAAGGAATGAATGTCTAATGGTGAAATATAATCTGTATCTCCCAAGGCCTTAGCTCTAGCAGCTCTGCCCCCTTGTCTGAGTTGCCTTGGTAACCACAGCTGGCTCTGAGAAACCATGGGAATGAAGAATGGGTCCTATTGATGAATCCTGACCCAGGAGGGGGCATGCAGAAGGCCCTTCTAGGCAGGGCAGCTGGGCATGGTCTAGTGCTGCCATCTGTGGTCTTTTGCCTGCAGAGAACACAAACCAGAGAGCCAGAGTATGGGGGGGTGTGTGTGTGTGTGTGCGCGTGTGTGTGTGTTGGGATCAGAGTAGGGGACACAATGGGCAGTGCCAGCAGCTGGAATTTAGGCCTTGTCTAGGGCCAGGGTAGGCTGCCCAAAGGACTCCAGTGGGCTTTCCAAGCTCAGACATGTCTCTTACACTAAGACGTGTTTCAGCCACCTTTGCCCAGTGCCTGCCAGGCTCTTGCATGGATCCGTTGACTCTTAGCTTTGAATGAAATCTAAATAGCTGTCCATTCTAATCCAAAATCCAGTGTCTGAATCACTCTCTAGCACCTAAAGTATTTGAATACTTCAAGTGACATGGAGCTCACTGCCTTCAGGGGTGGCCTATTCTTCCTTAGGAATGTCCCCTGTTTGAGCTGAAATCTGTTTCTGTCTCCCTAATTTCCACCTCTCAGTCCTGGGAATCCTCTCTGAGGCCAGCCTGAACAAATCTGTTTTCTTTTTAGTAGGACATCCTTTACAGTGTTTGTATTCGGGGCCTCACCATTGCTGTCAACCTTGTTTTCCTTGGACAGATCTCCCTCTGTGCCCTGCCTTCTCCCTCTCCTAAGCCTGAGGGGATGGTGAGGGAATATGGTAGAGGTGGTGGAATTGGGATTTAGGTGTGGAGGCAGATCCAGTCCCAGGATCAAATAAGCTGTGCCCCCTAACCTTTGTGGGGCAGCTTAGAGATGGGGAAAGAACATTGGCCCTGGATTTGGCTAGTCCTGGGTTTAAATTATAACTCTGGGCCAGGTGCAGTGGCTCATGCCTGTAATCCCAGCACTTTGGGAGGCCGAGGTGGGCAGATCATCTGAGGTCGGGAGTTCTAGACCAGCCTAGCCAAGATGGTGAAACCCTGTCTCTACTAAAAATACAAAAATTGGCTGGGCATGGTGGCACACGCCTGTAAATCCAGCTACTCAGGAGGCTGAGGCAGGAGGATCGCTTGAACCCAGGAGGCAGAGGTGGCAGTGAGCTGAGATTGTGTATCTGCACTCTAGCCTGGGCGAGAGTGAGACTCTATCTCAAAAAAAAAAAAAAAAAGAAAGAAAAAGAAAAGAAAAAGTTACAGCTCTGCCACTGTTCATCACTGTGTGACTTGGACATGTTCCTCCTCCTGACAGCTTCATCTTTGAAATGGGAATGGCAATGCCTTCCTCAAAGAGTGGCCAGGATAGTGACAAGTAATGAGGCTGCACAGAGCAGGCACTCGGGACATGCTGCTTGCACTCTCCCTGCCCGGCGGCAGAGGTCTGCTGTGGTCTCTCTCCACCTGTGCTTCCACACAGCTTGCTGACGAGGATCAACGTGGAGTTGGGGGTGTGAGGAGATATGTTTAATTAATTCAATGAAAGTTGAGAAATTCCTAAACCAAATTCAATTTAATTTTGAAGTAGATAACATTTTTAGTTGTCAAATAGTGGACAGTATTCTAAGCACTTTACCTATAGAACTTACTTAATCTCCCCAATAACCTTATGTTGTATGCAATATTATCATCTTCATTTTATGAATGGGGAAATTGAGGGACTGAGAGGTCACATCAGGTACCTGGTGGAGCTGGAATTCAAATCCAGGTAGTTTGGGGACAGCCCCATACTTTTAGCAATGATGATGCACTGCATCTCTGAAGAGAATTAGAACAGTAATTCCCAAACTTTAGCATGCATTAGAATCACCTGGAGGGCTTGTTAAACCACAGATTGCTGGACCTCACCCCCAGATTTTCTGATTCAGCTGGAGAATTTGCTTTTCTAACAAGTTCCTGGATGATGCCTGCTGCTGGTTGAGGGCCCCCACCTTGAGAATCTCTGACTATCAGGGACTAAATGGGCCCACCTGAACCCAGAGGCTGATTTTTTTTTTTTTTTTTTTTTTTTTTTTTTTTTTTTTTTAAAGACAGGGTCTCATTCTGTCACTCAGGCTGGAATGCAGTGGCATGATTATAGCTTACTGCAACCTCGAACTCATGGGCTCAAGAGATCCTCTCACCCCAGCCTCCCAAATAGCTGGGACTACAGGTGTGTGTCACA
The DNA here is from genome assembly GCF_006542625.1 of Nomascus leucogenys. Taxonomy (NCBI): domain Eukaryota; kingdom Metazoa; phylum Chordata; class Mammalia; order Primates; family Hylobatidae; genus Nomascus; species Nomascus leucogenys. The sequence goes on along the minus strand of NC_044404.1, from coordinate 23,532,739 downwards.
GTACTTGGCTAATTTTTTTTTTAATTTTTTGTAGATGGTTGGGTGCAGTGCCTCATGCCTGTAATCCCAGCACTTTGGGAGGCCAAGACAGGAGGATCACTTGAGGTCAGGAGTTTGAAACCAGCTTGGCCAACATGGTGAAACCGCATCTCTACTAAAAATACAAAAATTAGCCGGGCATGGTGGTGGGCACCTGTAGTCCCAACTACTTAGGAGGCTGAGGCAGGAGAATCGATTGAACCTGGGAAGTGGAGGTTGCAGTGAGCCCACTGCACTCCAACCTGGGCAACGGAGAGAGACTCTGTCTCAAAAAAAAAAAAAAAAAAATTTTTTTTTTTTTTTGTATAGATGGGGGTCTCACTTTGTTGCCGAGGCTGGTCTTGAACTCCTGGGCTCAAGCAATCCTCTCACCTTGGCCTCCCAAAGTGCTGGGATGATAGGAGGGAGCCACCACACCTGGCTTTTCCTTAATCTATCCAGTTTCATGGGGAATGAGGGCTGATCTCACACAGAGGCAGAAAATAAACCACAGTAAGAACCATACTCGTGTTTTCCAAATGCCTCAAGCCTTGCCACATGCCGCCATGTTTGTGATCTCATTAAGCCTCACAGTAATTCTGTGAGTTAAGCAGAGAATGGATTTTTCTGCCTGTAATCCCAGCACTTTGGGAGGCCGAGGCAGGCAGATCACGAGGTCAGGAGTTTGAGACCAGCCTGGCCAACATGGTGAAACCCCGTCTCTACTAAAGATACAAAAAATTAGCTGGGCATGGTGGCGGGCACCTGTAATCCTAGCTACTCGGGAGGCTGAGGCAGGAGAATCATTTGAACCTGGGAGGCGGAGGTTGCAGTGAGCCGAGATTGCGCCATTGCACTCCAGCCTGGGCAACAGGGCGAGATTCTGTACCAAAAAAAAAAAAAAATCTATTTTAAAGGAGAGGAAGTTTAGAAAACTAGCTGGGCTAGTGTCACCCAAGGAGATAATTTTGGAGATGTGGGGCTAGAATCTTAGCTACTGACTCATCACAGCACTCTGGAAATCTCTCTGCCTTTCCCCAAAATACCTTCCTTTCCCCAGGAAAGACAATTCCTATCAGAATTGTCTCCTTAAAACTAAATTTTTTTATCAGTGTGTGGATGAGTGGATTTAAAAAAAAAAAACCTGCATTTCTTTAGCTTAAATCTTTGAGCCCTATTATACCATGGGATAGGTGTTATCAGTCATTTATACCTCAGTGTGAATGATTTTCAGATATTTTCTTGAGAAAGGGGTAATTGGAACTTTTCCCTTTTCATGCTCCCTTTGGGCACTTGCATGTTCTTAAGTCTGTGGGTCTCTTGAAGGAAGGGGCCGTGTCTTACGTGTCCTCACCATCTGGCACCATGCCTGGCTGAAACAATCACCAAGAAATGCTTGTTGAAATGAATGAATGAATGGAGGAACTATGTTCCTGTCCTTGCCCATTCTTCCCAGAGCACGCCTCCCTTCCTGGCAGTCCTACCATTTATACCAAGCGTTCCCCTCCCTCTACCTTGTAGTGCAGTCTCTTTGGTCTCTTTTCTGCCTGTCCAGGGGCCAGAGTTAAGCAACACAGCTTATGGGACGCCTTCCCCATTCCTTCAAAGCAGACATGGCTGTTTTCTCTGGATTCCCAGGAACCTTCCATCATAGCCCTCATCACATTGCATGATAAGTGTCTGTTTATAATGGCTTTTTCTTCCCTTCAATGATGATGTCCTTGAGAGCTGAGATTGTGTCTTTTTTTGTTTGTTTGTTTTTTGAGACAGAGTCTCGCACTGCCCCCCTGGCTGGGGTGTAATGAGGCGATCTTGGCTCACTGCAGCCTCCGCCTCCCAGGTTCAAGCAATTCTCCTGCCTCTGCCTCCCGAGTAGCTGGGACTACAGGCACATGCCACCATGCCCGGCTAATTTTTTGTATTTTTAGTAGAGACGTGTTAGCTAGGATGGTCTCGATCTCTTGACTTCGTGATCTGCCAGTCTCAGCCTCCCAAAGTGCTGGGATTACAGGCGTGAGCCACCGTGCCTGGCCGAGATTGTGTCTTTTTTACACAGGGTGTAGTGGGCACTCAATAACTAGTTGAATGAATAAACAGCCATGTGAACTTGGCTGCCAAGAGCAGTAGGGACGGGAATGGTATCGGGATGGGAATGGTATCTGGCTGGGAAGCTGTTTGCTGATAGATGTCTGACAAGGGCATCGAAAAACAGTCTGTGGCTGGGCGCGGTGGCTCACGCCTGTAATCCCAGCACTTTGGGAGGCCGAGGCAGGCGGATCATGAGGTCAGGAGATCGAGACCATCCTGGCTAACACGGTGAAACCCCGTCTCTACTAAAAAATACAAAAAATTAGCCGGGCGTGGTCACGTGCGCCTATAGTCTCAGCTACTCGGGAGGCTGAGTCAGGAGAATGGTGTGAACCCAGGAGGTGGAGCTTGCAGTGAGCCGAGATCGTGCCACTGCACTCCAGCCTGGGCGACAAAGTGAGACTCCATCTCAAAAAAAAAAGAAAAGAAAAGAAAAGAAAAACAGTCTGTGAGTGATTCAGGTGACTTGTCTCCCTTTACCAGTTAGAGCTCGTTTCAGCCACAAGTGGCAGAATGCCTACCATAACAGTGGCTCAAATAAGAGATTTCTCTTTCATATTAAAGAAGTCCACAGATAAGTAGACTGGGGCTGCTAGGGTAGTTTCCTAATCACTAGGGACAAGGCTGATATCTTGTTGCTCCGCCATCCATAAAAAATGGCTTCTACTTCATGGTCCAGGATTGCTACCTGAGCTCTAAACATCGCAAGCACATTGTGGCAAGAAGAAAGGGGTGACAGAGGGTATCCTTGCATTCCCCTTTTTTCTTTTGTTTTTTTTTGGGGGGGGTTTGAGACAGGGTCTTGCTCTGTTGCCCAGGCTGGAGTGCAGTGGCACAATCACAGCTCACTGTAGCCTCAACTTCCTGGGGTCAAACAGTCCTCCCACCTCAGCCTCCTGAGTAGCTGGAATTATAGGCACATGCCCCATGCCTGGTTTTTAATTTTTTGTAGAGACAGAATCTCACTATGTTGCCCAGGCTGGCCTCGAACTCCTAGGCTCAAGCGATCCTCATCCCCAGCTTCCCAAAGTGTGGGATTACAGCCATGAGCCACCACACACCAGGCCCTTTTTTTCTTAATTAAAAAAAAATCGACTTTATTTTTTAGAGCAGTTTTAGGTTCACAGCAAAATTGGGCAGGAAGTACATAGAGTTCCCATATACACACAGCCTCCCCGTCTGTCAACAGCTCTTACTGGAGTGGTACATTTGTTTCAGTGACCATACATTGACACATCATCACCAAAAGTCCATCGTTTACATTAGGGTTCACTCTTAGTGTTGTACATTCTGTGGGATTGGACAAGTGTATAATTCCATGTATCCACCATTATAGCATCATACAGAAATGTTTCCCTGCCCTAAAAACCCTCTGTGCTTCACCTGTTCCTCCTCCCTACCCCCATCCCTGGCCACCACTGATCTTTTTACTGTCTCCATAGTTTTGCCTTTTCCAGAATATCATATAGTTGAAATCATGTAGTAGCCTTTTCAAATTGGCTTCTTTCACTTAGTGATATGCATGTAACTTTCCTCTGCATCTTTTCATGGTTTGATAGCTCGTTTCTTTTCAGTGCTGAATAATATTTCACACTCTGGATGTATGACGATTTCTTTATCCATTCACCTACTGAAGGACATCTTGGTTGTTTCCAAATTTTGGTAATTATGAATAAAGCTGATGTAAACATCCATGTGCAGGTATGCATACGTTTTCAACTCATTGAGAAAATATGAAGGAGTATGATTGCTGGCTCATTTGGCAAGAGTATGTTTAGTTAAGAAACTGTCAAACTGTCTTCCAAAGTGGCTGTACCATTTTGCATTCCCACCCACAATGGGAGTTTCTATTGCTCCGCATCTTTGCCAATATTTTTGTTTTGGGGTTATTTATTTGTGTGTGTGTGTTTTTTTGTTTTTTTTGAGATGGAGTCTCGCTCTGTCACCCAGGCTGGAGTGCAGTGGCACTGTCTCGGCTCACTGCAACCTCCGCTTCTCAGGTTCAAGTGATTCTCCTGCCTTAGCCTCCCGAGTAGCTGGGACTACAGGAGTGTGCCATCACGCCTGGCTAATTTTTGTATTTTTAGTAGAGACAGGGTTTCACCATGTTTGCCAGGCTGGTCTCGAACTCCTGGCCTCAAGTGATCCACCAGCCCCAGCCTCCCAAAGTGCTGGGATTATAGGCGTGAACCACCGTGCCTGGCCTCCCTTGCCCGTATTTGGTGTTGTCAGTGTTTTGGATTTTGGCCATCCTAACAGGTGAGTAGTTCCTCCCTTCCTTTTTATTTTTTTAAAGCCACTTTATTGAGGTAGGATTGACATGTAAAAAGCTGTCCATAGTCAGTGTATACAACTTGATGAGTTTGGGGGTTATCTCCCTTCTTTGTAAGATACTTCTTGGAAGTTAACAAAATATTATATTCCATGGCCAGGACTTAGTCCCATGACCACAGTTAGCTGCAAGGTAGGAAATGTAGTCTTTATTCTAGGTCGCCAAGTGGCCATCTGAAAAGTCAGGTTTCTTGTGAAGGAAGAAGAGAGAATGGACACTGCAAGCCACCCAGTGATCTCTGCCACACTACAGGGAAGGAAATCTCTCAAACTTGCTTAAAGGAACTTCGTTGGGTGGGTTCAGGGGTATTTCATGGAATTTCACCAAAGACATAATGTGTGGAGGTTGCCTCTGAACAGGCAGCATCTGGAAAGTTGCCAGAAACCAGCACCACTCTTCCTCTTCTGCCTTGCTGTGGTGGTATGGGGCTTGTTCATTTCGTTCTACACATCTGCTCTGGTCTTTTCTCTCTGCATGTGGCAGGAAGGACATCCCAGCTTTAGCATTTCAGTCAGTCAACTAGCTTTCCAGAGCCCAATTCCAGAGACCTTGGAGAGAGAATCTGATTGGTCCAGCTTGGATCAGGTGGAGAGAGATTCTGATTGGTTTAGCTTGAACCAGGTGTCTCTTGACTCTGGCTAGAGCAAACAAGGCTGCAGGGGCCCACCTCCAGAGGAACGGAAGGCAGTTTTCAGAAAATGGGTGTCATGGGATGGGAAGACTCCTCAAAATGTATCTAGAGCATGAACATACTCCTGTCAGGTCCATGTCCCAGGACTTTGCAAACCATCATTCATTTAGGTAAACATTTGTTGAGCACCTTCTGCGTGCTAGGCACATGGATCGGCCCTCTAGGGATTTTGGAAATCTTTTTGAAAATTGTTCTTATCTTTTTTTTTTTTTTTGAGATGGAGTCTCGCTCCCATTGTGCAGGCTGGAGTGCAGTAGTGCGATCTCAGCACACTGCAATCTCCACCTCTCAGGTTCAAGAGATTCTCCTTCCTCAGCCTCCTGAGTAGCTGGGATTACAGGTGTGCACCACCACGCCCAGCTAATTTTTGTATTTTTAGTAGAGACAGTGTTTCGTCATGTTGGCCAGGCTGGTCTTGAACTCCTGACCTCAGGTGATCCACTGCCTTGGCCTCCCAAAGTGCTAGGATTACAGGCATGAGCCACTGTGCTGGCCCAATTACTCATATCTTTAACCTGAATCGTCTTTTAGAGCGAAATCATAGCTCCTTAAATTACTCACCTTTTAGCTTTCCAGGTTTCAAGATGGGGATCAAGGGATTTGGTAAACACGTGCTTCTGTTTCCCCATCGGGATTTTGGGGAACCATAGAGATGGCCATGTTCTCGCCTCTTTTTTTTTTTTTCTTTTTCTGTTGGCCAGTTTAGAAAGAAATGTTCTCCCCTCCACCTCTTTGTCTCTTTAGTAAGAAACATTTTGGTTGTTTTTTGTTTGTTTGCTTTGTTTTTTGAGACAGGGTCTCCCGCTGTCACCCATGCTGGAGTGCAGTGGTGCAATCAGGGCTCACTGCAGCTTTGACCTCCCCAGGCTCAGGTGATCCTCCCACCTCAGCCTCCCAAGTAGCTAGGACTATAGGCACATGCCACCACATGGAGATGGGGTTTCGCCAAGCTGCCCAGGCCGGTCTTGAACTCCTTGGCTCAAGTGATCCTCCTGCTTTGGCCTCCCCAAGTGCTGGAATTACAGGTGCACCCCACCACACCCAGCTAATTTATTTGTTTATTTTTCTTTTCGGTAGAGATAAGGTCTCACTATATTGCCTAGGCTGGTCTTGAACTCCTGGCCTCAAGTGATCCTCCTGCCTCTGCCTCCCAAAGTGCTGGGATTATAGGCATGAGCCACCATGCCCAGCCTCATGTTTTAACCAACTCAAATATGATGCCCTCTCCTTAATCTTCCTGATTCTTTTGTTTTCTTTCTTCAGCCCTGGGATGGGCCTCCACAGATCTCAAATATGAAAGTGTCTCAAGTTCACACCCGAGGAGGAGAATGTTAGATTTATAGCCCCTGTAGGAAAAGAACCCAGAACCTGGCAGACCTTCCTAGCATCAGCAGCAGCTAATGATGATGATCACAGGTGCTGTTCATTTTGAACATACTCCATGCCCAGCACCAAGCTAAATCCTGTATGTGCATCCTCTCATACATATAGCCCTCATACCAACCCTGAGAGGTAGGCATCAATTTCCCCATTTTACACATGGCTAATCAGGAAGCTCAGAAAGAATAGGCAACTTGTGCCCAGGCACGGTGGCTCGGCCTGTAATCCCAGCACCTTGGGAGGCCAAGGCGGGTGGATCACTTGAGGTCAGGAGTTTGAGACCAACCTGGCCAACACAATGAAACCCCATCTCTACTAAAAATACAAAAAATTAGCCAGGTGGTGGGCACCTATAATCCCAGCTACTCAGAAGGCTGAGGCAGGAGAATTGCTTGAACCTGGGAGTCAGAAGTTGCAGTGAGCCAAGATTGTGCCACTGCACTCCAGCCTGAGGAATAAGCGCAAAACTTTGCCTCAAAAAAAAAAAAAAAAAAAGAAGAGGCAACTTGTTCAAGGTCACATAGCCCCTGAGTAGTGGAGCTGAACTTCAAAACTAGACCGCCCTTCCTCCAGAGGCTTCCCACGTGCCACCGGCCTCTGAGAACACTCCACATTGCCTCTGAGTTCTGTCCCATGCATGTCCTCTGGTGGGTATCATTTTGAATCTTTGGCGGTACCATTTCAAATGTGTTTACTAACTCTCGTCATGTAACTCTGGAAATCAGACTCTGATCCCATTTTATTTTTGTCACTGGGAAGAACAGCTGGGCTGGGGTCAGGGTGGGGCTGTGGTGCATGGATGGAGCACTGTTCTGTTGCACCTGGGAAGTCCAGCTCTGTGGCGTCCCCACCATGTGACTCTGGGTAAGGGCGTACCCTCTCTTAGCTTCAGTTTTCTCATCTATGGGCCTCTTCCAGCTCGACATTCTGTGCTTTCCAAGTTAACTGTGCATTTCACAAGGATTTTATGAGGTTGTCAACTTCCACGCCCCACTGAAAGGGGGAGTGTTTCTCATCTAGGCTGAGCCTGCCTGGGGCATATGAGACTTGCTTCTTGCCATCACATCCCTGGCCTTTCCCACATTCTGACGTTTGTTCTGCAGTCTCTGGGCTTTGGGGTTATCTGGTGTTGTCTCTCCAGTTCTCCCCAGTGGGGATGGAGTGTGCCCCCTCCACCCTGTGCCATCTCCCCAGACCCAGGTAACTGAATGCCTCCAACCTCTGTCTGCTCACCCATAGCATCCTGGCCTCTTCCTCCTTGTCCTGACATAACTGTTTATTGAGCCTGGGGTTTGGTGAACAAGTGTCCCCTGCTTTGTATCTTAAGGGAACATAGAGATGTGCGTGTTCTCCCCTCTGGCCTTTTGCTCAGCATTTTGTACATATTTACAAATCATTCATCTTCTCAGCAACTCCACAAGTCCCCTAGTATCATCCCCATTTTGTAGGCAAGGCACTCAAGGCTCAGAGAAGTTAACAGATTTGTCTAACAGACACACCAGCTAGTGCCAGAGGCAAGATTCAAACCCAGGCCTGGCACACCCTGTCATGCCACGTGCCTTTGACTCACTACATTTACGCTGCATTGGATTCAGGGAGAAAAGTCTGTGGTCTTCTTGGAGTGGTGTGACTGGTCTGTGGTTTCTGTGTGGTTTTTTGTGTTTGGTAGGGTAAACAGGAAGATCCTAGGGATAAGTTCCAGAGGACAGCAAAACTCAGCGTATTTGTTTGGAGGGTGGTGAGGGGGTGGAAATCATAGAGACAGGGTTCCTGAAGGAAGCACCCTTTTCCAGCTTGGCATCCCTGAACCTCTGTCCACATTTGCTTCCAGATCTTGGAAGGAGACCAAGCCATCCTGCAGAGAATAAAGAAGGCCGTGCGGGCAATCCATAACTCCGGCCTTGGTAAGTGAGCCTGCTGGGTGCCCCGCCTGGTCAGGAAGCCCCTCTCCCAGCCCCAGCCTGGAGCTAACTCCAAGCTCCCGTCTGTACCTCCACAGGCCATGTGGAGAATGAAGAGCAGTACCGAGAGGCTGTGGAATCCTTAGGCAACAGCCACCTGTCCCAGAACAGCCATGAGCTGTCCACAGGCTTCCTAAACTTGGCCGTGTTCACCCGCGAGGTCGCTGCGCTCTTCAAGAACCTGGTGAGGCCCCTGTCTCTTCCTTGCCCAGACTCAGGGTAAATCTAGTGGTCTTAAGAACCTGACTAGGAAAGGGTCCATTTCCTTCCTTCTCCCAATTTGCCCTTGACCTCTGACCTGAAGTCAGACCTGAGGTCCCTTTCCAGCCCTGACCCTTCTTTTGGATAATCCTCCTTTCTTTCTGGCTTCTTACCCAACTAACTCTTCTCTCTCTGTTCTCCTCCTTCTCTTCACCCAGGAGCAGAGGGGGTCTCACAGCAGGGAAGAGCCCCATGCAAGGGAGGGTTCCCTGGAGGAGCTTTGGGATAAAGGAGAGACAGGCTTGAGGGTTCCTACCTTTATACCGCTACTGCTGCCACTGCCGCCACCACCGCTGCCACCGCCTCCTCCTCTCCTCACTCCCTCTTTGTCCTCTGCTTTCCTAATCCACATCTGCTTCGTACTTAAATCCCAGGACCTGTCCCTGCCTCTACAAGCCTCTCAGCCCCTGTACATGGCCCAGTGGCCTCAGGTTGCTTCCTGATGGCTTCTTTGATGACTGCCTCCTCCATGGTTCAGTTTGAACCCAGGTTGTCTGGCTCCAGAGTCCAAGCATAAGCCTGGCTACACTGCCTCCCAGGAAGCCCTCTCGTCTCCCTCCAGGCTCCATGGCACTGGAGCAGCTCTTGTGGCTCCAGTCCTACCCAGCATCCTCCCTGGTTGGCAGGGGCCACATCATCCTTGAGAGGCAATGTGCTCAGTGGTTGAGTACCCAACCTTGGACCTAGACTCCAGCTTGGAATCCCCACTCTGCTGCCTACTAGGTCAAGTCGCTCAGTCTGCCCAAGCCCCAGGTCTCTCATCTGTGAAACTGGCATAATAATGCTACCTACCTCACAGAGCGGTAATGAGGATTAAGCAAGTTAGTGCCTACTTTATGGTAAGTGCTCAGTAAATGTTGGCTAATATTATATTAATGGCAAAACAGCAATTACTTTTGCACCAACCTAATAAAATCTATCGTTATAGCTCTTGGCATAGCTGTGCCTCGTACACTGTCCTGCATGTAAAAGCCTTTAACAGTGTTTGAGGCCGGGTGCAACGTTTCACACCTTAATCCCGGTGCTTTGGGAGCCTGAGGTGTGTGGATCGCTTGAGCCTGGAAGCTCTAGACCAGCCTGGGCAATGTAGTGAGACCCTGACTCTACAAAAAATATGAAAATTGCCGGGTGCGGTGGCTCATGCCTGTAATCCCAGCACTTTGGGAGGCCAAGGTGGCGGATCACTTGAGGTCAGAGATTTGAGACCAGCCTGGCCAACATGGTGAAACTGTCTTTGCTAAAAAATACAAAAATTAGTTGGGCGTGGTAGCAGGTGCCTGTAATCCCAGCTACTCAGGAGGCTGAGGCAGGAGAATCACTTGAACCCAGGAGGTGGAGGTGGCGGTGAGCTGAGATCATGCCACTGCATACCATCCTGGGTGACAGAGTGAGACTCCATCTCAAAAAAAAAAAAAAAAATGCCAGGTGGGGTGGCGTACGCCTGTGGTCCCAGCTACTCGGGAGGCTGAAGTAGGAAGATCAGTTGAGCCTGGGGTAAGTCAAGGCTGTAGTGAGCGTGAGCACACCACTGTGCTCCAGCCTGGGTGACAAAGCAAGACCCTGTCTCAAAAAAAAATAAAATAGTATTTGAGTCCAATTAAATTAGTGTCCTTCTTTGTCTTCACCTCTTCTCTCCCTGTTTCAGTCAAACTAGTGTTTCCTGGGGGTCTGCTATCTAGTGGGCATTGTACCAGGTGACACAGGAAAGTGTCAGACTGCCTCAGAGAACCACAGCCTAGCGGGGGAGAGAAAAACTAGTGTGTGGACTAGTATCAAGAAATACCAGCAGCATGGCACAAACTCAAGGACCCAGCAGCTGGTCTCAGAGGCCTAGTGCTGCCATGGTTCAGAAAAGGGGAGATCAGCATAGACCAGTCGGGAGGAGTAGCCAGGAGAGGCTTCCTGGAGAAGAGACCCAAGCTGTACCTTGGAAGCTGGTTGAAATATTAGGCCTCTTTAGGTTGCGAAATCACAGAAACCCAACTCAAACTAGGTTAAATTTTTAAAAGGGAATTCATTAGCCCCTGTAATGAGAAGTCCAGGGGCGCAATGGCTTAGGCTCCATCCTTTCCTCTTTTTTTTTTTTTTTTTTTTTTTTTTGAGACGGAGTCTCGCTGTGTCACCCAGGCTGGAGTGCAGTGGCACGATCTTGGCTCACTGCAAGCTCCGCCTCCCAGGTTCACGCCATTCTCCTGCCTCAGCCTCTCCGAGTAGCTGGGACTACAGGCGCCCGCCACCACGCCCGGCTAGTTTTTTTTTTTGTATTTTTAGTAGAGACGGGGTTTCACCGTGGTCTCGATCTCCTGACCTCGTGATCCGCCCGCCTTGGCCTCCCAAAGTGCTGGGATTACAAGTGTGAGCCACCGCGCCCAGCCCATCCTTTCCTCTTAAGATAGTTTCTCTGTCTCTGCTCAGTGGGCAGGATAGCCCAGCAGGCCCAGATGCCCATCTTACCAGAATAAAGATGGTCTTTCTCCCACAACTTAGGCAGAAAAATCCCAGTGAGGATTGTGATTGGCTGGCTTGGGTTGCATGCCTGTTCCCTATCCAGTCCCTCTATCCTGGGGCTGGGGTGCCCTGCTCAGATCTGACTTCTACGTTTACCCCATCTGACCACAGAGGAGGAGTTCCCCACAGGAAAGGGGGTTCTATGACCATTAGTAGGGGAGGCTCTGAAGCATTAGCCAGCCCAGAACAACAGACGTGCACTAACAGGTCAATTTGAGAGAGTCAGAGAAGAGAAGGGAGGCTGCTCCTGGCGAGGAACAGGGAAGAGACTGACCATGGGGTGCTGCTGGAGCAGTGCAGCAATGAGGCTGGAGCCATCAGGGGAGGTGTCACTCCGACACACCTCAGCCTCCCCTCCTGCCCCCTGTCACACAGGAAGCCTGGCGAGCAGCAGGTCAGCCATCCTAAGCTGACCCCAGAGCCAGGTCCTCTAGTCCTCCCCAGGCTCAGCACTCCTGCCATGACGGCCCCCCTCACTTGGCTGTCATCTCTTTGATAACATCTTTTCCTCTCCCCTGCTTCCCTTCCCTGCTGCTCTCTTTGCCAAGTGATACTTCACCGTACCCTGAATCTCTAGGGGCTGGATGCCAGTCACCTGAGGCGGGAATGGGCGTCTCTGTTTTTTCCAGATTCAGAACCTGAACAACATTGTCTCTTTCCCCCTGGACAGTCTGATGAAGGGGCAGCTGAGGGACGGGCGACAGGTGAGTCTCCATGCTGGGAGTGGTGGTGGGACAGAGTAAAAGAGGGGTGGGCAGGAGACTGTTGGGGGGCAGGGCTGGACTGAGGGTGGAGGGGAACAAGTGAAGGGGCTGTCTTAGGGAGAGTGATGAGCCTGGGGAGGTCTGGAGGACCTGGCTTGGGTCAGCCTAGGATGGCTGACCTGCTGTCTGCTAGGCCCCTTGTGTGAAACATCTCATGTAAATCTTACAACCATCCTATGAGGTAGGCTTTGTGGGTATGCTCATCCCCATTTTGCAGTTGAAATTCGAGGCCCAGGGAGTTAGGTAACCTGCTGACAGTTTACATAACTAGGAAGTAGAGAGCCCATGTGGGAATCCAGGGATCCTGAATCCCATACTCAAGCTGCCCTGTCTGTGCCTGGCAGCCCCTGGCTGGATGCAGAGTGGAACTCAAAGAAGGTGACAGAATAATCTCCCTGGGCAATCTGCCCCAGACGGCCCAGGGGAGGAGCCGTGCTCCCCCAAGAGGGTTCCCTCCCTGCCCTAGGCTGCCAGCCTGGCACCAGCCTGCTAACCACACAAACCAGACAGGCAGCTTTTTCACCTTGGGAGTCTCGAGGTTGTTCAGAAGGGTGTGAGCAGCCTGGCTGGATGAGGCTTAGGCAAGCTAGGCGGGGGGTAGTCAGGTCTCCCTGGCTTGCTGTATGGCCTTGGGTAGACTTCTCAACCTCTCTGTGCATGTTCCTTGACCTGTACCCTTGCTCTAAGAGGATGATCTAGCATCAGGGAGGAGAAAATGCTGGGCTAAAATTAGGTGGGGGGAGTTTGGCCTTCATCCTCCCATCCTCATGGTCATGACTGATCTCTCTTCTGAGCAAGAGGACTCAGGGTAGAGCCCAAAGATCTCTTCACACCCCAAGCCATGGCCCATCAAACCTGACTGATTCTTGGCATCTCTGGGGAGGAGAAGGTCTGTTGGGAGGAGGGCCTCAGCCCTGAGAAATGGGGTCAGCTGAGCCTGTTTGGTGGGGGCAGATTTGCAGCAGGACTGTGGGGGCAGGGGCTGGTTAGAGAAGGGCTCTGAGCAGCACAGGGGAGCACACTAGCAGGTCCCCCTGCAGGCAGCAGAGCATACTGTTTATTCCAGTGCTCCAGCTTCCCTTTGGGCAAATTGTCCTTTTTTAACCCACAGGATTCCAAAAAGCAGCTGGAGAAGGCATGGAAGGACTATGAAGCCAAAATGTAAGTGGCCACAGCCAGGGTCGTTTGTCCGGGAGAGTAGCGCTTAAACTGCAGCAGGGGGCTGGATAGGGAAGAACCTAAATGCTGCCAAGACATGTCATCCAGAAGTGGGTGGCATCTGGCTCTGTAGAGGCATTTACAGGGGATTGTTTATACCCAGACCTGACTGGATTCTGGGGACTAGGCCACAAGACCACCAAAGGAGCTATTGTGAAGGGACCTCAGGATACTGCTCTCAGAGTCCCATCTGCTCGGTGGTGCCAGACATGGGCAGGGATGGGAAGGAGCTAGCACTGACCGAACACCTCCGTGTGCTGGCCATTTAATCTTCACAGTCACCCTGTCATGTGAGAGAAAGGTATTAGGATCACAATTCCCACAGGAGGACTCAGAGAGGTTAAATCACTTGCCCAAGGCCCCACAGCTTGGCAGAGGCAGAACTGGGGTTTATGCCCCTTGCTCCTCGTTCCTCAATGTCAGGTGGTATATCTAGAGAAGGAAATGGCTTCCTGTGTTCTGTGCACACCACACGATACTCCAGATCTCTCACCAGCTATTGGGACATCATGGGGAAAGAAGGAGCCTCAGGCAACCAGTGGCCAATTCCTCCTGGGCAGAGACTCCTTGGGCTCTGTCTTCTAAGGAGTCTGTCCAGATCCCAGCCCTTGCCCTCTGCCCACCCAGGCCCATACGGTAGAGCATTGTTTGTGCTTTTTTGTAAAATTTTGTTTTCTCTTGCATTTTGCCAAAGCAATTTATGCTTATTATGAATAATTTTGAAAATATGGAGAAGTAAAAGAAGAAAAAAAATTAATCATCCTTAGCAGAGGATTAGGGTCATGGCAGGGAGATAATACTCTCCGTTGTTTGAATTTTTTTTTTTTTACAAGGTCTGGGTAACATTGCAATTTTCATCATTTAAAAAAAAGGTGGGATGGGGAGAAACTACCCAAAAATAGGAGAAAAATTATTAATTTTCAAGCCTAAAATATTAACATTTTAACATTTATTTTCCTATGTACGAAGAAATGTTTTTATAAAAATGAGATCATAACAACATACTGTTTTGTAATCTGCTTTTTTCATTCAAAAAATACATTGTGACCATCTTTGTACACCATTACATATTCTTCCACAACATCAGTCAAACAGGTGTGCCAAAACCTACATAATCCATCATGTATTTAATCTGTTCCTGTCATTGGAGAAGCATCCTTGGATTTAAATATTTGCCCCTGCTCATAATTATTTCTGGAGGATCAATTTCAAGAAGTAGATCCTGGAGCTTTTTATTGTTCCCTCAGCTCCCAGAGCCATGGCATCGCTCCAAGTCTGAAGCAAGGTCACATCTTGTCCCTGCACAAGCATCTCCAGCCCCAGCTGTGGGCATAGATCCTGTGATGAAGGGTGTAGGCACTGTGTGGCCATCCCTGTGGGGCCCCATCCTTGCCTGTGATGGGGCACGGCCGTCTGCTGTCACCGGAGGCCCAGGGACAGGTAGTGAGGGCACAGGCTGACCTTGTCTTCATGATTTGCTACGGGGCCACATGGTCCTCTTCTTCCTGAGTTACCTTGACTAAGCCCTTAGGCTTTTGGGGATCGTCTACCAAATGGAAATAATAAGCTCTACTCTGCTGACCTTCCCAAAGCAGGTCTGCTTTTCCTAGGTTTTTATATTGAGCCTTCCTGTAGGATTTCATTTACAGACCAGACTCCATTTAGTTGATGGGAAAGGGGGATTGGCTGAGGTTATTCAGTGAGTTATCGACAGGACCTGGACTAGAACCCAGGGCTTCTGAGTCTAGTGCTATTTCTGCCACGTGGTCTCCTGGCTCCCACCATGGAGCCACATAGTTTGAGCTAATGTCTTGGCACGGGTGACTGTACACTCCTTTTCATACGGGCTCCAGGTGTAGCCGGATATGCGTGAGCCATAAGTTACTATGTAATTCCACCACATTCTTACCAAACAAGTCTGAGCAGCAGCTGGAAGGGCCCAGGGCCCTGATAGCATCTGTCAAATACCACTGGGAGCTTCACCCCTGGCTGTTCATATAGGAGGAGGATTACCTCTCCACGTGGGGCTGCTGAGAAAGGCATCCCGGGCCCTGTACAGAGGCCAAGTTTATCTAGGCAGTTCCATTTACAGGTCTGTTTCCTCATCTGTACAATAGGGACAGTAATACCTTGCAGGGTCAATGTGGCAATGAATAAGCACAGTGCATATAAAGCACTCAGCACTTCAGTTCAGCAAGTATTTATTGACCACCTCTGAGCCAGAACTAGGACCAGAATAACACAGGAAGAGATTGAGAGGCAGAAACTCACACATCTGCTGGTAGCATTTACCCTAGCCAGCTTTTAATCTGTGCAAGCCATTTTCCTTCTCTGGATCTCAGCTTCATCATCCGTAAAATGGTCCCTGTTCTGAGAGAGACTGTTATCTCTCAGAAAATAAACAGCGTGACTGTCAGCAGCTCGCAGGACTGAGGCAGGGAAGAAGGAATGGAACAAACCTCAGTCACAGTGTTGGTTGTTAGGGCTGCCCCTAAGGCTCAGGCACCAGCCAGTCCTGGGTTCAACTCCTGGCCCCACCACTTAACAGCTGTGTGACTTGGACAAGTGACTTATCTCAGCCACAGGCTCCTCTTCTATAAAATGGGATAATGATCCTGCCTTATGGGGCTATCATTTTAGCATGTGAAGGGCCTAGCAGAGTGCCTGGGCCTAAAAATTATAATTAGGAGCCTGTAATCCTAGCACTTTGGGAGGCCAAGACAGGAGGATCACTTGGGCTCAGAAGTTCGAAACCAGCCTGGGCAACATAGTGAGACCTTGCCTCTATTTAAAAAATTAATAATAATAACAATACATATATAATAAGTATAATACATATATTTAGAAGCCACACGTGGTAGCTAATGCCTGTAATCTCAGCTACTTGGGAGGCTGAGGCAGGAGGATTGCTTAAGTCCAGGAAATTTGAGACCAGCTTGGGAGACAGAGCTAGACCTTGTCTCTAAAAAAGAATAATAATAATAATTAGTAATAATAGCAGCTTCTACTTATTTAGAGTTTCCTTTGTGCCAGGCACTGGAATAAGGTCTTTGCATCTATTACCAGATTTATTCTCCCTGGCAGGGAAAGCTGCTATTGTTATTCCCAATTTATAGGCAAGTAGTGAGGAACCCCTGCCACCTAAGCGTGGCTCAAGGTTTCAAGGTTGGTGGGTGTGTGGTATTTAAATACTTTCCTGCCTGCACCAGGAGGACCTGTACCCATCCCATGAACAACACTGGACTGTTGCTGTAGTCTCCTTCTGCAATGATCCCGGTCTTAGTAACTAGCATTTAAGTACTTTCACCCACTATTTCATTTCATTCCTTCTATTGCAATTCCACTCATAAGACAGAAAAATGTTTCTGACATTTGAAATGTTTTAAAAATGTTGGTGATCCTTTGAGGATAGGGAAGGAATGGGACTTGTTATTTTATAGGGGAAGAAAAGCAATCCCCAGCTATTACGTCATCTCAGAATGACTATGTCAGACTTTGTAGGGAAAATCTCTATGAATTATCTCAGCTGAGGCTGAGGGACAAAACTATGATAATTGACAAAGCCATTTTGTCAAAGCTGTGTACATTTTGTCGAAGCTGAAGCACATTGACAAAGTTGTGTACTTCATGGCTTATCTACACCCTGAGTTAAGTAGCATCTTTTAATCTACTAGCACTCAAAAAATAAAGAAGAAAGTACCATATGCTGAAAAAAATTATCTAAAAGGGATCACCAGTATTTACTACTCTGTCATCATTGCCATTACTAGAATCATCATAATCCTGCCATTCATTGAGGGCTTGCCATATGCCAGGAACTGTACTGTTTCCTATGCATTATATTATCCAAGGACTAGGTGTCATTACAGTGGTTCCCCCTTATCCTTGGGGGATACGTTCCGAGACCCCCAGTGGATGTTTGAAACTGAAGATGATACTGAACGTTACATTAGGTTGGTGCAAAAGTAATTCCAGCAGTTTTTGGCATTAAAACATAATCTATGCTTTTTCCTGTATATACATGCCTATGATAAAAATTAAGCACAGTACGAGATGAACAACAATAGTAATAAAATAGAACATAGTAGCATCACTACCCTTGCATTCTGGGGCCATTATGAAGTAAACTAAGGGTTACTTGAACACAAGCACTGCAATAATGAAACAGCTAATCTGATAATCAAGAAAGCTACTGAATGACTAATGGCAGGTGGTATAGACCAGGGGTCCTCAACCCCTGGGCCATGGACTGGTACGGGTCCAAGGCCTGTTAGGAACCTGGACTGAACAGCAGGAGGTGAGCGTTGGCAGGCGAGCGAGCATTACCGCCTGAGCTCCGCCTCCTGTCAGATCAGCATGGCATTAGATTTTCATAGGAGCACGAACCCTATTGTGAGCTTCACATGCCAGGGATCTAGGTTGCATGCTCCTTATGAGAATTTAAGCCTGATGATCTGAGCTGGAACAGTTTCATCCCAAACACCCTCCCCCACCTTGCTATCCATGGAAATATTGTCCTCCATGAAACCAGTCCCTGGTGCCAAGATGTTGGGGACTGCTGGATAGACAGTGTAAATACACTGGACAAAAATATGATTCATGTTCCAGGCAGGATGGAGCAGAAGGATGCAGGATTTCACATGCCACTCATAATGATGCATAATTTAAAACTTACAAATTGGGCTGGGCATGGTGGCTCATGCCTGTAATTCCAGCACTTTGGGAGGCCAAGGCGGGCAGATCGCCTGAGGTCAGGAGTTTGAGACCAGCCTGAAACACATTGTGAAACCCTGGCTCTACTAAAAATACGAAAATTAGCTGGGTGTGGTTGTGGACACCTGTAATCCCAGCTACTTGGGAGGCTGAGGCAGGAGAATCGCTTGAACCTGGGAGGCAGAGGTTGCAGTGAGCTGAGATGGCGCCATGGCACTCCAGCCTGGGTGACGAGCAAAACTCCCATCTCAAAAAAAAAAAAAAAAAAAAAAAAGACAAAAAAACTTAGGAATTGTTTATTTCTGGAATTTTCCATTTAATATTTTTGGACAGGGTTTGACCATGAATAACTGAAACCACAGAAAGCAAAACTACAGAGAATGGGGGACTACAGTATTATTCTCATTTTCCAAATGGGAAAACAAGCTCAGAAAGTTTTATAAAGGTTAAGTAAGTGAAGGAGCTGCCGAATATACTTTTCTAACCACTGTACTATATTGTGGTTTGCTTTTTGTCCATTTAATCTGGAGCAGATATCTTTCCATGTCAGTACAGTCATCCCTCAGTATCCATGGGGCATTGGTTCCAGGACCCCTGCAGATATCAAAATCTGAGGATGCTAAAGCCCCTTAGTCAGCCGCCTATATCCTCAGGCTTTACACCCACAGATATGGAGGGCCGACCGCATGTACAGATATTCCTTCTTTTTTTTTTTTTTTTTTTTTTTTTTAATTGAGACAGAGTCTACTCTGTTGCCCAGGCTGGGGTGCAGTGGTGCAATCATGGCTCACTACAGCCTTGAACTCCTGAGCTCAAGTGATCCTCCTACCTCAGCCTCCCATGTCGCTGGGACTTACAGGACCGTGCTACCATGCCTGGATAATTGTTTAAAATTTTGTTTTAAAGTAGAAACGGGGTCTTATTATGTTGCCCAGGCTGGCCTTGAACTCCTGGCCTCAAATGATCCTCCCACCTCAGCCTCCCAAAGCACTTGGATTACAGGCATGAGCCACTGCACCTGGCCAATCTTCATTCTAACAGCTGCACAGCATTTCTATATATGGCCATACTATTATTTGTGTAACTGCTTTCTACTGATGGACATTTAGCTTATTTTCCATTTTTGACTATTGAAAGATATGGTAACATTGTACACTGGGAGACTCCCCCTGCCCCTGCCCACCTGATGTCACTTTGTCTCCCTCATTCCTTTTTTTTTTTGGAGAGACAGGGTCTTGCTCTGTCACCCAGGCTGGAGTGCAGTGGCACAATCACAACTCACTGCAGCCTTGACTTCTTGGGCTCAAGGGATCCTCCTGCCTCAACCTTCTGAGTAGCTGGGACTATAGGCACACACCACCATGCCTGGATCATTTTTAAATTTTTTGTAGAGACAGGGTTTCACCATGATGCCTGAGGTGGTTTCGAACTTCTGGGCTCAGGCAATCCTCTCACCTTGGCCTCACAAAGGGCTGGGATTACAAGCATGAGCTGCCACGCCCAGCCCTCCCCAATTCCATAGCAAGCTGCCAGGCACTGCTGCCGAGATGCTGCTGAGATGCCGCAGGCCCAGCCATCACCTTCCCCTTTCTGCTGCTTTTTTTCAGATTCATAAAAAAAAGTCTGTCCTGACCCTTAGGCCTGGTTCACAGGATCAGTTCCCACCCTACTTATACCACCCTTTACAAACTCTTGCTTGGGGTATCAGAAAGCTTAGGGAAATACAAAATAACTCCCACTTTAAAATTAAAAAAAAAAAAAAAAAAGCCTACAGAGCCTGCAATGTCGGGAGACATTTCTGGTTGTCACAGCTGGGGGGATGCTACTGGCAGCTAGTGGGTGGAGATCAGGGAGGCTGCTAAACATACAAACCACCAGGCAGCCCCCCATAACAAAGAATCTTCTGGCCAAAAATGTTAGCAGTTCCATGGTTGAGAAACTGCTCTACAGGTCCCCAGGGACAGATTCTGCATATGAACACTATCCCAGAAGTCTTATCTACTCAGGAGGGCCCAGAACTTTAGAGTCAGAAGGGACCTGAGAACTTACCGTAGACCATTGCTTCCTCCATTTACAGATGGGAAAACAGAGGCCTTGAGGGGCCTACAGTAAAAGCTGCCATGTGTCTTCTATGTGCTGAGTCTTTTGCATGCTGTGCCTCATCTGGGTACAGATAAGAATCTCCATTTTCCAGATGAGGAGACCGAGGCTCAGAGAGGGGAAGAAATGCAGCTAGTAAGCAGCAGAGCTTGTATTAATCCCACTCTGTCTTTGTCTTCTCTGCTCAGGGCTGGCCCCCACTTGAGAGCAGAACTATTAAGCAAGACCTCTCCTTTACATGGGATTTGGAGTCACATGCACCCAGCCTGAGATGTGGAAATACTCTCCTGGCTGCGAGTGGGTAGTCTGCTGGGTGTGGGATTTCCAGGAAACCATTTACACACAGATCCACCCATCCCCAAAGAGGGAAAACAGCCAACCTCTGAGGGGGAAGGCCCCGGTTACTCTTAGCTACCAGGATGGGAAGCACTTTCTGTCTCCACTTAAAAAGAGAAGAGCACAGTGGGGCGTGATGGCTTATGCCTGTAATTTCAGCACTTTGCGAGGCTGAGGTGGACGGATCACTTGAGGCCCGATTTCAAAGACCAGCCTGGCCAACATGGTGAAACTCCGTCTCTACTAAAAATACAAAAGTTAGCTGGGTGTCGGCTGGGCGCGGTGGCTCACGCCTGTAATCCCAGCACTTTGGGAGGCTGAGGTGGGTGGATCACCTGAGGTCAGGAGATTGAGACCATCCTGGCTAACATGGTGAAACCCCATCTCTACTAAAAATACAAAAAATTAGCCAGGCATGGTGACACCCACCTGTACTCCCAGCTACTCACGAGGCTGAGGCAGGAGAATCGCTTGAACCCAGGAGGCAGAGGTTGCAGTGAGCCGAGATCACACCGTTGCAGTGAGCTGAGATCGCACCACTGCACTCTAGCCTGGGCAACAGAGTGAGACTCCGTCTATAAAAAAAAAAAAAAATTAGCTGGGCATGGTGGTGGGCACCTGTAATCCCAGCTACTCAGGAGGCTGAGGCTCAAGAATGGCTTGAACCTAGGAGATGGAGATTGCAGTGAGCTGAGATTGCGCCACTGCACTAAAAAAAAGAAAAAAAGAAAGAAAGAAAAAGAAAATAAAAGAACAAAGGTTTTCTGAGCTTTAAGTGTGAAGCTCCATGGGCTCAGAAGAATGAAAGCACTTTGAAATAACTCAGAAACAGAAAGTCAAACACTGCATGTTCTTTCTCCCTTATAAGTGGGGGGTAAGCAATGGGTACATGTGGACAGACAGAGCAGAATAGTAGACATTGGAGACTTCAAAAGGTGGGAGAGTAGGTGAGGGATGAAAAATTGCCTATTGGGTACCATGTATACTATTTGGGTGATGGGTACTCTAAAAGCCCAGGCTTCACCACTGCGCAGTATATCCACGAAACAAAACTGCACTTGTACCCCCGAATCTATAAAATTAATACAAATAAAAAATATTGAAGGCACCTGTGCTCTTAATACCTTCCAGGAAAATCAGAACTGTTTGCCCCAAATCTCACTTGGCCCTTGTTTGAGTCCTTCATCCCCCTGCATAAAAACCTTCAAATCCTTCCCATTACTCTTGGGATAAAGACCAAGAATATATTAACGTGGTGTGAATTAGACCCTGCATGGTCTGGCACCTCCTCACCTCAGCTGGCACCAGCCCTCTCCATCTTGGCACTATCGCTCCTGCCTTGGGGCCGTCACATGGTCCAGCCCTCTTGCCCAGCAGTAGCTTCCTCCAAGCTTCTCAGGCTTCAGATCCCAGCTCAGACATCACTTCCCAAGCAGCCGCAATGAGGTTGGATCCCCATTTTCTCTCCAATAGTTCTCTGTGTGGCTGTGATTTGATTCATGTCTTTCTCCCCCAACACTCTGGATTCCCTAAACTGTCTTGTTCATTGTACCCAGCCCCACCACACAGCTGGCACGGGAGGGCCTCCTGTACCATGCGGCCCCTTTGCTCATGCATCCCTGGCAGAAGAGGATTAGGGGCTGGTGAGAGTTGTTCAGGCTTCTCTTTCCTTGGGGTCTAGGGCCAAGCTGGAGAAGGAGCGCGATCGGGCCAAGGTGACAGGAGGGATCCCTGGGGAGGTGGCCCAGGACATGCAGAGAGAGCGGCGCATCTTCCAGCTGCACATGTGTGAGGTAAGGGGTGCTCTGGATGAGGGAGGGGGGTGTGGGATGTGTCTTCCTGTCTGCCTCTCCAGGAGACCAGTCACAGCCTCAGTTCAGGTCCTGGCCACATGGCCCTGTGGGATGTCACCAAGGCCCAGTCGCAGCCAGGAGGATTAGCCTGGGATGGGGACTGCAGCCCCTCGTTCCCAGGATTCTGCTTCAGCTCACATCATGTATCTTGCCCTGCCCTCCTCCTAGTATCTGCTCAAAGCTGGGGAGAGCCAGATGAAGCAAGGTCCTGACTTCCTTCAGAGCCTCATCAAGTTCTTCCATGCCCAGCACAAGTAGGTATCTCCCCACGTC
The DNA here is from genome assembly GCF_006542625.1 of Nomascus leucogenys. Classification (NCBI taxonomy): domain Eukaryota; kingdom Metazoa; phylum Chordata; class Mammalia; order Primates; family Hylobatidae; genus Nomascus; species Nomascus leucogenys. Next base: position 23,510,243 of record NC_044404.1, on the reverse strand, counting down.
CCTGCCACTAACCCTTCCAGTGTCACAAAACAAGGCCCCTCTCAGGGTGTGATAGACCTGCAAGTCTCTTTGGAGGCCTGCATCTTTTTGGCAGAACTTTCATAGCTCCTCACTGAGTGCTCACCGGGTGTCAGGCACGAGTACTTTACAAACATCAATTCACTCAATCCCCCAACACTTCTGGGAGCAGGTACTATATTGTCCCCATTTTATAGATGAGAAAACTGAGGCTCATTTTCCGATTACATAGCTAGTAAGTGGGATTTGAACCTAGTCAAGAGAGACTCTTGTCTATGGAGTGTCTGTTCTTGACCGTCAGACTACAATGCCCTGAGGTGCCCTGTGATCCTTACAGCAGCTTCTCCCACACTTCTGGCTTCATCTCTCATTTCCATCTTTATCTGGACCCTTGTTTGGCCTCTGACACCTCTTAGCTTTTTCCAAGATGGCTGGAAGGCTGCCCAGAGCCTGTTCCCCTTCATCGAGAAGCTGGCAGCCTCAGTACATGCAGTAAGTTGGGTCTCACCCTTGGGCACGTGATCAAGCCCCCTGTCCTTCCAGGAAAATCTGTGGGTGTGGAAGAGCTGGCTCCTGCCCACAGAGTAAGGCTACTGCTCTGCTCTTCTGGGTCTGGGCTCTGTGCCTGACATATTTGTTGGCTGGTGATGGGATCTCATCCTCTGTCCCATAGCTCCATCAAGCCCAGGAGGAGGAGCTACAGAAGCTCACTCAGCTCCGGGACTCCCTCCGAGGGACACTGCAGCTTGAGAGCAGAGAGGTCAGCCCCTGAACTATCCCAAAAGGAATGCCCTCCCCCAAGGCCCACTATGGAGGGAGAGAGAGAAGGAAGACCCACAGGGTCCCCTGGAGAAGTCTCCCTGAGTGAGCCCCTGCAGAATGGGGCTCTTCCCACTGAGATGCCCTGAGGTCTCCTTTGCATGTCTGAGGGACAGGAACACCTGAGCCGGAAGAACTCAGGATGTGGCTACAGCATCCACCAGCACCAAGGCAACAAGCAGTTTGGGACGGAGAAAGTGGGCTTTCTATACAAGAAAAGTGACGGGTAAGTGATTCAGAGCTTACATAATTTGCCCAATGTCACACTGCAAAGCAAGTAAATGACAGGGTTGGGGAAGCTGCCCAAAGGAACTGTTCTAATCATTTGTGTAGACACTGAGGGTTGCAATGTAAAATCCTCAATTCCTGGGTTGTCCAGGACACCTGGGCATGTGAACTTCTGCTAGAAGTGACTGGTTATTTTAAGTTAAAGAAGAAGAATAGCAGTAGCTAACACTTTTTTTTTTTTGAGATAGAGTCTCGCTCTGTCGCCCAGGCTGGAGTGCAGTGGTGCGATCTCCGCTCACTGCAAGCTCCGCCTCCTGGGTTCATGCCATTCTCCTGCCTCAGCCTGCCGGGTAGCTGGAACTACAGGCACCCGCCATGACACTCGGCTAATTTTTTTGTATTTTTAGTAGAGACGGGGTTCACTGTGTTAGCCAGGATGGTCTCGATCTCCTGACCTTGTGATCCGCCCGCCTTGGCCTCCCAAAGTGCTGGGATTACAGGCATGAGCCATCGCGCCCGGCCGGCAGTAGCTAACACTTATTGCAACAGTTAGTATGCCCTCATTCTTTTTTTTTTTTTTTTTTTGAGATGGAGTCTCCATCACCCAGGCTAGAGTGCAGTGACGTGATCTCAGCTCACTGCAACCTCCACCTCCTGGGTTCAAGCGATTCTCCTGCCTCAGCCTCCCGAGTAGCTGGGACTACAGGTGCCCGCCACTACGCCCAGCTAATTTTTTGTATTTTTAGTAGAGACGGGGTTTCACCATGTTAGCCAGGATGGTCTTGATCTTCTGACCTTGTGATCTGCCCGCCTCAGCCTCCCAAAGTGCTGGGATTACAGGCATGAGCCACCACGCCCAGCCTATGCCCTAATTCTTAACCTCTACAATATACTGAATATGCCTAGAAATGAAAGTATTGGCTGTGCCTTGCTCCCTAGTGTAAAAAAAAAAAAAATCAGTCTGTGGGCCAGGTGCAGTGGCTCACACCTATAATCCCAGCACTTCGGGAGGCTGAGGCAGGCAGATTACTTGAGGCCAGGAGTTCAAGACCAGCCCAGCCAACATAGTGAAACCCCATCTTTACTAAAAATACAAAAAATTAGCCGGGTATGGTGGTGTGAACCTGTAGTCCCAGCTGCTTGGGAGGCTGAGGCATGAGAATTGCTTGAACCTGGGAGGCAGGGATTGCAATGAGCCGAGATCGTGCCACTGTATTCCAGCCTGGGCGACAGAGAAAGATCCTGTCTCAAAACAAAACAAAACAACAACAAAAAAACAAACAAAAAACAAAACTGCTGTGAAATGCGAAGGCCCCTGTGGGATATATTCATGTTTCTACCTACCAATCAGTTTAATCAGAGAAGAATAACTTTGAAGAAGAAACCGATGAATATTTACCTGTTACAGGAGAAGTGTTACGTAGTTTTGGATCATGGACTTGCTAATTTTATTTTGGGGATATTAATATTGATCTTGCTTAGTTGAACCATAATTTATTTGTTGTTGTCAAGAGCCTGTGCCTCTCAGAATAGGAGCTCCCTAATGATATAAGCTGTGTCTCCCCCATCAGACTGGAAGCTCTCAGAGGACCAAAGTCACATCATCCCCTTAGAATAAGGATTCCCAGGGAGTGAGGCTGTGTTTCTCCATCAGACTGGCATCTTCCTAAGAGCAGAACTGTGTCTCCTCCATCAGAAGGGAGCCCCAGAGAGTCGGGGGTCGGCAGGTGGGGGTGTAGGGTTAGGAGAAGAAAGAGGTAAAGGGATGTGGCTCGAGATCATACAGGTGGGGGCAAATCTCTGTTCTCTGACACCAGGGAACTAGGTGTGAGCCTTGGGTCACTGTCCTTCTATCCCTCTGGGCCTTAGAATTCGAAGAGTCTGGCAGAAAAGGAAGTGTGGAGTCAAGTATGGCTGCCTGACCATCTCACACAGCACGGTGAGGCCTAGAGGTGGTGGGAGTCTCAGGGCACGATGGACCCTCTTCTTCTGGTGTTCTGAGCAAATAATGTCAAGCCCTCCCTCCAAGACTGGCCCCCAAACCTAGGTCCAGGGAGCTGGAGACCCGTGTGGGGGGACAGATGGGACCTGAAGGCCCCAATCTAGTCTTAGTCTACACACCACATCCTTGAGGTGCTGCTGGGTGAGGAGAAACACCAATGGAACAGGGTGATTATGCCCATTTAACAGAGTGGGAAATGGAGGCCTAAAGAGTGTGGAGGGCCAGAGGTAACACATACATCCTCCACCCCTAAATTCCCACAGATAAACCGGCCCCCAGTGAAGCTGACCCTGCTGACGTGCCAAGTGAGGCCAAACCCTGAGGAGAAAAAGTGCTTCGACCTGGTGACCCGTGAGTGTTCCCTGTGCTTCTCCCCCACCCGCAGCTGCTCAGGGCTTCTCTAAGACACCCGTCAGCTCCCGGCGGGCTTCAGTGAGGGGTCTGTGTCCAGTTCCACACATGGTATTGAATTGCTGCTACTGCAGACATAAGAATCCTTAGGTCCGGGACACCCACATCACATTAAACGTCAAAATGCACCCACTTTCCATAATAAATATGACTATTTATATAGAGCATATTTGAGTGGATTTGGGTCATCTGGGTTTTGAAATTATTTCTTTTTTTTAAATTTTACCTGTTTTTCCCAAATACCCAGACTTGAAGGAGATGAAATTATTGTTTCTTTACATTTTCTACTTTTCGTTCTTCGGAGCCTTTGGTGCAGGCTTTATGTGAGAGCAGACACAGGCTGAGAAAGACCTAGATCTTGTCCTCAGGAAGCTCTCTGGCAGGGGTGTGGGGTGGGTACCCAGGACTGTAAGATGAGGGGGCTGTCCAGAAGATGGGTGTAGATACAGTCCCGTAGAAGATTAGGGAGCAGGAAGGCCTGCACTGCTGTGGGGAATCAGGAAGGGCTCCTGGAGGAGACAGTATTTGAGTTTAGCCTTGAAGGACATGTAGAATGAAGAGTTTGTGGGGTGGGGGCTTTTGAGGTGACAGGATTAGCATGATGAAAGGCATGGAAGCAGGAGAGTGGGTCTGGCCAGTTTGGCCAGAGTAGAGGGTTCATGTAGCAGAGTGAGAGATGAGGCCTGGAAATCCCTCTTAAAAGTTTGGACCTTATTTCATGGCAATAGGGAGCCATGGGAGATCTTGGGGCAGGGCAGTGGTGTAATTAGAGCAGAGCCTTGGGCACAACAGTTGGGAGCTGGTACAGGCTAGGGGAAAGGGGAAATGGGAAGCAGGGAGACCAGACAGGAGGCCTGGTCGCCCAGGAGGAGACCAGGAAGGGCCCAGTGGGGTGGTGACAGTTGATTCAGAGGATGCCCTGCCTCTGAGCTGGGTTCTCTGGGGTTCCAAGCCCTTTGAGACCTCGTCTGAGCCTGGAACCAGGGTTTCACGCAGAGGGAGCTTTGTTGGGATCCTACTTCAGAGGCCACTTCTGAGAAACTGCCCCTGCTGCTGGCCACTGTCATTCCGCTCCCTCCCCACTCCTAGCTTGAGAGTCCGACTTGTCAGGGACACATCTCCATGTGGCCCCAGCGGCTTTGGTGGGGGCTTCCTGGGCTCCGGGAAGGCCAGCAGCATTTCTGTGGGTCAGAAGCCCCCTTCTCTCCTGACAGACAACCGGACGTACCACTTCCAGGCGGAGGACGAGCACGAGTGTGAGGCGTGAGTGCCCCCTTGGCCAGCCCGGCCAGCCTTGTGGGTGGGGGCCAGCGGCCCTATCTATCTCTTCCCACCTGACATCCCCATCCCACCCCGTTCAATCTCCGCAGGTGGGTGTCAGTGCTGCAGAACAGCAAGGACGAGGCCCTGAGCAGCGCCTTCCTCGGGGAGCCCAGCGGTGGCCCGGGGTCCTGGGGGGCCGCCGGGCATGACGGGGAGCCCCATGACCTCACAAAGCTGCTCATCGCGGAGGTGAAGAGCAGGCCTGGGAATAGCCAGTGCTGCGACTGCGGGGCTGCAGGTAGGTCCCTGGTGCTGGGGCAGGAGGGAGGCTTAAGTGGAGGGGAGGGGCTGCACCTCCAGGCTCCAGCTGTTTTCCTCTGCAGACCCCACGTGGCTCAGCACCAACCTGGGCGTGCTCACCTGCATCCAGTGCTCGGGCGTCCACCGCGAACTGGGCGTGCGCTTCTCGCGCATGCAGTCACTCACCTTGGACCTGCTGGGCCCCTCCGAGTTGTTGGTGAGGGCGGGGCGGGGCCTGGAAGGGGCCAGACGCGGAGTTAGGGGTGTAGTTTCATCCGGGGGCGGGGCTTGCAGATTGTGGGTGGGACCTGGCAGAGGTGGGCTGGGACGAGCCAGGTAGCGGGTGGTCAGGGGCGGGGCCTGAACCGGGAGGGCGGCCGAGGGGCGGGACTCTGGGGGCTCGGAGCTCCACCCTGTGCAGCCTTAACCGCTCGGTCTTATTCCGCCCCACTCCTATTTTCCTACGACTCCAGCTGGCCTTGAACGTGGGAAACACGAGCTTCAATGAGGTCATGGAGGCCCAGCTACCCTCACACGGCGGCCCTAAACCCTCAGCTGAGAGTGACATGTAAGGGGATTCTCAGAGAGAGGGGCACCCTGCCTAGGGGATTCTGCCTCCGCAGTGTCCAGGGTCTCAGAAAGGTCTTGGATCAGAAGTCTGGGGAGGCTGGGTGCAGTGGCTCACGCCTGTAATCCCAGCACTTTGGGAGGCCAAGGCGGGCGGATCACTTGAGGTCAGGAGTTCAAGACCAGCCGGGCTAACATGATAAAACCCCGCCTGTACTCAAAATACAAGAATTAGCTGGGCGTGGTGGCACACGCCTGTAGTTCCAGCTACTCAGGAGGCTGAGGCATGAGAATTGCTTGAACCCTGGAGGCAGAGGTTGTAGTGAAACAAGATTGTGCCACTGCACTCCAGCCTGGGCGATAGAGTGAGACTGTGTCTAAAAAAAAAAAAAAAGCCTGGGGAGAGGAGAGCCTCAGATCTGGACATCTTCAGGACATGGTCCTGGAGAAAAGGAGAGCTGTATCTGCTGTGGGAGGGCCCCAGGGATCAGCTGGGCAGACACAGTCCATTCTCTGAGATCCTATGGTTGTCTTTGGTAGGGGCACCCGCAGGGACTACATCATGGCCAAGTATGTGGAGCATAGGTTTGCACGCCGGTGCACACCTGAGCCTCAGAGACTCTGGACAGCCATTTGCAACAGGGACCTCCTGTCGGTACTGGAGGCCTTTGCCAATGGGCAGGACTTTGGACAGCCACTGCCAGGGCCTGATGCACAGGTGAGAACCCCCTCCAAGGGCCACTTATAACCCACCTGTCTCACATATTCCCCAGTTCTTCTCCAGGACCAGCTGTTAACTCCCCTCCGCCCCCCCCTCCCCGACATCTGCTCAAATCTCACCCATCAGAGTGGTAAGTGGGAAAGAGCACAGCTTCAGTCAAGCAGACCTGGGTGGGAATCTTGGCTCTGTTTTTTCCTAGCTGTGTGATCTAAGGCAGGTTACTTCTCTGAGTCTCATTTCCTCATCTATAAAAGGGGTTAATAATAGCGCCCATGGTGATGAAGTGAGAAGTCATGTATATAAAGGGCTTAGTGTACAATGGGTATGCAATAAATGTTAATATCTTTTTCTTTCACCTAAATAGCCCTGAAATGTAAGGGCAGGTCAGTTTAGAGCCAGGAAGGCCACGTTGCTTTGGCTATTCCAAGAACAAACACATGAGCACGGAGAGAGGATGTCAGAGACATTTGAAAAAGTAAATCAACAGGAGTTGCTGACTGATTGGACATCAAAAATTGGATGTTGGCTGGGTGCAGTGGCTCACGCCTGTAATCCCAACACTTTGGGAGGCCAAAGTGAAAGGATCACTTGAGCCCAGGAGTTCAGAATCAGCTTGGGCAAAATAAGGAAACCCCCATCTCTACAACAACAACAACTAAAATTAGCTGGGTATGGTGGCACACACCTGTGGTCCCAGCTACTCAGAAGGCTGAGGTGGGAGGGTGGCTTGAGCCCAGGAGGTTGAGGCTACAGAGAGCTGTGATTGCACCACTGCCCTCCAGCTTGGGTGACAAAGCGAGACCCTGTCTCAGAAAAACTAAAAACGGGTATCTTTGAACTGTCTGTCTGATATCTTGGTGGGCTATCCAATGGGCAATGCAGCACTTAGATGAGGTGAGAATTTGGAACAGCCAGCACATGTGTGATAGTTGAAAATGTGAGGTTGCTGAGGTCTTGGTGGGGAAGTGCCATCAGGGAAAGGAGCCCAGAGCCGAGAAAGAAGTTTGGGAAACACTTGTTGGGGGCAGAGGAGGAAGAGCCACGAAAGGGAAAAATGAGAGAATGGCCCTTCACCTTCCTCCCAGACATGAGGCTGTGCCCTTGCAGTCTTATCTCTCCAGGGTTCTGGCAGCTTCCTATGGGGGGATAAAGGGGTAGCAAGAGTTCAAGAGGGAAATAACTGGGTTGGAGGCAGGTGCACTGGGGGGAAACTCAGAGGTGTGGATGTGTTTTCAGGCACCTGAAGAGCTCGCCCTGCACTTGGCTGTCAAAGTCGCCAACCAGGCCTCCCTGCCTCTGGTGGATTTCATCATCCAGAACGGGTGAGAGCCTCCCTGCCTGTCTGTCTGGCTCCTGACACTCCTGCTCCTTTCCTTCCTCTTCTTCCATTCTCTTCCCTCCTTTCCCCTCCCACTTTTTCCCCTGACTTTGATCCCCTCATTGATCTGTTCCCCTTCCTTTCTCCCTGAACCCTCCTCTCCCCAGTGGTCACCTGGATGCCAAGGCTGCTGATGGGAACACGGCTCTGCACTATGCAGCACTCTACAACCAGCCCGACTGCCTCAAGCTGCTGCTGAAGGGGAGAGCTTTGGTTGGCACAGGTGGGGCTTGAATACCTCCTCCGTCAGACTCCTATTCCTGACTACCCCTTGTGTGGACTTCCGATGGTCTCGGGCTCTAATCCTGGCTTGCCTCTGACCACCTCTGTGATCTTAGGGGTTTGTCATTCATCTCCTGAATTTCGGCTTCCTCATCTGTAAAATGGGAATAATACCACTGACCTAGCAGGACTGCTAAAGAGAAAAGAAAATAATATTTCCGGGAGTACTTAGGCAAATAAATATTAGCTAGATCTGAATGATAATGATTATAATAGCTAATATGTATTGTTTAACATATGCCTGGCAATGGGGCAAGTGCTTTATGTGTGTTAATTAATCGAATCCTCATAACCACTTCATCAGGTAGTTCCAAGTATTATACTCATTTCACAAACAATTTTGTCCCAAAAGGTTATATAATTTGCCTATGGTCACATAGCCAGAAAATGGCAGAGCCAGGATTCAAACCCAGACATTCTGATTCCAGAGGCCCATCTAAGCTGTAATATATCTTTGACCATGACCATGACCATGACCCCTGACTTTCCCCGCTACAGTAAATGAAGCAGGCGAGACAGCTCTGGACATAGCCAGGAAGAAGCACCACAAGGAGTGTGAGGAGCTGGTGAGGACTCGGGGAGGCAAGGGGCCCCTGACCCTTTCTCTCTCCCTGCTGAGCCCCCAACCCTCTGAACCACCAAGCCTTTGTTTTTGGCAGCTGGAGCAGGCCCAGGCGGGAACCCTTGCCTTCCCTCTACATGTGGACTACTCCTGGGTAATTTCCACAGAGCCTGGCTCTGACAGTGAGGAGGATGAGGAAGAGAAGGTGGGTCCCAGCCCTGTCCCTCAGGCCTCTGGATGGCAGAAGGAAAGAGCCAGATTGGGCCTGGTGTGTGTTGGCGAGGGCGGTGAGGCGGGGGGACAGGGCTACACCAGAGGAACCAGTCCTCATCCTCACTCTTTGGCTCTTGGCAGCGCTGCTTGCTGAAGCTTCCAGCCCAGGCTCACTGGGCCAGTGGAAGGCTGGACATCAGCAACAAGACCTATGAGACTGTCGCCAGCCTGGGAGCAGCCACCCCTCAGGGCGACAGTGAGGACTGTCCCCCGCCCTTGCCAGTCAAAAACTCTTCTCGGACTTTGGTCCAAGAGTGTGCAAGACGTGCCAGTGGAGGTACAGTTGGATGCCCAGATAAATGCTCACCATGCCATTCACAGAGGGCCTGTATATGCCGGGGCACTGAGCTGAGTGCATATGTTAGTCCGTAGCATCCTTACGATGACCTCCCAGGGAGGGATTCTCATCTTCCCCTTACAGATAAAAGAACAGAGGTGTTAAGTCACATGCTTAAGATCCCACAGCTAGTAAGTCTCTGATGTAGGATTCAAATCTCAGCCCATCTTATTCCAAATTCCTCAATGCTCCACTTAACAAGAGAGAAAAGAGTTTATTGAGCATATCCTTCATCCTGAGTCCTTTGAGGGCTACCAAGACACAGTCTAGTAGGGGAGATAAAAACTGGAATGCAATTCATTATAATACAAGGTACATTGTGATATAGAATGTAAATCCCAAAAGGACAAGGACTTTGAATGTTTCGTTGAATACTATTTGTCCAGCGCCTAGCTCAGAGCCTGGCTGTTCTCAAGAACTATTTGTCGAATGAAGGAACAGACTTGTTCTGGGAGGTTGGGGCTGTTGGGGAGGGAGCATGTCCTGCTGGGATTGGGGGTTGGTTTAGGAAGGCTTCCTGGTGAGGATAGCATCTGAGTGAACCTGAGGAATGAGCAAGGGAATCCAAACTGGGACAGGGTATGAGCACAAGCGAAAAAGTGAGTCAGCATGGCCCTGGCCACCGCGAACAAAGGCTTCATCAGTTGAAGGAGAACACTGGACAGGTAGATGGGGAATGGACTATTGGCAGAGAACCAGAAGAGATCCTAGGCCGGACGCAGTGGCTTATGCCTGTAATCCCTGCACTTTGGGAGGCCGAGGCAGGCGGATCACCCCAGGTAGGGATTTTGAGACCAGCCTAGCCAACATGGTGAAACCCCATCTCTACTAAAAATGCAAAAGTTAGCCAGGCATGGTGGCATGCACCTATAATCCCAGCTACTCTGGAGTCTGAGGCAGGAGAATCTCTTGAACCTGGGAGGCGGAGGTTGCAGTGAGCCGAGATTGCACCATTGCACTCCAGCCTGGGTGACAGAGTGAGACTCTGTCTCAAAAAAAAAAAAAAAAAAAAAAAGATCCTAGAGGCCAGAGACTGCTTTGAGGTTGGGCACAGAGCAAGTGATAAAGGAAAGCTTTATCATTCCTGATTCCAGATCGTTCTGAAGTCTCCAGCCTGAGTTCAGAGGCCCCTGAGACCCCTGAAAGCCTGGGCAGTCCAGCCTCCTCCTCCAGCCTCATGAGCCCCTTGGAACCTGGGGGTCCCAGCCAAGCCCCACCCAACTCTGAAGAGGGCCTCCGAGAGCCCCCAGGCACCTCCAGACCCAGCCTGACATCTGGGACCACCCCTTCGGAGATGTACCTCCCCGTCAGGTTCAGGTTGGTGAGGGCCCAGCTGTGCAATCAGGGCAAATCCCCTGACTTCTTTGAGCACCCATTGATTTCCACACCTCTAAATAGTACCTGCCTAAAGACTGGGTCACACTCCATCTCTGGGCCTATCACTTATTATGCAGAAACACTGAACCCTGGGACCCCTTCCCCCTTCACACACTTGCTCCCAAATCCTGCATGGAGAGCTGAGGAGGAGCCAGGGATCCTGCCTGCTGACGTTGGAGTAAAGGAGGCTTAGCCCCCTGTGTGGCTTATTCTAGAGGCTCTCAGTGCAGTCTTCACTCTGTCCCCACCACCAACCCAGGATCTTCTCCCTTCCATACAAACCCATTCAGTCTGGAGTTTGGGGAGAATTAGACCTGCAGATATCCACAGAGTCTTCTGGAGGTCAGTTCCAGCCTTCTTGGGCCTGTGATGGGCCTGGCCTGGGGGCCTTGTGGACTCTACCCACCCATCCTAAGCCCCCAGACTGGCTCTGTTCCTGAGCCCTTTCTCCCCAGTCTGAGGTGCTCTCTGGACATGAGGGTCACGTTGGCCTTTCCCTGCCTTCCAGCTCCGAGAGCACTCGCTCATATCGGCGGGGGGCACGGAGCCCTGAAGATGGTCCCTCAGCCAGGCAGCCTCTGCCCAGAAGGAACATGCCGGTAGGAACTCTGGGACCATGGTTTGAGGGGCAGTGGCAGGGAGCCTGGGAGGCAGAGTTAGTCAAGAGTAGGCGTATTGGGGTGGGAGACCTCCCCATGGTTGGGGTACAAATGGGCCCAGGCAGCCACAGTTTGGACAGTCCCTGTCCTGGTGCCCAGGCGGCCACGGTTTGGCCAGTCCCTCTCCTGGTGCCCAGGCAGCCACGGTTTGACCAGTCCCTGTCCTGGTGCCCAGGTGGGCACGGTTTGGCCAGTCCCTGTCCTGGTGCCCAGGTGGTCGTGGTTTGGCCAGTCCCTGTCCTGGTGCCCAGGCGGCTGCAATTTGGCCAGTCCCTGTCGTGGTGCTCCTCTTTCCCTGCTCCAGCCCAAGGCTGGGTGAAGCTGAGGAGAGCCCAGGCCTTGAGGGGTGGCAGCAACGATGAGGTCCAAGCTCTGGCTTCTCCCCAGGGGAGGATAAGGAAAGTTGTGTTAGGCAGGCCAGTAGCTCAGAGAAGGCATCACTTCCCTGCAGAAGAGGCAGGATTAGGTGGCCGTGGACCAGCCCTTGTTTACCTAACTCTCCCCTTGTTCATGAGTCTCCTGGAATCCACAGGGACTTTCAGATCCCGGGCATAGAGGGATGTGAGGGACAGGGCAAGAGCTGTCATCCTTAATCCAGCTTCTCCCTGCTGAATCACCAAGTCTCCAACAATGGCATATATTTGTTGAACCTAGGAGTGGGCACAGATCAGAGCCAGTTGTGTTGGGAAGGAAGCCTCTTCTGTCCCTTGTTCCTCTGGGAATTCCTCAGAATGGCATTGGTTGTGTTGGGAGTCAGGATGGCAGGGGCAAAAGCTGGTTCTGTCTGGGGAATCATCATCTTTAGTCCACCAGAGTTAGTCACCAGACACAAATCTATGTCCATATCCTGGTTCCACTATTGCCCTGAAAACCAAGTATCCATCAGATGGCATTTAATTGATGCCTGTGATTGTGGTGTGTATGATAGCAAGAGCTTGGGCTTTAGAGTAAGGAGACTTTGGACAAGTGGCTTCACTTCGTCAAGCCTTAGTTTCTTTGTCTGTAAAATGAGAATAATTTAATCTATCTACAATAGGACAGATGTGAAACTGAGTGAGATGAACACCTGGTATGTTACAGGTGCTTTGAAAATGTCAGTTTCATCCTTCTTTCTGCAGGTTGGCATCAGTGAAGGAGATGGCTCAAGGACTGGGAGTCTCCCAGCAAGTTCTGTGCAACTTTTGCAAGAGTAGCTCCTTGCTGGCCCCCACATGCCTCATGCTGGGCCCCAACGTTCAGAGCTGGGACTTGAGCTCACAAAACTGGGGAACTGAGACGTTTGTTCTGTTGGATCTCACTCTTTCTGTCCCTTGTGCCTCTGTGGCTGGCCTGTTGCCTGCCACGGGCCATACCTCTACCAAGGACACATGGCCTTTCCTTGTTAGGGCTGATGGCAGTTCTTTCCTATCTCATTACCCGCTAGGGGCCTGGGAGCCCTATAGCTGGATCTGAGTGCTCCTGAGCTGGCTTCAGCTGCAGAACTCTCAGTCCCTCATCAGATCGAGACTCTATTTCCCCCATCAGTCTGGGGGCTTCACAAGGGAAGGAGAGCCCTCCATCACTGACTTCCAGATCAGGGACCCTGCCAAGTAGGGACTGTCTTCTCAGCCAGCCGTTTATTAGTCTAATATTCCTTCACTAAATTCCAACTCTATGTCTGGACCTGTGTTAGGCACTTCAGATACCACACGAGTAAGACAAGGGCCCTGCAGGGGTGGTCCTTTGGTGGAAAGCTGGTCTTAAGGGTTGGGCTTGGGAATAGGCAGGGTCAGATTCCAGGTAATGGCTCTGGACTCAGCTGGTTTATACCTGTATGACCATTACAGTTGTCTACAGATCACATCCATTCTGGCTGGTCAACATGCATGCTGTACTGGCTGTTAAATAAAAATATTCTGAATGTCACTCCTTTTGAGGGACAGCACAGCCTTCCCTAGGCACTCTCCTATATTCCCCAGCCGAATAGTAGAGTCAGATGCTCCCACATTTGCCTGTGTCCTTGATTTAGCAGGAAGGAAAGGAATGGTCTGGGTTGATGGATGCCCACTTCTCTTCTCTTTCTCTTGGTCAACTCAGGAGGCTTTTAGTCTGAGGGAATGGAGAGGCAAAGAAAGAAGGGAGAGTAATAGAATTGGGACGGCAGAGACTTAAGGGTTCTGCTTCCCAGCACTAGAAATTCTATCATTGCTCAGCCCCAGTGAGAAAGCAGATACAACTAAGCCATCATCAACCACTAACATCTCAACTTGCCAGTTGCTGGGTGCTGGGCCCTGGCAGAAATGGGCGAAGCCAAGCAGGGGAGACTAGAGAGCACCAATGGCCAACACAGCTGCCTGGCTGGGGAGGCTGTGCTGTCTGCCCTGGAGACCTGACTGGTCTGTGGTTCCCACAGGAACAGGGTTGTCCTTTGAGCCCCCAGTGGCTGGTTTCATTCATCTCAGACTTGTTATTTCACTCTTTCTCTAATAAAGGACTAGGGGGTCAGTTTCCAGTGGTTTCATTTATGTGATCTAAAGAGCAACAGGGAGGGGAACAGAATCTTGGGGCTTGAAATTCTTTCTCTGGACCTGGCAAGGGAGATGGCCTAATGTAGAATAGTGGTTTGCAACCACAGTGTTTTGCCCCAGGGAACTTTTGATAAAGCAGAAAACAGTTTTGACTGTTCCCAGCTGGAGGGTGCTAGTGGCATTTAGTGGACGAAGGTCAGGGATGCTACTAAACGTCCTGCGGTGCACAGGTCAACCCTCCATAGCAATGCATTATTCAGTCCAAAATGTTAATAGTGCCAAAGTTGAGAAACCCTGGAAAGAGCACTGGACTAGGAGTCTGGAGACCTGAAATTCTACCTCTCCCATGGTCCTCTGCCACTGTCTCTGTTGATTGCCCCTGAGACAAGGATTTGGGAGCAAGTAGCTTATCTGTGAAATGATCCCAGGAAGCATAATGAGGGAATAGAGAAGTGAAACAAAGTCAAAGAGCAATAAAGAGCTGGGCGTGGTGGTGAGAACTTATAGTCCAGTTACTCGGGTGGGAGAATTGCTTGAGCCCAGGAGTTCAAGTCTGCAGTGAGCCATGATGGCGCCACTGCACTCCAGCCTGAACAACAGAGCGAGACTCTGTCTCTAACTCTTGTTGGGGACATGTGAGAAACAGTATTGACTAGAACATGCCTTCAGGTTGTCCCATTGAGAGTGAAGAAACTAGATGTTTTCCACCAACTCTGGTTTCTTGCTGGTTGGGGATGTTGTTTCTGAGGGCATCAATTTCCTACCACCCCAAAGCTCCTAATCAGAGAAATGTGGGGAGCTGTCCAAGGTGTGTCCAGGAATTATCTTCCAGTGACCTGCAGGGCGGATAGGTAGGCAGAGGGGATATGATGGTATCAACAGGGTCCAACCCCGAGAGGATCATCACCCTCTTTGGGCCTCGGTCTTCCCATCTATACAAAAAAGAGGTTGGACTCCATGTTTCCTTAGGATCCTTCATACCCTGACATTCTAGGAGTCTTAACTTCTTTTGATGTCGCACAGCTTAGGGTGGGGACTGGGTGGAAGTTGGAGAAAAATCTTTTTTTTTTTTTTGATGGCTCTGTCTCCCACTCTGGAGTACAGTGCACAATCAGAGCTCACTGTAACCTTGAACTCCTGGGCTCAAGCAATCCTCCTGCCTCAGCCTTCCAAGTAGCTGGGACTGTAGGCCCACGCCACCATGCCCAGCTTTTTAAAATATTTCATAGAGACGAGGTCTCGCTCTCTCTGTTGCCCAGGCTAGTCTTGAACTCCTGGCTTCAAGCAGTCCTCCTGCCTTGGCCTCCCAAAGTGCTAGGATTACAGGCATGAGCCACCACTCCTGGCCTTTGTTTGTTTGTTTGTTTTTATAAGGCAATCCTAAGTAGCCTCAGGCTGCTGAGGTTGAGTCTCTTCAACCCAGAAGGGCTTGGCTGGGATTGGCAAAAAGGCCTCCCAGAATCCCAAACCATTAGAGTCTAACCTCCCAAATGTGACCGGCAGAGCTGCATGCTCAGGTCCCACGCACTGCCTCTCCCCACACTCCTCACCTCTGTGCTGCAGCCACGCTAATTTTTCAGTTCCTCCAACACTGTCAGGCAGGCCAGGCACCCTCCCATCCCTAAGCTTTGCACATTTGGAACTCCAAGAGGAGAGGACTGTTTTGTTCCTCTGGATGTCCAGAACAAGAACTACCTGGCACATATTAGGTGCTCCATAAATATATGTCGAATGCCTCTTCCTTTCTTCTGTGAACACGCTTCCTCCTCCCCTCAATGCCCACTGTGTACTTCAGCCCAAAGTTTAAACTTCGTTTCTTCAGAGAAGATGACACCCTAAACAGTGCAGTTCCCCTCAAATGTGTCCTTAAGCTATTCTCCACTGCTTCCTGCCCTTCACCCCAGCTATGATAAATGCATTAATTGACCACGTCTGTTTTTGTTTAAGGTTTCTCTTGCCCACAGACTGAGTCTCAAGCTTTCTGGGAGTGGGTCTGTCTTGTTCATTGCTTGGACACTCAATATGTATTTGTTGAATGGATGAAAAAATCCCACTCTGCCCTACCTTGATCCCAGTCACATAGCAACGAGAAGATAGGTGTCCACACCAAGCTGCCTCTGCGACCCAAGCTGGAATGGGGTTCTCTCAGGAAAATCAGGAGATTTCACTCGACACCCCAACCCCAGCTCCCACAGTCCCAACCTGCGCACACTCTGGACCACTTTTCATGCCTTCCCTCCAGGTTCCTGAGTCCCACCCCCATCACAGGAAGATCATTTTCTGTCCATTAAACTCACTTATTTAGCAAGAGAACTGGGTCTGCAGGAGATACTTGAAGATCATTGGAGATCATTCCACAGGAAGGCAGATCCGTGCATGGCTGGGGAAGATAGACACAATTGTGTTTCCACCCCTCCACTAAGATGACTCTTCCAAACCCAGCCCCACTGAGGGGGCACTGGCCTGACCTGGCAGCCTTGCACCTGGATCAGTATTTCTCAAAATTTGGTGCACTTAAGAATGAATCTTGGCAGGGCGCAGTGGCTCACGCCTGTAATCCCAGCACTTTGGGAGGCCGAGGCAGGCGGATCACGAGGTCAGGAGATCGAGACCATCCTGTCTAACACGGTGAAACCCCGTCTCTACCAAAAATACAAAAAATTAGCCGGGCGTGGTGGCGGGCGCCTGTAGTCCCAGCTACTCAGGAGGCTGAGGCAGGAGAATGGTGTGAACCCAGGAGGCGGAGCTTGCAGTGAGTCAAGATCGCGCCACTGCACTCCACCCTGGGGGACAGTGCGAGACTCCGTCTCAAAAAAAAAAAAGAATAAATCTCATCTGTAATTACAGCACTTTGAGAGGCCAAGGCAGGAGGATCACTTGAGACCAGGAGTTTCAGACCAGCCTGGGCAACATAGTAAGACCCAGTCTTTACAAAAAATTAAGAAATTAGCTGGGCATGATGGATGGCTCACACCTGTAGTCCTAGCTACTCAGGAGGCTGAGGCAGAAAGGATCACTTGAGCTGGGGAAGTCGAGGTAGTGAGCCTGATTGCTCCACTGCACTCTGGCCTCAGCCACAGAGGGAGAGCCTGTCTCAAAAAAATGAAAAGAATCTCCCCAGTAAGCGCTCACTACTCAGAGTGTAGTTCTGGGACCAGCAGCACCCCCAGCACGTAGGAGCTTGTTAAAAATGCAAAGCCTTACTAACAAAACAGCCAGCAAATGAAGTTTTAGGTAGACAGAGGCAAACAGGAGCCTGGATCCACGTGGCATGCACAGGCCGTGTGCACGATGGAGTGAGTGCAGGTTAAAGCAGAGCTGGATTTAGTGATCTACACACACACACACACACACACACACACACACACACACACACGGGATCCGAGCGCACCGAGTTGCCTCCACTTGGCATAGGCGCGGAACTGAGTCCTCCCGCTTTAAGATGCAACGGTGCAGAGACGCGGGAGCCCAGAACGCTTCCTGGGGCTCCTGGGACACCCTCGGGCGACCGCCGCCTGTGGCCAGGTCACAGCCTCCCAGCTCGCCAGAGAGCCCTCTTTCCCAAATCTCTCTTCGGTTCCCCGGCGCCCCTGGAAGGGCCGAAGGTGGAGGGTCCCCTTTCTCAGCCTGGTCCCTCCCCTGAGGCCCGACCGGCCGGCGCGGGCAATCAGTGCCCGGGCAAGCCCTTGAAGTCTATATTTAGTGCCCGCCACCCCTCCCCCGCACAGTTGCGAGGCGGGCAGTGGGGGGTGGGGGTGGGGGTGGGGAAAGCCCCGCCCCCGCCGGGCGTGTGTGTCGTGTGTGTTTGGGGCCCGCGCGGGTTGAGCGCCCTCCGCCTTCGCGCCTCCTGCCCCCGAGGCCCTACGGCTGCCCCTGTGCCCCTCGCCCCGCCGGGCATCGCGGGCCAACATGGGCCAGGAAGAGGAGCTGCTGAGGATCGCCAAAAAGCTGGAGAAGATGGTGGCCAGGAAGAACACGGTGAGGCTGCAGAGTTTGGGCCACGGCCCCCGCCCCCGGGAGGCGCGGGCGAGCCCCGGATTCCGGGGTGGGGACGTACTGGCGGGGCGCCGTGCGGGTGCGTACGGGACTCGGGGACCCGAGGGAGGAGCGGCTGGTGCAGGGCCCAAGGCCCCTTGGGGACCCTTGCTGAGTACCTCGAGGTGGGCGTGTGCGTGGCCCAGGGGGATTGTGCGGGTCCCGGAGGCGCGACTTGTGCACGTCCCTTTGGACGTGTAGGGTACACTCTGGGCAGCTAGTGCAGGGCCCAGGAAAGCGGGCGAAGAGAGCTGGACGTGGGAAAGGACTTTCGGAGTCCCAGGACTTGGCGTGTGCAAAGCCCAGGGAGCGGCGGCGATGGCGGGGGCGGGGCGGGGGGCGAATCCTGGTGGCCCGAGAAGTGGCAGAGAAACTTGGGCTAACGGGGGTACTGAGCTGCATCCCTGCACCCCGGAGTGGGTCTGCGGGAGAGAAGCAAAAGGCTGTGGATCCTGCGACCCCACCGCTTGGTGCGTCAAGAGCGGTTCTTTTGGCAACTTTCCATTTCCTTGGCCTTGGGGTGCGGCCCGGACGGGCGGGGGCTGAACAGGTGCGGGGGCCCGCGGGGCGGGGGAAGGGGGCCGGGCTGCAGGCCTGTGCAGCGAGGGCGAGGGCGGAGGGAGGAGCGGGTTCGGCGGGAGGTTGGGAGCAGAGCTGACAGCCCTACCGGAGGGTCCTGGCCAGAGCGCAGACCCAGCTGGAAGTTAATGTTTGATCTTCCCCGTGATCTTTGCCTGGGGCTGGCGGCCGACTGGTCGCCTGGCCACAGCAAATTTGGTCTTGGGTCCTGGAGGGCCTGGGCTTACCCTGGGAGGGAAATAAAGGGAGCCTGGTGAGCATGCCCATCCCACCTCCCGTTTCTGTTCCAGGGTCCTCTTCCTCCCACCATCAGTAGCCTTGTGCTGCAACCACCTGCATTTCCAGGACACCTAGGAGCCTGGGAAAGTAAGAGACACTAAGGGAAGTTTTAGAGCCAGGAAGAGTAGCCAAGGCCCAGGGAAGGGTCGCTGGAACCACGAAGTGGCAGGGAGCCCTAGAGTGGACACCGGGCAGTCATGAGTTGGTGTCCATATAAAGGCCAGAGCCTCAGCTTCTTCATCTGTAAGAATGAGATGAGATTATCTGCTTCTGGAGAAGGGATGTCACTGGATTCTTGTCTCTGCTGGCAGCAGTGAGGATTGGAGAGATGAGATAGAGATGTAAAGCCCTTAGTAGGACTCAGACCTGTGCTTGGTAAGAACTGGCGAACAAGACCTGCTTCTACGCAGCCAGGTCCAACACAGAAAGATACAGCACAAACCTGCAGAGTGTTGGGAGCTTCTCACCTCCATGCACTCCCCGTTCCAGGCTCCTCCACAATCCTCAGTACAACTGAGCCTCAAGTCATGGGGGAGCATTTTCTCAGCTGGGGTTGGCAGAGCCCAGCCAGGGATTCTGAGCCAAATTCCAGTTCAAATAGACAGGTTATCCCAGCCCAGCTCCTTACTGACCCCCAAGCTTGGGCCAGGAAAGAAATTCTGGGCCCCTGGGTAAGAGGGGTTGGGTGGGGACGCCTAGAGACCCGGGGAGAGGCAGCCTGCTTGGGATAGAGCTCTGGCTGAAGAGGACAGGACCTGCCCTGGCCTCCCCCTCACTCCTTTTATGGCCCTAGGCAAAAGCCACTCAACCTTCGCTCTCTGGGCCTCAAGTTTCCTCTTCTGTGAAACAGGAAGAGGAAATGGTGTCTTTTGGAGATAGATTCCTGTGGAAGTGCCCAGAGCTGTCCCCAGAAAAGATGCAAGTCTGGCCGCAGGGTCCCTGCAGCATGGATCCAGTTTACAGCCACGTCTGCGCCTGGGCTCTTGGCAGCATCTGGGTGGGCATGGAGCTCTGGGCATCTGGCTGAGAAAGGTGGGGCCTGCTCTGGGAGTGAAAGTGGACCCGCCTAGCAGTGGTTAGGCAGGGGAGGACATACTTCCTGTAATAAGACGGATCCTCCACGTTGCAGCTCAGGCCTGGGGTTTACTGCCAGTTGCTGAAGTCTCAGCCACTTAAGGCTTTGTCACATCCTCTGAGCATGCACTAACAGAAGCAACTTCAAACATGCAATCAAGTGCCTACGGTCACAGCTACACACACTCATATAGCTATAACATGCAGCCACAACACAGTAGTTAAACAAGCAACTGAACCTAACTGTGTATGAGACACGGCTACTGACACCAACATGACAAGCATACTGACCCATATGACCCACATTGACCATTATAGTTACAGAACGATACACAAAGACAGCCACACACATGTGCATGCAGCACAGCTACACCCAGACATGCAATGCTACAGACTTAGCAAACAGCCACATTTATATATTCAGATCTTATATCACACGCATCATCCCACAAAGCCCAATAGACACAGCTGTGCCTGGAGCTGCATATTCACAGCTCCACACTTAGACCAGAGATACTGCTGGCTACAGCACCCATTTGTGTGTTCAGAGAGATACACCCAGCAACATTTGCACAAGGCTTTGTTTACCCAGCTACAATCCAGGCTCATGGCTATTCTCCTCCAATATGACCCAGTTATACAGCTGTGACACACGAGGCATACACCCAGTAGAGAGGTGGAACTGGCTTAACACTGTTGCATTTTCAGGAATTTTGCAACCTGGTGGTTAAACACAGCAATTGTTTCAAAAAATTACATTATCTGCTTACAATTAAATAAATTATATTAGAAACAAAGGTAAGGAATCCTCCAAAATAATCACTTCCTGATTGTTTTACTACGTTGTACTGTTATGTATGGTCAGAGGTAATTTACTTCTATTGTTATCTGTACGGTGGAAATACCATATGATGGTATGGTACTGTACATCTCCTCCCAAAACTTCCTTCAGTTCAGTGACAGCATGTTGGCAGCTTGAAACTGGCCATGGAATGAGTGTTTACACCACAGAAATTGGCAAACACTACAGGTCATTTTTTTTTTTTCCTTGAGAACTGGTTGTTAAACGTTGGCCAGCACACCACTGCACTTACCCATGTTGATATTCCATGATTGTGTATGTCTAGACAGATCTACGCCCACGCTAACACAATTTGTATAGTACCCAAAAGGCCTGAGTTTGAATCCCAACTTGGCTCCTTATAAAGCATGTGACCTTGAGAAAATTATTTAACCTCTCTGTTTCTTGGATTGCTCTTTGGTGAACATGGGATAATAATTCTGTAAGAATGGGAATAATACACAGGACCTACCCGATAGGGTCATTGTGAGAGTTAAATGAGATAATACATGTAAAAAACGTAGAAGAGTGCCCAGTACATAGCAAACCTTTAATTAATGTTACACTTGGAGTTGTGCACCCCCAAGTTCACATACACACACATCTGCAGGTCACGCCTCTGAAAACATACCGTGAACCCAAGTTCTCAGGGAGGCTAAGGACTGACAGAGGGCAGCTCTTGGGACATGGTCCAGGTCCTGGCAGGGCGGGGATTGGCAGCTGGAACCATGAAGTGTGGGCCAAGGATAGGAACATACAGGACACCATCAGCTGGTGCTCCCCAGGGAAGTGATCTCAGGACAGCAGGCAGGTATGGCTTCTAGGAAGGGGCTGGGGGAAAGGAGAAGGCTGAAATGAGTCAGAGGGTGTCCAGGGCCTGGCAGGTCACAGATTTTCAAACCTAAGCCTTTTTCTCCCTCCCGCCTTCTTTCTCCTTTACTCCTGCACAAGTTCATCCACTCAGGGAGCACTGGACTCTCTGCTGAGCCCTAAGGTCTCAGAGATTAGAACGGTTCTCTTTACCCGAGAGAAGTTAAAGTACCTGTTCACACAAAGACTTGAAATGAATGTACCTAGAAGCTTTATTTGTAGCAGCCCCAAACTGGAACCTATCCATAAGTCCCATCAACCGGTGAATGAATTTAAAACATTGTGGTAGACCGGGTGTGGTGGCTCACGCCTACAATCCCAGCACTTTGGGAGGCTGAGGCAGGAGGATCACTTGAGGCCAGAAGTTTGAGACCAGCTTGGGCAACATGGCAAAACCCCATCTCTTCAAAACAATACAAAAAGTTAGCCAGGTGTGGTGGTGCATACCTGTGGTCCCAGCTATTCAGGAGGCTGAGGTGGGAGGATCACCTGAGCCTGGAAAGTCGACGCTGCAGTGAACTGTGATTGTGCCACTGCGCTCCAGCCTGGGCAACAGTGAGGTCTTGTCTCAAAAAATGCCAAACAAACTGTGGTACATACGTACAGTGGAAACCACTCAGCAGTAAAAAGGAGCTACTGATCCATGAGACAACATGGATAAGTCTCAAAAATAATTAGGCCGAAATAAGCCAGATAAAAAAGGGTTTTTGCCCTACATACTCTTCACATAAAATCCTTAAAGATACAAGGTCACCTATAGTAACAGAAGGCAGAATTGTGGTTGTTTAGGATTGGGGATGGGGAAGGATGGATTAGAAAGGGGACAGAAAGAAGCTTTTGGGGCTGGTGGTTGTGCTTTTATCTTGATTGTGGTGAGGGTTCCATGGGTGTACACCTATGTTGAAACTTATCAAATTTTACACTGTAAAGTGTGCAGTTATTGTATGTCAATTATACCTCAAAAAAGCTGTTTTGTTTTGTTTTGTTCGAGTTGGAGTCTTGCTCTGTCACCCAGGCTGGAGTGCAGTGGCATGATCTTGGCTCACTGTAACCTCCATCTCCTGGGCTCAAGTGATTTTCCTGCCTCAGCCTCCTGAGTAACTGGGATTACAGGCATGCGCCACCACGCCTGGCTAATTTTTGTATTTTAGTAGAGGCGGGGCTTCACCATGTTGGCCAGGCTGGTCTTGAACTCCTGGCCTCAAGTGACCTGCCCACCTCAGCCTCCCAAAGTGCTGGGATTATAGGTGTGAGCCACCGTGCTGGCCAAGCTGTTTTGTTTTGTTTTTTAAAAAGTCCCCAGTCCTCACCCTGTGAAGTTCACAGTGGGGAGGTAAGGGAAGGACGCTACAGGCACACGAGCAACAATAAGCCAGGAAGGAATTCATTTTGGAGGAAAGATGGGGAAGGGGGAGGGCATTCCTGGGGAGAGGCACAGCAGAACCAAAGGCTGGAGGTCAGGAGCCTGGCTCAGAGGGTTTGAACCCAGCAGGTGGCGGGGGATGAAGTTAGAGCACTGTCTAGGACAGAATGTTTCTCGTCTCTCTCCTTCCTTCTGCCCCTTGCCTATCCTTCGGCCACGTGTCTGTCTGTATCCTCCTGCTCCCTGTACCAAGGCCACACAATAGTCAGAGAAGCCTGGTCAGGACCCGGGCCCCAGTCCTCACCTTGTGGCCTCCCACAGGAAGGGGCCCTGGACCTTCTGAAGAAGCTGCACAGCTGCCAGATGTCCATCCAGCTACTACAGGTGGAAGCCTTGGGACAGTGCCTGGGGGGAGAGCTGGTGGGGGAGGGAAAGACCCCTGGTGGGGGAAGGTGGAGTCTGGGAGGAATTTCTGAGGGGAGGCCTGCGGGGAGGGGATCTTGAGGTGCAGACCTCCCAGGGAGGGACTGAGGGGGACACAGGGGCATCTCGGGGACGGAGAGGGTACCTTCTAGGTGTAGGGGACCTCTGGGCCTTGGAGCAAGACTGGTTTGCTTTTCTTGAATACCCCAATTCCCAAGGCCCTGGGCCTGTGGGATCCAAGAAGCCAATGATCCAGGGAGAGGGAAAAGTCCCCCATTTAAAAATCCCCGTGTGGCCCTTAAAGTCCCCAGATTTACCAAAAGCTCCTGGCCCTGAAAAATCAGCACAGACAGATGCAAGGTCTCATAGCTGGAGCTGCTGTCTCAGTTGAAACTGGAGCTCAAAGACACTAGAGGGAGCTGGCCACGGTGGCTCATGCCTGTAATCCCAGCACTTTGGGAGGCCGAGGCAGGCAGATCACCTGAGGTCAGGAGTTTGAGACCAGCCTGGCCAACATGATGAAACCCCATTTCTACTAAAGATACAAAAATTAGCTGGGCAAGGTGATGCACGCCTATAATCCCAGCTACTCGGGAGGCTGAGACACGAGAATCGCTTGAACCTGGGAGATGGAGGTTGCAGTGAGCTGAGATTGCACCACTGCACTCCAGCCTGGGTAACACAGCGAGACTCTATCTCAAAAAAATAGACACTAGAGGGTTGGGAATGGGAGGGGCCTTGACAGTCAGCCAAGTGCCTCCCCCAACCCTAGGTGCAGGCTTCCACCAAAGCCACAGGTATCCTCCATGTCAGGCTTAGCCCTGGACCCTTGGCCTCGTGCAGAGCAGGGCCTCAGTTACAGCAGTGGGGTTCTGACCTCAGCCAGGAGTCAAGGCTAGGACTCTGGGGGTCCAGGTTGGAAGGGGAGGTGGTGGTAGAGCTGGGGCAGGACCTGCCAATGATGGCAGCCATTCCTGTGTATCCATTCCCAGATCATGCGTTAACCCTCTCACTTTGCAGACAACCAGGATTGGAGTTGCTGTTAATGGGGTCCGCAAGCACTGCTCAGACAAGGAGGTGGTGTCCTTGGCCAAAGTCCTTATCAAAAACTGGAAGCGGCTGCTAGGTGAGAGAGGACAAGGTTGTCTTGAGCCCTGTTTTTCTCCTAGCGCTTAGGACAGGACTGGGCCTGGCTCATAGCCAGCACTCAGTGTATGTCTGTTGAGTGACTTAATCAGTGACAGATGGCCTCTGGATCCGGGAGGTAGCTAGTGGGGGACTGCCAATGTTTGTGTACACAAGTGCAAGATTTGTAGACTTGTGAGTTTTGAGCACATGTGCCCCTTATGTGTTTGTGCTCTCATGCATTTGTCTACATAATACATGTGTACATACACACATTTGTCTGAATACGTGCAGAGGTGTGTTTGCCAATGTATTAATGTCCCCATGTGAGAATGTGTATTTGTACACACGTTCCTGTTGTATGTGCATTTGTGTGTAAATGTGTTTGTGTGTATGTTGGGAGTGTGTGTGCCGCTGTCCTTGTCCCTGCCCTTTGCTCCCTCCCCACTAAAGTCATACTGGGTTCTGCTGGGACAGAGCTTAGCTGAGGGACAATGCCACCCTTTTGTTTTCAGACTCCCCTGGACCCCCAAAAGGAGAAAAAGGAGACGAAAGAGAAAAAGCAAAGAAGAAGGAGAAAGGGCTTGACCGTTCAGACTGGAAGCCGGAAGCAGGCCTTTCTCCACCAAGGAAAAAACGAGAAGACCCCAAAACCAGGTATTCTTTTCTGGAATGGAGAGAAGGGAGCTGACACTTGTCATGTCCTCTGACAGCAACTCAGTGTATATTACCTCATTTAAACCTCACATCCTGGGGAGGAAGATACTGGTATTATCTCCTGCAGTGCCCCCTCTGGGGGTCTTGTTTGGCTCAACCAGACGTTAGACTCACAAGACCCAAATAGGCCATAAATGGCACTGGCTTTGCCTAGAAGGATGCAGGGACAGGAAAGAGTGCGTGTGCAGGAGGGCCTCCAGCATTTCTCTACAGAGAGTTCCCATAGGAGACCGCACAGCAGTCTAGAGCTCTTCTCTGGCCCACTCAGGCAACAGCCTAGGTGCAGGGAAACAAGACCACAGCGGGTGTAAGCCTCACATCCCAAATCTTGTAACAGTCCCAAAGACAAAGTTTCCAAGATGCTAGCAAAGGCAATAGCCACTTATAAGATTCACTGCATCTGGCGCAGTGGCTCACACCTGTAATCCCAGCACTTTGGGAGGCTGAGGCGGGAGGATCACTTGAGCCCACGAGTTTGAGACAAGCCTGGGCAACATGGCAAAACTCCGCCTCTACAAAAAAATACAAAAATTAGCCAGGCTTGATGGTGCGCACCTGTAATCCTAGCTACTCTGGAGGCTGAGGTGGGAGAATCGCTTGTGCCCGGGAGATGGAGGTTGCAGTGAGCTGAGATTGCACCACTGCACTCTAGCCTGAGCAACAGAGCAAGAACCTGTCTCAAAAACAAACAAAAACCAAGACATATATCATAAATTAAAAGGATCTCTACTTTCTGTATTATACAATAACAATTTTAAATCTGAATTGTTGAGTTTTTTTCACAATGATCCTGTACTGCTTTTGAAACAAAAAATAATAACAGTGCTTTTAAAAACTAAACAAATAAGAGGGATAAAAATCTGTTGTAGAAAATAACGGAAGGCCGGGCGCGGTATCTCACCCCTGTAATCCCAGCACTTTGGGAGGCCGAGGTGGGTGGATCACTTGGGGTCGGGAGTTCGAGACCAGCCTGACCAACATAGAGAAATCCCATCTCTACTAAAAATACAAAATTAGCTGGGCGTGGTGGCACATGCCTGTAATCCCAGCTACTCAGGAGGCTGAGGCAGGAGAATCACTTGAACCCGGAAGCTGGAGGTTGCAGTGAGCTGAGATTGCACCATTGCACTCCAGCCTGGGCAACAAGAGCAGAACTCCGTCTCAAAAAAAAAAAAAAAAAAAAAAGGAAAATGTAGAAAAGTAGAAAAAAAAATCACTCACATTCCCACCACCCAAAGACAATCACTGTTAATGAGTTAGTGTATGGCTTTTCTTTCTGTTCTCTCTTTGACTTGTTTTCTATAGTCATCCCCAATTTTAATAGCCTGCTTTTTAAAAGGTAATGCCTGTGAAATGGATTTGTCACATTTTCTATGTTCTGTTCCTTTCCATTGCTCATTTTGCAAGTGTATCCTACTTGGAAAAACCCTAATTGGCATCTAACTTTTCACACGAGTGTGTTTTCTTTTCCCAAAGGGATTAGAAGTTTGGCTCGGGGAATCCCTGACCATCTCCACAGTGCCTAGCACAGAGTGAACATTTACTGAATATTGCTAGCCCGTTTGTAGCAGCATGGTCCCCTGCCCTGTGGATTGCCTCCTGTTCATGCCCTGGCTGGTCTGGCCATGTCTGGAGCACTGTGTGGTTATGAGAACTTTGGCAAATGAAGGACCAGGAGCAGGAGAGCTCTTGTGAGATGAAGTTGAAGGACTAGAGGCTGAATTACTGGGGAGGGACCAAATGGGATTTGGGACTAATCTGTCACATGGGGAGTGTAGGCATCCAGGTAAAGGTGGCAGCCTGAACATATGCAGTTTTTGTTTTTGTTTGCTCCATACCCAAGCCCCACTAAATGAACAGTAAAGAGGCTGGGTGCAGTGGCTCATGCCTGTAATCCCAGCACTTTGGGAGGCCGAGGTGGGCGGATCACCTGAGGTCAGGAGTTTGAGACCAGCCTGGCCAAGATGGTGAAACCCCATCTCTACTAAAAATACAAAAATTAACCAGAGATGGTGGTGCACGCCTGTAATCCCAGCCACTCAGGAGGCTGAGGCGGGAGAATCGCTTGAACCCGGGAGCAGAGGTTGCAGTGAGCTGAGATCCCACCACTGCACTCAAGCGTGGACAACAGAGCGAGACTCTGTTAAAAAAAAAAAAAAAAAAAAAAAAAAAAAAGGACAGTAAAGGGATTTCTTTTAAAGGCCTGTATGAAGACAACAGGTGTAGGAGAAGTAACAATGAGAAAGCAGAAAGCCAGGTTCTGGGCTGAACTTGGTCACTTATGGCCTTCGTCTCTGAGACTCAGTATTATGGCCTGAAACACAGACATCATTTTCTCAGTTCTTTCTTCTTAAAAATAAAATGTTTTATTTGTAATAGTCTTTAATTATATTTTAGTTGTCTTAGTTTAGCTATTTTGTATTTTTTATAATACAGATAATTACTTGCTCATTGTAGAAAGTTTTAAAAATACAAATAAATAAGAAAATAGGCCGGGTGCAGTGTCTCATGCTTATAATCCCAGCACTTTGGGAGGCTGAGGCAGGTGAATCACGAGGTCAGGAGTTCAAGACCAGCCTGGCCAACACAGTGAAACCCTGTCTCTACTAAAAATACAAAAATTAGCTGGGCCTGGTGGCAGGCGCCCGTAATCCCAGCTACTCAGGAGACTGAGGCAGGAAATCGCTTGAACCTGGGAGGCAGAGGTGGCAGTGAGCCGAGATCGCACCACTGCACCCAGCCTGGGCGACAGAACTAGACTCCGTCTTCAAAACAAAACAAAACAAAACAAAAGATAAGGGTCAGGCACGGTGGCTCACGCCTATAATCCTAGCACTTTGGGAGGCTGAGGCGGGTGGATCACGAGGTCAGGAGTTCAAGACCAGCCTGGCCAACATGGTGAAACCCCATCTCTACCAAAAATACAAAAATTAGCTGGGCATGGTGGTACGTGCCTGTAATTCCAGCTACTCAGGAGGCTGAGGAGGAGAATTGTTTGAACCGGGACCTGGGAGGCGGAGGTTTCAGTGAACTGAGATCGTGCCACTGCACTCCAGCCTGGGCTACAGAATGAGACTCTGTCTCAAAAAATAAAATAAAATAAAATAAAATAAAATATCATTTATTATCTAGAAACAAGCACTCACATATAATTGTGTGTATATATACATATAAAATTTATATATGTATATATACATCCTGTAAGACTATTCCGATTCATTACTACCTATAAATAGGTATAAAATACCTATTTGTTTTAATAAAATTGAATTACACTCTGGATACTATTTTGTAACCTTTTCATGTACATAAATGTATTCATTTCAGTAGCAAGGTGTGTTTAGTGTAAAAAGTTTAGAAAATCAAACACAAGAAGAAAATAACAGAAATAACCATTGTTAACATTTTGATGTATATCTTTATAGTTTTTTAAGAACATACAGGCCAGGCCAGGCTCAGTGGCTCATGCCCTTAATCCCAGCACTTTGGGAGGCCAAGGTGGACAGATCACTTCAGGTCAGGAGTTCGAGACCAGCCTGGCCAACATGGTGAAACCCTGTCTCTACTAAAAATACAAATATTAGCTGGGCATGGTAGTGGGTGCCTGTAATCCCAGCTACTCAGGAGGCTGAGGCAGGAGGGTCACTTGAATTTGGGAGGCTGAGGTTGCAGTGAGCCAAGATTACCCCACTGCACTCCAGCCTGGACGACAGAGGGAGATTCTGTCTTTAAAAAAATGAAAGAACATACATATGGGCCGGGCAAGGTGGCTCCTGCTTGTAATCCCAGCACTTTGGGAGGTGAAGGCAGGTGGATCACTTGAGCTCAGGAGTTAGAGACCAATGGCAAAACCCTATCTATTAAAAGTAGAAAAAATTAGCTGGGTGTGGTGGTGTGCACCCGTGTTCTCAGCTACTTGGGAGGCTGAGGTGGAGGGATCACTTGAGCCTGGGAGGAGGAGGTGAGCCAAGATCGCACTACTGCACTCCAGCCTGGGTGAGGAGTGAGACTCTGTCTAAAAAAAAAAAAAAAAAAAAAAAAGAATTCACATGTACATTGATATTTATGTTTTGTTAATAAAATTTGAAGTGCACTATACATTTTCCTGGGACACTAAATTGTTATGCCCACTCACTTTTCACAGCCATAGGGCTCGGAAATGAAGCTATTGCTGGGGCTGAGCAGAAAATGGAGAGGTATCTCCTCATTCTGCTGGGAGAAGCCAGTTGTCAGGGGTCCTATTTCAGCTCAGTTAATTAATTTCCTTTCTTTTTAGTTTTCTTAATGATAATTCATTATACAAACACTGTAACCACATTAGTGAAACTTAGAATAAGCATGGGAAATATTTGTGCACATCAGACAAATTAAGCAGCTTTTATTTTTCTTCCTCTCCTTTCCCAGGCCTGGTCTGACTACATACATAATTTTTCCATTCCTTTAGGCAGAATGTACAACTTTGTTTTTT
Organism: Nomascus leucogenys; assembly: GCF_006542625.1. Classification (NCBI taxonomy): domain Eukaryota; kingdom Metazoa; phylum Chordata; class Mammalia; order Primates; family Hylobatidae; genus Nomascus; species Nomascus leucogenys. The sequence goes on along the minus strand of NC_044404.1, from coordinate 23,480,765 downwards.
TTTTTTGAGACAGAGTTTCACTCTTGTTGCCCAGGCTGGAGTGCAATGGCGCGATCTCAGCTCACGGCAATCTCCACCTCCCAGGTTCAAGTGATTCTTCTGCCTCAGCCACCAAAGTAGCTGGGATTACAGGCATGTGCCACCATACCCGGCTAATTTTTGTATTTTTTTTAGTAGAGACGGGGTTTCTCCATTTTGCTCATGCTGGTCTCGAACTCCTGACTTCAGGTTATCCACCCACCTCGGCCTCCCAAAGTGCTGGGATTATAGGCGCGAGCCACCATGCCCAGCCTTTTTTTTTTTTTTTTTTTGAGACAGAGTCTCACCATGTTGCCCAGGCTGGAGTGCAGTGGCGCGATCACAGCTCACTGCAGCCTGCAACTCCTAGGCTCAAGCGATCCTCTCACCTCAGCCTCCTGAGTAGCTGGGACTATGGGCGCAAATTATTTTTTTAAATATAAAACAGTATTTGAATTTTTGTCCTTAGGAACTATAAAGATTATACGTGACTTGGAAATGAGACTGTAGCAAACAATGGCCAAAGAAGAATCACCCATTCTATGCCTTCTCCTTTGTCTGGTCACTCAGAAATATCCTACTATCAGCTATCATTGCAGGAAACTGAGGACCAGAGAGACCAATAGGAGAACAGGAGGATTGGTTATTTAAGGTATGCACCGGCTCAGTGGATTCATATCTAAACAGCTGAGCATTTTAACAAAGACAGAGTGGGGTTTTTATAAGCAAGCTTACAGAAGCAAAACAAAAGCAGTTAATCATGTGATAGGTCACATAATCTATAGCATAGCATAACTTGTGGCCTTGCATAGCTGGTGGCCTTCTAGCTGCATTGAAAGAAAAACAAGAACTGGCTAAATACAGACATTTGTAAAACACAGTCATGCTTAAGAAGCCAGGGAAAGGAGTAATAGTAAAGGAATTTGTCTTTCTCTCTTTTTTTCCTTCAACCTTGCTCTGGAGGGGAGGGGTGTCTGGAGACTATTCATTTGACCTTGGCTTCCCAAACAGCATTATCTTATAACTGTCCTTGAAGTGAGCTTGCTAGGCAGAGGAAAACTTGTTCTTTTCTTTTTAACCCTTGCCTTGCCTGTTACTTTTCTTGGAGTGAATGAATGCATATTTATTTTTAAATTTCTGCCTCACTATGATTGTTGTTGCTTGTCACCTCCCATTATTTTTATCCATATATTCACCATAGTCTACTTTTTCTTCTGCATAAATTCGAGACCCCTGGCTGGGCGCAGAGGCTCATGCCTGTAATCACAGCACTTTGGGAGGCCACGGCGGGCAGATCACTTGAGGTCAGAAGTTCAAGACCGGCCTGGCCAACATGGCAGAACCCCCATCTCTACTAAAAATACAAAAATTAGCCGGGAATGGTGGCGCGTGCCTGTAATCCCAGCTACTCGGGAGGCTGAGGCATGGGAATCTCTTGAACCCAGGGGACAGAGGTTGCAGTGAGCCGAGATGGTGCCACTGCACTCCATCCTGGGTGACAGATTGAGACTCCATCTCAAAACAAATAATAAAAATAAATTCCAGACCCCTTTTTCACTAATGTGCCACATCTCCAAGGCCTGGCTAGAATGCTGATATTCTGTGCCATGTCATCTTGACAGACATCACCCATTTGGTACACTTCCTTGTCCCCTGATCACCACATTTCATTTGTTGCTAGAGAAAACATTGTGCTGGAGTATTTCCTTCCATCTGTCTCATGATAGGGTCCTAACCCACTTGCCCAAGTAACTGCACACAATTCAGGGAGCTTTCAAGAACCAAACTGCTAGCTGTTTTGGACTCAGCCTTACAAACTGATGAAGTACCTGTAATACAGGTCTTTGAAACATGGTTTCTACTTTCTTTCTTTTCTTTTTATTCGTTTTTTTTTTTTTTTTTTTTTTTGAGATGGAGTCTCCCTCTGTTGCCTAGGCTGGAGTGCAGTGGCACAATCTCAGCTCACTGGAACCACCATCTCCCAGGTTCAAGTGATTCTTCTGCCTCAGCCTCCAAGTAGCTGGGATTACAGGTGCATGCCACCAAACTTGGCTAATTTTTGTATTTTTAGTAGAGATGTGGTTTCACCATGTTGGCCAGACTGGTTTCAAACTCCTGACTCAAGTGATCTGCCCGCTTTGGCCTCCCAAAGTGCTGGGATTACAGGTGTGAGCCACCACGCCCAGCTGGTTTCTATTTTCTTACAGTCTAATCTGTAGACTTTTCCTGATGCTCTAGCTCTAGTGTTAACTAATAAGTCACCTTTTTATTTATCTTGCTATTGTATTCTAAGCATTTTTTTTATGTTCCTGAATGGTTTTCATAACAGTCATTTGCAATAACTGCGGAGTATTTCTGATTTGTTCTAAAAAGAAAAGTAAGGCTGGGCGCAGTGGCTCACGCTTGTAATCCCAGCACTTTGGGAGGCCGAGGCGGGCGGATCACGAGGTCAGGAGATCGAGACCACGGTGAAACCCTGTCTCTACTAAAAATACAAAAAATTAGCCAGGCGTGGTGGCGGGCGCCTGTAGTCCCAGCTACTCGGAGAGGCTGAGGCAGGTGAATGGTGTGAACCCGGGAGGCGGAGCTTGCAGTGAGCCAAGATTGCGCCACTGCACTCCAGCCTGGGCGACAGAGCGAGACTCCGTCTCCAAAAAAAAAAAAAAAAAGAAAAGTAACGAGGAAGAGTCAGAAAGTGGTTCTCCAGGGTGGAGTCTTATGTCTTCTCTCCCCTCTCCCACTGTAGGAATTCCAGCTTCTGGTTCCTGCTTGCATTGTCTATCCCCAAAGGGCACTAGGGAGAAACCCCACAGAAGAACTCCCAGAGCCTGTTGTGGGTGTGCAGGGGCATGTGAATGAGGACCTCTCTTCCCCTCTTCCATGTGTCTGGTGGAGGGCTGCTCCTGGGGTCATTAGTTAGTGACCAGCACTTCCAGCCAGCCTAGCTGAGGGGGAGAACTCCCTCAGACAGAGGCCCTGGGGAGCTTGCAGGAGGCAGCTCTTAGGTCCAGAGGCACTGAGAGAGTGAGCACCCAAGGGGAAGTGGGCTGAGCACAGACAATGTTCACCACAGTGACCAAAACCCACCAAATGCTGCTCTTGTGGAATTTACATGGGGTGTCGGACAATAAATATAATTAAATATAAATAAGTAAATTGGCCAGACGCAGTGGCTCACACCTGTAATCCCAACACTCTGGGAGGCCGAGGTGGGCAGATTACCTGATGTCAGGAGTTCGAGACCAGCCTGGCCAACATGGTGAAACCCCCTCTCTACTAAGAATATAAAAATTAGCTAGGCATGGTGGCACATGCCTGTAGTCCCAGCTACCCGGGAGGCTGAGGCAGTAGAATCACTTGAACCCAAGAGGTGGAGGTCGCAGTGAGCCACTGAGATAGCACCACTGCACTCCAGCCTGGGTGACAGAGTGAGACTCTGTCTCAAAGAAAAAAAGTCAATTATGTAGTGTGCTAGAAGGTGACACGTGCTATGGAATTAAAAGGAAGGCAGGGTAAGTGAGATGGGGAGTGGGGTTTGCAATTAACAAGCAGATTGATTTTTTAAAACCAGTAAAAGGAATAACTACATTATATATCATAAAAAGAATGTAGCTACGTGCATTTTGGAAAAATTGGAAAAAAAAATCACCTTTAATCCCATCACCCTAGCTGTAACAGTGGTTAGCATTTGAGTATATTTTCTTTAGATCTGCTTTTCCTCCTATGCATTGGTTTTCTTGCGTGACTTTAGGCACAGTCCGCATCTAATTTTGTCTCCTGCTTTCTTGATTGCTATTTTAACTCAGCTCTTCTATCCCCAAGGCCCATGTGTTTCTTCTCTCCTTCTCCTAAAGTGCCTGCCGGGGAGGCTGAAGCTGATCTCTCTGTTTCTCTGGTTCTAGATGGGTACAGACAACTCCAGGAATCCAATCTCTGTGGACTCCAGTTAGCTAAGGCCTGCCTGACAGCCAGGAGGACAGGGGCCTGCTGAGAATAGTTGTTAATAATGAGCAACACAACCCATGTCACGTACATGGCATGTATTAGGCCCTTGGCAGATATTGACTTCCTTCCCTTGTATTGGTTCACTTGATGGAGGGCAGGTGAAGGTCATGAGTAGCCGGCACCACCTGGAGCTCTGTCTCCCAAGTAGCTGTGGCCCAGGTGGGCTTCCTTAGCCTCAAGCCAGCTGGCCTTTTCCCAGGATGCTTTCTCCCCACCTCCCTGTCAGTACTGATGCTAGTCTACAAAGCAGTCTCATCGCCAATTTTCTTCTTTCAGGAGAGACTCTGTGGACTCCAAGTCTTCTGCCACCTCCTCTCCAAAAAGGCCATCGGTGGAAAGGTAAAGGAAACCACAGTCTTCTCCATCCCAATGTCCTATTTAGCCTGTGTCCCCTTCTCTGTTTTTATGGAGGAAGCCCAAGGCAGAGGAAAGGAGGGAAGGAAGAAACCTCCTACGTTATGTTGCCCCCATATTCTAAGACCCACACAGTCTTCCCACATTTCAGCCCTCGGGGCCCCTCTGGATGTGCCTTTCATCTCTCTTGGTCAATTCTTCAGTTCATCATGTATTCATTCATCCATCCATTTAGCAAGTGGGCCCCCGAATCAGAGGTGTGGCTCTTTCCCTGGGGTGGCTGACTGGTTGCTGTTGCCCCATCACTGTCAGGGGACCAGTCTCAAGGTCCGATTGAACCCAGTGAGGACAGACGTCTTGAAAGCTGATACCTAGGCTGGGCACAGTGGCTCATGCCTGTAATACCAGCACTTTGGGAGGCCAAGGCAGGCGGATCACTTGAGGTCAGGAGTTCGAGACCAGCCTGACCAACATGGCGAAACCCCGTCTCTACTAAAAATACAAAAATTAGCCAGGCATGGTGGTGGGCACCTGTAATCCCAGCTACTCGGGAGGCTGAGGCAGGAGAATCGCTTGAACCCAGGAGGCAGAGGTTGCAGTGAGCCGAGATCGTGCCACTGCAATCCAACCTGGGCAACAGAGTGAGACTCCGTCTCAAAAACAAAACAAACAAAGTAAAACAAAACAAAAAAAAAAAGAAAAGAAAAGAAAGAAAAAGCGGCCGGGCACGGTGGCTCACGCTTGTAATCCCAGCACTTTGGGAGGTTGAGGCGGGCGGATCACGAGGTCAGGAGATCGAAACCATGGTGAAACCCCGTCTCTACTAAAAATACAAAAAAAAAAATTAGCTGGGCGTGGTGGCAGGCGCCTGTAGTCCCAGCTACTTGAAAAGGCTGAGGCAGGAGAATGGCGTGAACTCAGGAGGCGGAGCTTGCAGTGAGCCGAGATTGCGCCACTGCACTCCAGCCTGGGCGACAGAGCAAGACTCCGTCTCAAAAAAAAAGAAAAAGAAAAAGCAAGCCTATACCCGGAGTGGGCTCTCTCTGGATTTGGGCTGAACTGGTGAGGATGTCTACCCAAAAGTAGCATAAATCATCAAGTCATTTAGTCATCAACTATTTGAGGGCCTATTATGTGCTGAGAACTATTCTAGGTGCCAGGGATACAGACATGCACGAAAGAGACAAAAATCCCTGCAGTGATGGGGGCCTTTATTCTAAGTAGGGGGAGACAGGTAAAGTTTAGAAGGTGACAAGTCCTATGGAAATCAAAAGAGGAGCGGGAAGAGGATCGGGGAAGGATATTCGTGGAGTTGTCAGAAAAGTCCTCACCGAGGAAGTGACCGTTAGGCAAAAGCTTGAAAGAGGGATTTAGCCAAGCAGATATTGGGGTCATTCCAAGCCAAGTGCCCTGAGGTGGGGGTGTGCCTGGCAGAGTCAAGAAACAGTGAGATGGCCGAGGGCTGGAGCAGTTTAAGTGAGGGGGAGGGTTGGGGGAATGAGTAAAGCTGGAGCTATTGGAGGGTACTGAGGGGGGGAATGATGTCACCAAATTTATCAGGCTGGCTCTGGCTGCTGTGCCAGGAATGAAGGAACAGCAACACCAGCCAGGAGGCTGTTGCGGTAATTCAGGCAAGATATCATGGTGGCTTGGATCAGGGAGGTAATTGTGGAAGTGGGGTGAAGGGGTGGTTTCAGGATATATCTTGACAGGAAAGCTGACAGAACTTCCTGACAGATTGGATGTGGGGAATGAGAGAAACAGAGGAGTCAGGGATGAGTCCAAGATTTTTCACTTGAGCATCTGCAAGGATGGAGTTGCCATGAATTGGCGTGGGGAAGACTGTGCTTATGCAAATCAGGCTTGGGGTGGAAAATCCAGAGTTCAGGTCTCGATATGTTGGATTTGAGGCGTGTGTTAGTCATTCAGTTGGAGAAGTCAAATATGCAGTTGGATTATATGAGGCTACAACTCAGGAAGAAAGTCTCAGCTGGAAATATAAATTGCAGAGTCAAGGCCAGGTGAGGTGGCTCATGCCTATAATCCCAGCACTTTAGGAGGCCGAGGTGGGCAGATCACTTGAAGCTGGGAGTTCGAGACCAGCCTGGCCAACATGGCAAAACACCGTCTGTACTAAAAATACAACAGTTAGTGGACATGGTGGCAGGTGCCTGTAATCCCAGCTACTCAGGAGGCTGAGGCAAGAGAATCACTTGAACCCGGGAGGCGGAGGTTGCAATGAGCTGAGATTGTGCCACTGCACTCCAGCCTGGGGGACGGAATGAGACTCCATCTCAAAACAAAACAAAACAAAACAAAAATTATAGAGTCATTAGTGTGTAACTGACATCTGAAGAACCTGGATGAGAGCACCAAGGAAAGATTGGAATAAAGGAGTGGGTGTGAAGTGTGGTCCAAGAGAGGGGTCAGAGGTCAGAGCAGGAGAAACAGGGCCAAGGAGAGCAGGCCAGGCCAGGAAGTGGCCAAGCAGAAGATCAAGGAGAACGATTAGGGTCCATGGGCCCCATTGGGTTTTGGGGCACCTTGGGATGATAAGGGTGTTGGCCTCTGGGAGAGTAGGTGTGGGAGCTGCAGAATTATTTTAAGCCTAATGTATCAGTAAGATTGCCATTGGAAAGAAAAGTAGAGACACAAAAATTAGGTTGTTTAAGGTTTTATGAAGATTCAACGGGCCTAGGCTGTATTGCACACCTCCAACATGGCAGCCGGCTCCAGCTGATGTGTGGAAGCTATCTGGAGTGCTGATTGGAGAGGGAGTCTGAGGCTGTAGAAAAAGTTCTGCAGTCAATTAGCAATGTCTGATGTGGGTCAGGCCTAGAAATGGTGGCTCCAGTGTCATCCTAGTTCTAGACCAGTGGATCTCAGCAGCGGTCATTTAGAAATGTGTGGAGGCATTTTTGGTTGTCACTGTGACTTGGGCCAAAGTAGGGGTAAGGTGAGAAGGAGGGGGATACTCCTGACATTTTGTGGTGGGAATCAGAGACGCCAAGTGTCCCGGAGAGTGAAGGACTTTCCTGGATAATGAAGGGTCATCCTATCCCAGATGAAACACTGGTCACTAATGACATTCTGGGTTTGATGCTGTAAGCAAAACACTCAACATTCATGTAAGGATTTGAGCCTCCGGACTCCTCTCCTGACTTTGCCTTCATGGTCTTGAAACCTCCTGGCTCCCTCCCCTAATGCATTCTTTCTCTGAAGGTCAGTCAAACAGAATCTGTTTGTCCTTCCAGAAGCTGTGCCATTTCCTGCTGGTTCAGTATTGAGGGTAGGAAACCAAAAGGGACACAAGCAAGTCTCATTATTATTATTATTTTTTTTTTTTGAGATGGAGTCTTGCTCTGTTGCCAGGCTGGAGTGCAGTGGCACTATCTCAGCTCAATGCAACTTCCACCTCCCAGGTTCAAGTGATTCTCCTGCCTCAGTCTCCAAAGTAGCTGGGACTACAGGCGCATGCCACCATGCCCAGCTAATTTTTTGTATTTTTAGTAGAGACGGGGTTTCACCATGTTGGCCAGGATGGTCTCGATCTCTTGACCTTGTGATCCACCCTCTTCAGCCCCACAAAGTGCTGGGATTACAGGCGTGAGCCACCGTGCCAGGCAGCAAATCTCATTAATTTATCTCCTACCCAGACTCTTTCCTGCATGATTTACTTCTCTATTTCATTTTTCTCTTCCGTTCATTCATCCATTCATTGATTTGGCAAGCACATCTATTGAGCACTTCCTTGCAAATTCAACATTCTCCGGGGATCAAGGGCACGTGCGTACACTGGGTGACTAGTGGAGATCATGACAAACTAGAAAGTATGTGCCTGTCTGAAGGGGGCAGCCACTACCCCACCCCAGCTGATTGTTGCTTTGGGGAAATGCAGGTCCAGGGTGCCATGTCTTCTAATTTTTTAAAGAAAAGCCAGACACCTAGATTTTCATATGGAACTCCCCCACACCACCTTTTTTGAGACAGGATCTCACCCAGGCTGGAGTGCAGTGGTATAAACAGGGCTCACTGCAGCCTCAACCTCCTGGGCTCAAGCAATCCTCCTGCTCCAGCCTCCTATGTAGCTAGGACCACAGGTGCACGCCACCACACCCGGCTAACTTAAAAAAAAGGTTTTTTTTGTAGAGACAGAGTCTCACTTTGTTGCCCAGGCTGGTCTCGAACTCCTGGGCTCAAGCAATCCTCCTGCCTCAACCACCCAAAGTGCTGGGATTACAGCTGTGAGCCACAGCACCCGGCCAAAACTCCCAATTTTCAATATCAGCAACATATTCACATTTTTCTAAGACACAATAGGGAGACAAAACATATTTGTAGCCCACCCGTTTTTGACCTCTAAGGCCAGGCAAAGGTTGAAACTCATCACCTCTCCTTTCTTAGGGCTAACCATGAGTACAGAGGCAGACACCAAAATGTATGTTTTTAGAAAAGGGTAGGTATAAAACACCGTGGGAACATAGGAAGCGTGTCTCAATATGACTATAAAAGTCAAAGGAGGCTTCGTGGAAGAGAAAGTATTTGAGCTGAGAATGGAAAGTCTAATAGGAGGAGTTTGGGAGGCAAGTCAGGAGAGTCATTTCAAGCAGAAAGAAATGGCACACGCAAAGTGTGGAAGTGGGAGTGAGCACGATGCTCTGGGAACTGTAGCTGGAGTACCAGGAAGCAGACCACGAAGGATACCATGGTGACAAGGGAGAAAGTTGACTGTTCTCAGTTGTCCTTTTACCTGGCTGTCAGAATGATTTGCCATTTGCAGAGCATGCTCGCTGATGCAGTAACTGAAATGCCCTCGAGGTGGCGCACAGAAGCAGCGAGCCCGGCCTCCAGACGCCTCTACTCAGACCTGGGGCAGGGGGATTTTCTAAGGACTGGTGCGGTGCGGGCACATCCGGGGAGCAGAAGGAAGCTGTTGATAAATCCAACCTCCAACCCCGGCCGATGATGCCCTCTCTGCAGTTTGGCTCAGTTCCCAGGCGTGTGCATTGAAAGCAAAATGAGTGTGGCTGCCTGAAATGCTGCCCAGACACGAATTCCAGCTGGCCAGCCAGCTCCTAACTGGGGAGGCGGGACCAGGGCTGGGTGTGCCCTGCCAGGAAGGTGGGAAGAAATGCTCCAAACAGCCTAGTCTTGCTCAGGTAGGAGGACTCTGGAAACCTCTCTTTTAAAGACACAGTTGATGTGTTGAAAAGAATTTGGAAGGGCGACAGACAGGTTCGTGGTCTGACTATACTCTTTGCTAGTTGGATGGATAACTTGGGACAGTAACTTGGATGGATAATTCAGTTCAGCTCTCTGAGCTTCAATCTATTGATCTGTAAAATGGAGACAATTATGAACCCCTCTCAAGGTCATTGTGAGGATTAAATGAGGTAATGAAATACCCAGCACTGTTCCCAAACCATGTAAATGCTCAATAAATACATAATACTTTGTAATAATACTCACATGAAACCTGGTTATCTATGTAAACTGCCTAATACTTTGTCACTTAGTTGCTTTCATCTGCCCCATAAGATGGGTATTATTGTTATTCCCATTTTACGTGTGAAAAAAAATTGAGGCACCTAGGGGTTAAGGAACTCACCCAAGGTCACATAGCTACAAAGTGTTGGTATCAGGCTGTGAACCTGGGAGTTTGACTCCAGAGCCTAGGTTCTTAATAAGTGAACCAACTCAGTGCAGTCATTTCAAAAATGACCACCATTATTACTGTTATTCACTGGGGCTTCTTCAAAGCAGCATGTTGCAGGCTCCCCTGATGGTTTTCCTGTGGTGAGTCATAGCTGTTGAGAATGTGCAATGGCGCACACAGGTTGGCGAGGCACCATCCCAGCTGCAGGAGATGGCGTTGCCTGGGTCCTGGAAGTTGACAGAGGCTGGCTTTGAGAGAGATCCCTCTTGTACTCCCAGAGAGAGAGATCCCTCTCTTAGGCCCAGAGAGTGGGGCCACTGTCCTTCCAAAGAGGACCTTCCTCTTTCCACATTTCAGCCCTGGGGGACCCTGTGGGTGTGCCTTTCATCTCTCTGTGGTCAATTCCTCAATTCATCATGTATTCATTCATTTATTCATTCATCCATCCATTTAGCAATGATGTATCAAGTGTCCATCTAGAGCACTGTTACAGGAGCTGGAATGCAGTGGTGAACCCATGACAGGGTCCCAATACTCTGGAGCCTGTAATCTGGAGATGGAGGCAGACGATGTTTATAAACACATAAACAAGTTAATCATACACTTGGATAAGTGCTGTAAAAGAGAGAAATCAGGTGATGTGCTAGAGAATTACAGGGCGGGGACCGTCAGCCTCGGCTGAGGTGGTGAGGGAAGGCCTCCCTCATGTGAGCTGAGACCTGGAGGAGGAAGAGCATTCCAGGAAGGAAGACCAGCTTGTGCAAAGGCCCGGCAGTGGGAGGGATGGGTATGTTTAAGGAACAGAAAGAAGCAGTACTGTGGAGGCCTTCCATAAACCATGCAGAGAGCATGGCATAAGATTACATCAGAAAGCGGGTAGGGGCAGGATGTGCAGGGGCTGGGAGGCTGTGGTGAGCTTTTGGTTTTGTTTTTGTTTGTTTTTTTTGAAGACACAGTCTCGCTCGGTCGCTCAGGCTGATGTGCAATGGCGTGATCTCGGCTCGCTACAGCCTTCACTTCCCGGGTTCAAGCGATTCTTGTGCCTCAGCCTTTTGAGTAGCTGGGATTACAGGCGTGCGCCACCATACCCAGCTAATTTTTATATGTTTAGTACAGACAGTGTTTTGCCATGTTGGCCAGGCTGGTCTCGAACTCCTGACCACAAGTGATCCTCCCACCTCGACCTGCCAAAGTGCTGAAACTTTAGGCATGAGCCACTGCACCCGGCCAGGAGTTTTACTTTATGCTAAAAATAATTGGAAGCTGTTACACCACCAGTCCCCAACCTTTTTGGCACCAGGGACTGGTTTCATAGAAGACAGTTTTTCCATGGACCAGGGCTTGTGGGGGATGGTTTCAAGATGAAACTGTTCCACTTCAGGCCGGGCGCGGTGGCTCACGCTTGTAATCCCAGCACTTTGGGAGGCCGAGGCGGGCGGATCACGAGGTCAGGAGATCGAGATCATGGTGAAACCCCGTCTCTACTAAAAATACAAAAAATTAGCCGGGCGTGGTGGCGGGCGCCTGTAGTCCCAGCTACTTGGAGAGGCTGAGGCAGGAGAATGGCGTGAACCCAGGAGGCGGAGCTTGCAGTGAGCCGAGATTGCACCACTGCACTCTAGCCTGGGCGACAGAGTGAGACTCTGTCTCAAGAAAAAAAAAAAAAAAAGAAACTCTTCCACTTCTGATCATCAGGCATTAGATTCTCGTAAGGAGCGTGCAACCTAGATCCCTCACATGCGCAGTTCACAACGGGGCCCACCTCCTGATGTGTGGCCTGGTTCCTAACAGGCCACAGACTGGTACCAGTTCGTGGCCCCAGGGGGTGGGAACCCCTGTGTTGGAGGGTTAGAAGCAGAGGAGTGACTTGATCAGCTGTGAATTTTTGAAAAGTCCCTCTGGCGGCCCTTTGGCAAATGGATTGTAGTGGGGGAAGAGGATACAGGGAAACCAGTTTTAGGGCTATTGTGACCATTCAGGCGGGAACCCAGTGACCAGGACCAGGCTTGGGGGCAGGAACATCCGTTTTGGTTGCTGACAGCCCTGCTAGTTCATGCCCTGTCCAGCCTTTCCTCACCCAAACCTCCTGCTGAAATCTGACTCCAGGAGAAATCTGCTTGGATCTCAGCTTCCCTGTCCCTCCACCATGCTGCCAGGCAACCCAGTTGTCAGGCAGGGTCGGGTGGAATCAAGGCTAGATTAATCTAGGACAGTAAGTTTCAAACTGCATTAAAAATAAATAAATAAAAGCTAGGAAATGAATCCCTTTGGACAAAATTTTTAGAAATTCAAAATGTAAACCTTATAAGAACAGAGTTTACCATCCCCGGCCCACCTCACCGGTATGCACGGAGGCACTTTTGAGGAACCTCAAGTCTCTAGAGAACGCAAAAATCCCAAAGGTCCAGGGGTCTGGAGTGAAAGAGGAGATCCAAGGTCAGGCCAAACAGCAAGAGGTGAGGGACAGGGAGGTCACCAGCAGAGTCCACACTGAGCTGTGCCCAGCAGGATGTTGGATGGGATTCCCTGGTAACTCCAGGTTGTTGATCCTGAGAAGCCTGGGCTACTCAGTCAGTCTCACTCTCAGACACAACTCCCTGGGCCTGAGAGACTTTGTCAGAAGTCCAGAATCCTCTTCTTCCTGAAAGGAAGTAGCATGTCCACAGCCTGAGAGTGAACATGAGAAGTAGCTGTGGATCCAGGCCCCAAGTCTGCCTGGTGCAGCTGCCCAGGCTGTGCACTGTATAATTACAGGAGGTACCAAGCTAACAATGTAAATAATGCCTCCTGAAGTGAGGAAATGCAGCAGCTCTCTGGGTGCTTCCACAAGGGCTCAGTTTGGTAAGACCCTCGAGTGGGTCTTAATTTCACTCCAGGAGGGGGCCTTAATTTTTTCAACTCTGATGAGTCCACTGTTTTCAGAGCAGAGATATAGGGGCTGGCTGGCAGATTCTGATGGGTTATTGAAAAAAGAGGTGAGAAGAGCAGAGGAATGAAGACAGAGACTTCCTGATTTCCTGGCTCCTACCCTAAGAATAGTGCAAAAACATCTTGGGAGGGAGGGAGTTGTGCAACTATCACAAAGTCATGCCAGGCGCAGTGGCTCATGCCTGTAATCCTAGCACATTGGGAGGCCAAAGCGAGTGGATCACTTGAGGCCAGGAGTTTGAGTCCAGCCTGAGCAACATATTGAGACCCCCATTTCTACAAAAAAAAAAAAAAAAATAGTATGGTGTGGCGGTATCTGCCTGTAGTCAGTCCTAGCTACTTGGGAGGCTGAGGCGGGAGGATTATTTGAGCCCAGGAGTTCGAGATTGCAGTGAGCTATGATTGACACACTTAACTTCTTCAAGGCTCCGTTCCATCATCTGTAAAATGGGCCCAGTAATTTGTAACTTTTAGGGTTATCAAGAAGAATAAACAGCAGACCTGTGGTAAATGGTGGCTTTTGTTTTACTATCCTTAACAAACCCCAGAGTCTGGTTAGATCCTTTCTCTCCAACTCCCTCTCCTTCTTACAAGCTCCCTCACCCTCACACTACAGCTGCATTGAGCCCTTTGACATTGCCCATGCAAATCTTGGTCTTCCACACTTCCATGCATTTCTGCCAAGAATGCATTTTTTGGCCGGGCACAGTAGCTCATGCCTGTAATCCCAACACTTTGGGAGGCCAAGGCGGGTGGATCACCTGAGGTCAGGGGTTCAAGACCAGCCTGGCCAACATGGCAAAACCCCATCTCTACTAAAAATACAAAAATTAGCCAGGCGTGGTGGTGCACACCTGTAATCCCAGCTACTAGGGAGGCTGAGGCAGGAGAATCACTTGAATCCAGGAGGTGGAGGTTACAGTGAGCCAAGATTGTGCCACTGCACTCCAGCCTGGATGACAGAGTGAGACTCCCTCTCAAAAAAAAAAAAAAAAAAAAGATTTCTCACATCACAAAAGTAGATATATTCTTTATAGAAGATTTAGCAAATAGGCATAAGCAAACGAAGAAAATGAAAATCTCGTATCATTCCATCTCAGAGAGATAATTGCTATTAACATGGTATTATGGGCTGAATGTTTGTGACCCCTTAAAATTCATATATTGAAATCCCAAACTCCATCGTGACTGTATTTGAGGATAGGGCCTTCATTAAGGTTAAATGAGGTCATAAGGGTGGAGCCCTGATCCAATAGGATTAGTGTCCCTATGAGAAGAGACACTATGTGAATACAACGAGAAGACTGCCATTCACAAGCAAAGAGAGAGCCCTCACCAGAAAGCAAATTGGCCAGCAACTTGATCTTGGGCTTCCCAGCCTCCAGAACCATGAGAAATAAATTTCTGCTAGCAAAGCCTCCCAGTCCCATATTTTGTTATGACAGCTTGAGCCACATAGTTAGCCTTCTAAATGTCTGTGCATATATGGATATATATATATTAAAACAAAACCTGAATGAGATAATTCTTAGATAGTACATCATCGATTATAGCATAGGTGTTGGCTGGGTGTGGTGGCTCACACCTGTAATCCCAGCACTTTGGGAGGGCAAGGCAGGTGGATTGCTTGAGTCTAGGAATTTTAGACCAGCCTGGGCAACATGGTGAGATCACATCTCCACAAAAAAAATGTAAAAATTAGCCCGGCATGATGGTGTGCTCCTGTGGTCCCAGCTCCTTGGAGGCTAAGGTGGGAGGATTGCCTGAACCCAAGAGGTCAAGGCTGTAGTAAACCATGATTGCACCACTGCACTCCAGCCTGGGTGACAGAGACAGAGACCCTGTCTCAAAAATAAAATAAATTAATAAAAAGAGCATAGGTGTTGGAATTAGACAGATGTGGATTCAAATCGTGATGGTGTATAGCCTTAGGCAAATCTCAGTGGTGTACCTCTCTGGGTTTATTTCCTCGTCTTTAAATGGAGATGATGAGAGTATCTACCTCCTGGGACTGCTATGAAGATTAAATTGGAAAATTCTTGTAAAGTGCCTGGCACAGTTCTGGCATCTAGTAAAGACAGCCCTTTTAAATGGTGGTAGATAGTCACTATTCACTAGACTGTAAGCCCCTTGTGGGAAGGAGCTTTGCTGACTTATCTGCATTATCCCTTGTTCTTGCCAGGTGCCTGGAGAATAGGTGTCTAATAAATATTTAGTGAATGAGTGAATAAACAGTTCATACATTTAGGAGAGCATAGATAGAGAGCAGCTAGCACAGTGCATAATCAATTGCATATAATTATTGGTGGTGTTACACTGTTCTATAATGAGTAAAGCACAGTGGCTGGTTAAGAGCTGACTGCCTGGGTTTGAATTCTGTTTCTACTGGTTCGTCGATGTTTTACCTGAGCCAAGTGCACCTTTAGATACATCTTTCTCTACCATGCACTTTAAAATGCGTCTCTCAAATGGGGATAAGAATAGTATAAACCTCATGGGTTTGTCACGAGGATTAAATGAGATGATCCATGTCAAGTGCCTAAAATAGTACCTACCTCATGGGGTTGTTATGAGGATTATAGGAGATCATCCATCGAGACATCTAGAATGCTGCTCAATAAATGCTTTACTCTCTTAAGGTCAAATGTCTGTTACTGATTGTCATCCTCAGATCAAACAGCAGAAAATCAAAAGCGGAGAGCCCCAAAACACCTAGCAGCCCCTTGACCCCCACGTTTGCCTCTTCCATCTGTCTCCTGGCCCCCTGCTATCTCACAGGGGACTCTGTCCGGGACAAGTGTGTGGAGATGCTGTCAGCAGCCCTGAAGGCGGACGGTGAGAGAGCCTGGGCTAGGGATGAGGGAGGGAAGGAGTTCCTTTTCCCAATCTCACCAAGGGCAGATGAAATTCAGTCTCTCTCAGCACCCCAAGGGATGGTACAGGAACACTCTAGTCCCTGGTACAAGCAGGCTTCACTGCCTACATTGCGTCTGGCTGATACCTGTATTTCTCAAATCTCTTTTAGATGATTACAAGGACTATGGAGTCAACTGTGACAAAATGGCATCAGAAATCGAAGATCATATCCTTGAACCGTGCTGGGGCTGTGGGTGTCTGCACCATCTAGCAGCACCCCTCCAAGGTGCAAGTGAGCTGGGAGAGTGAGGAAGGAGAGGAAGGGCTCTGGGAACAGCCCCTGCTCTGCCCCTGAACCAGAGTTCTTAATTCTATCTAACATTCATTATTATTTTACACCTGCCAGCAAAACTTGAAAATGAGCAGTACCTCATTCAGTGTTGATAACAACCCCACAGTAAGTTCCCTGATTTATCCAGTTTCATGGGTGAAGTCACTGAGACTCAGAGAGGTCAAATCATTTCCCAAAGTCCATACAGCTAACAGTAGTAGCAGAGGTGGGATCTGAACCCAGAAAGTGTGACCCTGGAACTTGGAGGCTCAGCAGCTGTGCCAGCTAGGCTGTGTAATAGCGTGCCTCAGTTGGCCAAGTCGTTACTTCCAGGAACAGACTAGACTGAGAGGTCAGCATTTCCCATGCTCAGCCTTTTCCCTTCTCCTGTCCTCTGATGTTAACAGCTCCCCTTTTTTTTTTTTTTTTTTTTTTTTTTTTGAGACAGAGTTTCACTCTTGTTGCCCAGGCTGGAGTGCAATGGCGCAATCTTGCCTCACTGCAACCTACAACTTCTGGGTTCAAGTGATTCTCCTGCCTCAGCCTCTCAAGTAGCTGGAATTACAGGCATGCACCATCACACCTGGCTAATTTTGTACTTTTAGTAGAGATGGGGTTTCACGATGTTGGTCAAGCTGGTCTCGAACTCCTGACCTCAGGTGATGCACCCCCCCCCCCCCCGCCCTTTGCATCCCAAAGTGCTGGGATTACAGGCGTGAGCCACCACACCCAGCGCCCCACCCTCCGTTTTTTTACTCCCAAGTATATATCAAGCACTGCAACGGCCAGTTGACACTTCCTACCTCTGTTAGCTCTCACAGCATTCTCTGTGAGGCAGGGACTGTTTCCATTTTACGGACAAGAAGTCTGAGGCTCAGAACTACTCGATGTCAAAGCAGGACTGGAGACTTTGTCTTTGGATTCCATGTACTGAATCCTTTCCATGTGCCCCCCGCTCCCCAACTTCTCACCTGAAAGGGGCCTTGTGTAGACAAGAGAGGTGACCACCACTGGGATATATTAATAGATCTGTTGCACCAAAAGACGTTTGGCTTGGGAGAAAAAAAAATCTCTCCTCACTTGGCCCCCACTGAATGAAAATGTGGAGCTTCTTTTACTAGAGACAAAGGTTTACATGGTGTTGGAGCGGGGAGACAGTCAGGGGACAGGAAGTCTAAGTGTCACACCGAGATGTGAGCGACCCTTTTGAGGGCTCCTGGGTTCTACCTGGGGAGTTCAGCAGGGTCCGTTGGGGAGGGCCAGGGGCCGATCTGCAGACGACAAATTTGCGTTTCCATCTCCTTCCTGTGGCCTACCCTAATTCCCTCCAACTCATTTTCTGGTGGTTCCTTTCTACTCTCATTTAATGATTAATCAGCAATACCTCAACAAGTCTAGAGACATTCAGCACCTCAAAAAGTACATTTTCACCATTTCCCGTTAATTCAGGAAGGCAGAACACAAGGTATCAGAACTATCATGAGTTTCATCTTCATTTTCTCCTGAACAGTCATCCCCCCAAGCAGGTCCTTTCCACCTTTAAGCCCAGTTTGAAACAGCAGCAGATGGTCCAGTACAAAGTTCCACTCCGAGCCTTTCCTCCATCCACTGAAAGTTCCTCTTTTTTTTTTTTTTTTTTTTTTTTTGAGATGGAAGCTTGCTCTGTTGCCCAGGCTGGAGTGCAGTGGCATGATCTCAGCTCACTGCAACCTCTGCCTTCTGGGTTCAAGTGATTCTGCTGCCTCAGCCTCCCAAGCAGCTGGGATTACAGGTGCCCACCACCACACCTGGCTAATTTTGTTGTATTTTTGGTAGAGATGGGGTTTCACCATGTTGGCCAGGCTGGTCTCGAATTCCTGACCTCGGGTGATCCGCCCTCCTCAGCCTCGTAAAATGCTGGGATTACAGGCGTGAGCCACCACCCCCAGCCTGAATGTCCCTCTTCTAAAGGAGAGGAAATCAAAGCTGCATCAAACCCTTTAGCCCTTTGTTCTTAGCTAGCTGGAGGTCAGGGGGAGGGTACATTTGGGGGCTGGACTGCTCCATGTCCTAAAATAGATCTGTCCTCTTTGGAGTGGCCCTGTGCTAACAATGCAGCCAAAAGTTCCTCTGAGGGGCCGGTGCCCCTGGGCTGCTCTCCACCTCGTCCCCTCCTGTGGCCTTGGGACGTGGAGACGGAGTCAGAAAGAGGCTGGTGAAAGTATCGCCAGCCCTGCTGGCTCCACATATCAATACACCCCAGGAATCCCGAGTGGTACACTTTAAAACACATTTTTTGGCTTTCACATGCATTGTGGCATATTCTTTGCTTTTCACACTTTTATTGTACAAACAACATTAAAACAATAACAGAAAAAAGAAAGAATACCACCTCCCCTCCCACCACTTCTAGCAAGTCATCTGTTTTCATTTTTCCACATTCCCCGCAGTCTCTTTCTTGTATATGGCTTTTCCCAGCAACAGCTTTGTCTTCCTGATCTTCTTTGGCTCAGGAGA
Organism: Nomascus leucogenys; assembly: GCF_006542625.1. NCBI lineage: Eukaryota > Metazoa > Chordata > Mammalia > Primates > Hylobatidae > Nomascus > Nomascus leucogenys. The sequence goes on along the minus strand of NC_044404.1, from coordinate 23,462,121 downwards.
CCAAGAAAATGAGGCTGTGTTCCCTGAGCTCCTCCAGAGGGTGGAGGGAGTGGGAGGCTCGGAGGCCTGCCTAGGATGCAGTGTTTGGACAGAAACTCTGTGGTTGGTGGCCAGGGATGACTTCCTGCCGGGTGAGTGGAGAGAGTGTTACCGTCAGGAGGGGTCTGGCTTCCAGCCCTGTCTCTGCCGGGAATTTGCCCGGTGGCCTTGAGCAAGGTCCTGCACCCTTTCTAAGCCCCAGCTGCCTCATCTATTAATGGGAGAAGTAACTCTGACCAGCAGTTCCCAGCGTGGGTTCCGTGGGATGGTAACAGGTCTTGTAGGGGAAAGGACGGAGGGGAAGGGGGCTCTATAATCAAATTTATTGGGAACACCAGATTAAACAAAGCTCAGTGGTTTCTTTTTTGCAATACTTCTTAGAGCCTTAAACATTTGGCTCTTAATCTTTTCCTCTGACAGCTGGACTCAACCTCCAGGGGCCCTTCCAAACTAGAAGTTATCCGCATCCTTGTCATCATCTTAGCAGCCCATACATGTTGAGCATTTGATATGTCCCAGATGCCACACTAGTGCATCATGTGGCTTAGCTCACAGAATCCTTGTATTTTATAAATAAGGAAACTCGGGCGTGCAGAGGTTGTGTGACTCACCTGAGGTCACACAAGAGGCTCAGACAAACCCAGGGTCCTGGTGTCCCTGACACTATAGTGCTTGCTATGATCTGATCTTACCCTAGAAGCTACTTTTTTTCTCTGCTACTTGGCTGACCACAAATGCCCAAGAGAGATCCCCACTTGGGGAGTCAGAGGTCACAAAAGAAGGGCCCAACCCCTGTAGAAGTCCAGGGAGAGGAAAAAAGGGTTCTGGAGCTCCTCAGGCGTCAGGGCCAGGCCTGCACCCTTCTGTGCCCCTCCATGAACGGCTGGCCGGCCCTTGACTGTGTCACATATCTACCAAGAGCTCAAGAGCACCGACATGAAGTACCGGAACCGCGTGCGCAGCCGCATTAGCAACCTCAAGGACCCCAGGAACCCCGGCCTGCGGCGGAACGTGCTCAGTGGGGCCATCTCCGCAGGGCTCATAGCCAAGATGACGGCAGAGGTGAGAACAGGGCATCTGCATGGTGGGGCAGGAAGCCAGGTCCCCCCAGCCCTGCCTAGTGCAGCGGGTCAGTGGCTCATGACTCAGCAGCGATGAACCAGGGAGCTTTTCCAACCAGCCCCATCTCAGCCTCCCCACCGGGCTCTGGACTAGCAGGAGCCTGAACACAGCTAATACGTTCTAAGTGCTGTGCTAAGTGTGTTCAGCGAATTGGCCAAGTTTATGTTCACACCAACTGAGATAGAAAAGTGTATTATCCCCATTCTACAGATGAGGATCCTGAGGCTCAGAGGAGTAAACGGATTTGCCCATGCACACAGCTAGAAAGAGTTGAAGCCAGGAGGCAAGCTGTCTGGCCCCAGAGCTAGATTGTGTGGTATGTGTGGGGGCTGTACGTGTGGAGTGCGTGTCTGTGTGGTACGTATGATGTGTGAGGTGTGTAGTGGATATATGTGGGGTGTGTGTGTGGTATGTATGTGTGTGTATGTACGGAGCATGTGTGTATGGTATATATTAGGGATCCCTAACCCTCGGGCCACCAGCTGATACCTGTTGGGAACCAAGACACACAACAGGAGGTGAGCAGTGGGCAAGTGAGCGAAGCTGCATCTGTATTTACAGCCTCTCCCCATCACTCGCATTACCGCCTGAGCGCCGCCTCCTGTCAGATCAGTGGTGGCATTAGATTTTCATAGGAGCACAAACCCTATTGTGAACTGTGCGTGTGAGGAATCCAGGTTCCCTGCTCCTCAGGAGAATCTAATGCCTGATGATCTGTCACTGTCTCCCAGCACCCCAAGTGGGAACCATCTAGTTGCAGGAAAACAAGGAATCTCAGGGCTCCCACTAATTCTACATTATGGGGAGTTGAATAATTATTTCATTATATATATCACAATGTAATAATAATAGAAATAAAGTGCACAATAAATGTAATGTACTTGAATAGTCCTGAAACCATCCCCCACCCCGTCTGTGGAAAAACTCTGCCAGGAAACCAGTCCCTGGTGCCAAAAAGGTTGGGGACCACTGGTGTATATGATGTGTGGAGTGTGGGGGCTGTGTATGTGTGGAGTGGGTGTGTGTGTGGTGTGTATGATGTGTGAGGTGTGTTTGGTGTTTAGTATATGTGTGTGGTATGTATGATGTGTGGAGTGTGTGTGTATGATGTGTGGAGCGTGTGTGTGTGATGTGTGGAGCATGTGTGTGTGATGTGTGGAGTGTGTGTGTATGATGTGTGGAGTGTGTGTGTATGATGTGTGGAGTGTGTGTGGTGTGTTTGATGTGTGGAATGTGTGTGTATGATGTGTGAAGTTGTGTGATGTGTGGAGTGTGTGTGGTGTGTATGATGTGTGGAGTGTGTGTATGATGTGTAGAGTGTGTGTGTATGATGTGGAGTGTGTGTGTATTGTGTATGATGTGTGGAATGTGTATGATGTGTGGAGTGTGTGTGTATGATGTATGGAGTATGTGTATGATGTGTGGAGTGTGTGTATGTGTGTATGATGTGGGGAGTGCGTGTGTGTGTATGATGTGTGGAGTGTGTGTGCATGATGTGTGGAGTGTGTGTGCAGTGTGTATGATGTGTGGAGTGTGTGTGATGTGTATGATGTGTGGAGTGTGTGTGCATGTGTATGATGTGTGGAGTGTGTGTGTATTGTGTATGATGTGTGGAGTGTGTGTGTATGATGTGTGGAGTGTGTGTGGTGTGTATGATGTGTGGAGTGTGTGTGTGTGTGTGTGTGATGCGTGGAGTGTGTGTGGTGTGTATAATGTATGGAGTTGTGTATGATGTGTGGAGTGTGTGTATGTGTGTATGATGTGGGAGTGTGTGTGTATGATGTGTGGAGTGTGTGCAGTGTGTATGATGTGTGGAGTGTGTGTGCACTGTGTATGATGTGTGGAGTATGTGTGTATTGTGTATGATGTGTGGAGTGTGTGTGTATGATGTGTGGAGTGTGTGTGGTGTGTATGATGTGTGGAGTGTGTGTGTGTGTGTGTGTGATGTGTGGAGTGGTGTGTATAATGTATGGAGTGTGTGTATGATGTGTGGAGTGTGTGTATTGTGTATGATGTGTGGAGTGTGTGTGGTGTGTGTGATGTGTGGAGTGTGTGTGGTGTGTATAATGTATGGAGTGTGTGTATGATGTGTGGAGTGTGTGTATGTGTGTATGATGTGTGGAGTGTGTGTGCACTGTGTATGATGTGTGGAGTATGTGTGTATTGTATATGATGTGTGGAGTGTGTGTGTATGATGTGTGGAGTGTGTATGATGTGTGGGGTGTGTGTGGTGTGTATGATGTGTGGAGTGTGTATGATGTGTGGAGTTTGTGTGTCTGATATGTGGAGTGTTTGTGGTGTGTATGATGTGTGAAGTGTGTGTGTGTTGTGTGTGATGTGTGGAATGTGTGTGTGATGTGTGGAGTGTGTTTATGATGTGTGGAGTGTGTGTGTATGATTTGTGGAGTGTGTGTGTATGATATATGGCGTGTGTGTATGATGTGTGGAGTGTGTGTATATGTGTATGATGTGTGGAGTGTGTGTGTGTATGTATGATGTGTGGAGTGTGTGATGTGTGTGTGTATGATGTATGGAGTGTGTGATGTGTGGAGTGTGTGTATGTGTGTATGATGTATGGAGTGTGTGTATGATGTGTGGAGTGTGCGTGGTATGTATGATGTGTGGAGTGTGTGTGCATGATGTGTGGAGTGTGTATGTGTGGAGTGTGTGTGGTGTGTATGATGTGTGGAGTGTGTTTTGTGTATGATGTGTGGAGTGTGTGTACTGTGTATGATGTGAGGAGTGTGTGTGTATGATGTGTGGAGTGTGTGTGTATGATGTGTGGAGTGTGTGTGTATGATGTGTCATGTGAAGTATGTGTGTGGTGTGTGATTAGCATATGTGTGGCGTGTGTGGTTTGTGTATGTGTGGCATGTGGAAGTGTGTGTCTGTGTTATGTAGTGTGTGTATGTACATTCTTCTGAGGAGAGGGTTCACTGCTTTCCTCAAACGCTCAAAACAAACAGCAAAGAGCCTTGGCTTTAGGATGAAATGGGGAACTTGGCACAGGTAGACCAGGGTTATCTTTCTGCCTAATTTAAAATATCTGATCTTTTTGGGTAAATAGCAACATATGCCTGGAGTTATAAATTGCAACTTGGCTTTACAGTGTGTCTTTCGTCAGTTCAGACTGCTACAACGAACATCGCCTGGGTGGTTTATAAACAACAGGCATTTATTCCTCACATTTCTTTTTTTTGTTTGCTTGTTTTTTTGAGATGGAGTCCACTCTTTTGCCCAGGCTGGAGTGTAGTGGCACAATCTGGGCTCACTGCAGCCTCCACCTCCCAGGTTCAAGTGATTCTCCTGCCTCAGCCTCCCGAGGAGCTGGAATTACAGAGGTGTGCCACCACGCCCGGCTAATTTTTGTATTTTTAGTAGAGATGGGATTTCACCATGTTGGCCAGGCTGGTCTCAAACTCCTGACCTCAGGTAATCCACCCGCCTCAGCCTCCCAAAGTGCTGGGATTACAGGCGTGAGCCACCACACCTGGCCTAGTTCTCACATTTCTAGAGATTGGACAGTCCAATATCAGGGCACCAGCAGATTCAGTGTCTAGTGAGGGCCTGCTTCCTCATAGACAGCCATCTTCTCACTGTAACCTCAGTGAGAAGGTTACATGGTGGAGGGGTCTTTCTCAGGCCCCTATTAGAGGGGCACTAATCCCCTGCACCAGGGCTCTGCCCTTGAGAGCTAATCACCTCCCAAAGACCCCCTAATAACCATTGCCTTGGGGTTAGGATTTCAACAGGCCGGGTGAGGTGGCTCATGCCTGTAATCCCAGCACTTTGGGAGGCCGAGGTGGGCAGAACTCCTGAGCTCAGGAATTCAAGATGGCAAAACCCTGTCTCTACTAAAAATACAAAAATTAGCCGGGCGTGGTGGCACACACCTGTAGTCCCAGCTACTTGGGAGGCTGAGGCAGGAGAATCGCTTGAACCCGGGAGGCAGAGGTTGCAGTGAGCTGAGATCCTGCCACTGCACTCCCAGCCTGGGCGACAGAGTGGGACTCCGTCTCAAAAAAAAAAAAAAGAAAGAAAAAAGAAAAATCATAGCTTGGGCTTGGGCTGCCTGCTGTGCAGGGAAGCGCCCATCAGGACCCATGTGGACGGTGTCTCTCTCAGCATTCCCTTCCCTGGCTCCCTTTTTACACCTCTTTCCTTGTTTACCTGACTCCCTCCTTCTTCCTTCTTCTCTTTTCTTCCCTACCCAGACATAGCAAAGAATGGAGTAGGCTCTGAGATACCCATGAGTGCTGCTGAGTGGACATACCATCCTGTCAGTCCCCTGAGAACCGGCATTCACGGTCCACCCAGCACTGACAACAGTGTCTGGAACATCACAGGGCTCAACAAATAGGGATCGAATTGTGGTCTCTGGCTCTCATTTCCTTCATTTTCTACCTTATTTTCTACAATGTTGTACTTATTCTCCGTGTCTCTAATGCTGCCTCATTCTAATGAGGCAGGGCAGAGAAGTCAATGAATTGGCACGTGGCTGGATAGATTTTTCTGTTCTCTGTTTCCTAGCTGGCACACAAGACCTTCCTTCCACAATCTGACCTCCAGCCACATCTCCCACACTTGACTTGAACCTACCCCAAATACTTTTCCCCAAACATGCTATTCTTGTCCTCTGATCTTTTGTGCCTGCTGTTTTTTGGTTTTTGTTTTTTCTTTTGAGATGGAGTCTGGCTGTCACCCAGGCTGGAGTGCAATGGCACAATCTCAACTCACTGCAACCTCCACCTCCCGGGTTCAAGAGATTCTCCTGCCTCAGCCTCCCAAGTAGTTGGGATTACAGGCATGCACCTGTAACCATGTAACCATGCCTGGCTAATTTTTCTATTTTTAGTAGAGATGAAGTTTTGCCATGTTGGCCAGGTTGGTCTCAAACTCCTGACCTCAGGTGATCCGCCCGCCTCGGCTTCCCAAAGTGCTGGGATTACATGTGTGAGCCACTGCGCCCGGCCCTGCCGTTTTATTTGTCTGGAATGGGCCACCACCCACCCTAAGAACTCATCTTTCAAGACTGGTTAAAGTACTAGCTTCTTCATGACCCACCAGACCCCAAACAGTTAACCACCTTACCCTGTTGCTTTCCCCTGCACCTTATATACCTTCGCTTTAGTACTTCCTTCCCTCTCTTGCAATCCCGTGTAAATACTTGGTTACCCTATCAGATTAGCACTAACTGGGAGGAGGAACCAGATCTTCCTTTCTGAATCAGTTGGACTCAGAGGCAGTAGCACGCTTGAGCTAGCTCCTACCAGCTCAGGGGAGCTGCTGATGTGTAGCTCTTCTCAACTCTGTGTTCAGTTATATCACATTAGCAGCTTGAAATTGGCCATGGAATTTTGTCCCATTGACCATAGCATTTTGTCCCATGGAAGCTGACAAACGCTGCAAATCAAGGCATCCCCACAACCAAAGCTGGTTTACCTGCAAACTGATACAGTTAAAGACATTCAGTAAATTGGCATCCAATAGATTTTGTTTTTGTTTTTTGAGACGGAGTCTCGCTCTGTCGCCCAGGCTGGAGTGCAGTGACGCGATCTCGGCTCACTGCACCCTCCACCTCCCAGGTTTAAGCAATTCTCCTGCCTCAGCCTCCTAAATAGCTGAGATTACAGGCATGCACCACCATACCTGGCTTTTTTTTTTTTTTTTTTTTTTTTTTTTTTGAAGGAGTCTCGCTCTTGTTGCCCAGGCGGGAGTACAATGGTGCAGTCTCAGCTCACTGCAACCTACACCTCCCAGGTTCAAGCAGTTGTCCTGCTTCAGCCTTCCAAGTAGCTGGGATTACAGGTGCCCGCCACCACGCCCATACAGATGGGGTTTCACCATGTTGGCCTGGCTGGTCTCGAACTCCTGACCTCAGGTGATCCACCTGTCTCAGCCTCCCAAAGTGCTGAGATTACAGGCATAAGCCACTGCGCCCGGCCACATCCAATAAATTTTGAATGGGCAAATGCTTTATGCTCTGGAAAATCCCCCCATATTAAAGTCAGCTACTTCTTACTCATATGGGTAAATGACTTTCGTTGACTTGTTTTTCTATATTCTCCTGCCATTGGTTAGGGCCTAGTCTTTGAATTTAACACACTAGGACTTAAACATTAATATGTACCAGAATAACTTGAGGACACTAGTGAAAATGGATATTCTGGCCGGGCGCAGTGGCTCACGCCTGTAATCCCGGCACTTCGGGAGTCCAAAGTAGGCAGACCGCTTGAGCTCAGGAAACCAGCCTGGGCAACATGGTAAAACCCCAACTCTACAAAAATATACCAAAAAAAAAAAATTAACCAGGTTTGGTGGTGCAAGCCTGTAGTCCCAGCTACTTGGGAGGGTGAGGTGGGAGAATCGCTTGAGCCTGGGGAGGTTGAGGCTGCCGTGAGTCATGATCGCACCTCTGCACTCCAGCCTAGGTGACAGCAAGACCCTGTCCCAAAAATAAACAAATAAATAAATAACTTTTAAAAATGCATATTCCTGGGCCTGCCCTTAGCAATTCAGATTCATAGGAATCTGCATCTTATCAAGAGGCCTAAGTGGTTATAATGAAAGGTGAGCACACTAAAATGCTTTGACCTTTATGCCAGCTTTCTTCTCCATGGTTTAAGGAATCAGAACAGACAGCAACAATTAAAATGTTTAGGCCAGGCATGGTGGTTCACACCTGTAATCCCAGCATTTTGGAAGGACGAGGTGGGCAGATCACAAGGTCAGGAGATGAAGACCATCCTGGCCAACATGGTGAAACCCCGTCCCTACTAAAAATACAAAAATTAGCTGGGCGTGGTGGCATGACCCTGTAGTCCTAGCTACTTGGGAGGCTGAGGCAGGAGAATCGCTTGAACCCGGGAGGTGGAGGTTGCAGTGAGCCGAGATCACACCACTGCACTCCAGCCTGGTGACAGAGCGAGACTCCATCTCAAAAAAAAAAAAAAAAAAAAAAGTTTAAAATCCTCATTTTGACATTCGCGTCAGCCACCCTCCTTCCCCTTCCACCAACCCTTAACTGGAGCTCCCTCTCTGCTGTCCTCTGGCAGAGGCTTAAGGGGAGACAAGTGGCCAGGGAGACGGACAGAGAAAGCAAAGGTATGGGTGATGCAGACCCAGAGTGTCCACTGTGAGCTGGTGGGAGACCGGAGACTCTTCTGTGGAAACTCTCAGAAAAAGATGGTCTGGGGTGCGTGCTCATCAGATGAACAGTTAGTTGTGGGAGCCCAGGAGCTTCAGGGTGGGGGTAGCATCAGCAAGTCATGGGTAGTTGCGCCAAGGTTCCCACTAAGCAGACCAGCAGGGCAGTGATCACAGCATAAAAGAGCACTGGGTCAAGTCTAGAGAGGAAGGCTAAGGGGAACATTACAGACCAGGTGGTAGTGATCAAGTCAGCTCAAGCAGGAAGGTTCAGGCCAAGGCCAAGGTCCTGGCAGGCAGGATGAGCCCCAGATCTGAAGAAATGTACACAAGAGTGCTCGTCCTTGGGCAGAGGCTGTTTGCCTGCTGCTCACCTGAACGTGCCTTATGACCTTCCAGCCGTGGGTGGCATGGGGACTCTGTGGGGACAGCTTTCTCCCAGCTGGGGCAAGACCTGGAATCCAGGCCTCCCTCCAGCTCCTTGCAGTCAATAAAGCATGTTACCTCCTCTTCTGTTCAGGCTTTCTAGAAACCAGGTGTGGGGCAGGTCCCCTGCAACTCCTCAGCCCTGAAGGGCAGACTCTTTTTTTCTCTAGGAAATGGCCAGTGATGAACTGAGGGAGTTGAGGAATGCCATGACCCAGGAGGCCATCCGTGAGCACCAGATGGCCAAGACTGGCGGCACGACCACTGACCTCTTCCAGTGCAGCAAATGCAAGAAGAAGAACTGCACCTATAACCAGGTATGGACAGTGAGGGGATGGGCCAGAGGTGCAGGAGGCCGCAGGGGCATAGAGGTGGAAAATCAGAGAGAAGCTTAGGGAAGAGCCAGAGGGGAGAAAGGGTTAAAACTCTCTAGGCTTTGCCGGGTGCGGTGGCTCACGTCTGTAATTCCAGCACTTTGGGAGGCCAAGGCAAGTGGATCACCTGAGGTCAGGAGTTCGAGACCAGCCTGGCCAACATGGTGAAACCCCATCTCTACTAAAAATACAAAAATGCCGGGCGCGGTGGCTCACACCTGTAATCCCAGCACTTTGGGAGGCCAAGATGGGTGGATCACGAGGTCAGGAGATTGAGACCATCCTGGCTAACATGGTGAAACCCCGTCTCTGCTAAAAATACAAAAAAATTAGCCAGGCGTGGTGGCAGGCACCTGTAGTCCCAGCTACTCCGGAGGCTGAGGCAGGAGAATGGCGTGAACCCGGGAGGTGGAGCTTACAGTGAACCGAGATCGCACCACTGCACTCCAGCTTGGGCAACAGAGTGAGACTCCATCTGAAAAAAAAAAAAAAAATTAGCCAGCCGTGGTGGCACGTGCCTGTAATCCCAGCTACCCTGGAGGCTGAGGCAGGAGAATCACTGGAACCTGGGAGGTGGAGGCTGTAGTGAGCTGAGATTGCACCATTGTACTCCAGCCTGGGCGACAGAGGGAGACTGTCTCAAACCAAACAAACAACAACAAAAAAACCTCTCTAGGCTGGGCCAGCTCAGTGGCTCACACCTGTAATCCCAGCACTTTGGGAGGCTGAGGCAGGCAGATGGCTTGAGCCTAGGAGTTTGAGAGCAGCCTGGGCAACGTGGTGAAACGTCATCTCTACTAAAAATACAGAAATTAGCCAGGCTTGGTGGTGGGTGCCTGTAGTCCCAGCTACTGGATGCGGGGGAAATGGGTGGCGATGAGGCAGGAGAATCACTGGAGCCCAGGAGGTTGAGGCTACAGTGAATTGAGGCTGCAGTGAGCCATGATTGCACCACTGCACTCCAGCCTGGGTGACAGAATGAGACCCTGCCTCAACAAAACAAAGAAAACCTTAAAAACTCTCCAGGCTGCAGAGAGAAGGGCAAGCCTTGGCACACTAACGTTGTGCACCTGTGGCTTCTAGACAACGTTCTCCTGAGTTTAGAATCATCCCGCTATGTGTCTACGAGGCTTGGTCAGTGTGTTCTGGTCTGCCCTGACGTGACAATAAGAAGAATCAGACTCATGGCGGCTGAAGAGTTGTAGACAGTTGGAAGGGAACTTGGCAATGTGAAACCCAGCTCCCTCATTAAACACCCAGGGAAACTGAGGCCCACACAGGCCACAGATGGGCTTTTTAGCCTTGCCCAAGAAAGGAGGCCAATGTCAGAGATAGTAATAAACCAGATCCAGACCTTTCTGCCTGCAGTCCAGCTAACTTGGTCAATAAAGCCTAAGGGCTTTAGCTCTGAGTCCTAAAGTTGAAGACCGTTGCCCTGGCATGGGGAACTTGGGAAGGCTGTGGAGGCCCCTTCTCTTAAAACCAGAGAATGGCCTCCTCTTTCTGGGTTGCACGTGGTATGCCCTTAGAGCACAAATATCCTTGGATTCTAACTGGTGTCTAGTCATTCTAGAACTCTATTCAGAGTTCTCCGACTGCTCGGCACACACCATTTATCAAGAGCACCTTGCCTGCGGCATTCTGTGGCCAGGGCAGAAATGCGGTCAGCCTTGCCATTCCGGAGGAGTCCCTTGGAGTATTCCAGTTCTGGAATTCGGAGGTGTTTGTGCAAGCCTCTGCTCTCTCTCAAGCACCTTTCCGTGTGGAGTGATGCGCTTCCTGTGCCTCACTTCTTTCTAGAAGTAAACTGCCCACTAGCAAAGTTTTCTCTCTGCTTGTCACTGCTTTCCAGTGACCAGGCTGCGCTAAGCTGTGTCCGCCTGGCAGACTGCTAGGCTGCTGGGGCTCACTCAAGGAGGGTGGCGGGCATAACTCGTCCCACACCACAGATTCCCAGCTGACATCATTCGTAGCTGATTATCAGCAAAGTAATGACTTGCTACATGTCGTGGCCAGGCGAGGACAGCCTTAGAAAACCAGAACAGGAGGTGTTAAATCTGGAAATGCCAGGGCTTTACTGTGGGATACCCGGTTCCTGCACCTGAATGATGAGGCTAAGAGGATGAGAAAACGTAACATTAAATAGTCCCAATGATATTTAGGACTTTTCCTCTCTGGGCCTCAGGTCTTCCACCAGTAAAATAAGGAAGATGAACCAGACCACTAAGCCTGCTTGCAGCTCACTCCAGTGAGCTTGTCCAGTAGGGTGTGTTCAGGGCTAAGTCAGGGAATACTTCCTGTAGGAGATAAGTCTTGAGGCAAGAGAAGAGAGATCTGTTACAAAAGATCAACAAGAGTGACCAACAAGAGTGAAAGTCCAAATTAGCTGAGCGTGGTGGCGAGCGCCTATAATCCCAGCTATTCAGGAGGCTGAGGCAGGAGACTCACTTGAACCCAGGAGGTGGAGGTTGCAGTGAGCCGAGATGGCACCACTACACTCCAGTCTGGGCAACAGAGCAAGACTCCAGTGTCAAAAAAAAAAGGGGGTGAAAGTGCAAAAGGCCAGGTTAAGCCAGTAAGATACAGGGAGTGAGCTGATGGGCTGCCTGCCAGAGCAGAGGAATGCATAATACTAATATTATGGAGTTGTCAGTGACAAGGAAATTGCCAACGGGGGGTGGGAATCTCAGTGCCAACTTCTGGGATTTGGACCTACTCCTAAAGGCAGTGGGAGCCATGGCAGGTCCTAGAACAGGGGAGTGACTTCATGAGTGGCTCTTCTCTCTCTCAGGTGCAGACACGCAGTGCTGATGAGCCCATGACTACCTTTGTCTTATGCAATGAATGTGGCAATCGCTGGAAGGTCTGTATGTTTATATATTTCCCCCTTCCCTGTCATCCACATACCTCGCCCGCATAAGGCGTAGCATACCCACAACCCAGAAGGGGCCTTGTGCATGGCAGCGCTTGCCAGCCTGCACAGAGTAGGCCTGCAGAGCCAGAGATAGTGGCGGATTGCTGCTGGGGAGGTGGGGAGAGAACACACATGCATGTTTTCATTTTAGAAGGGCACCAAGCTGGGGTGGGGGCAGCAGCCCACATTTTGTCACAGGATGAGCAAGTCTGTCATTTGAGCACAGATGGAATCAGCTTCCTGAGATCCACAGAGGAGAGGAAAAACATTCTGCACTTGGACCACGCCTCTTTGGAAAGTGCTTCCACAGATGGTATTTCCTTTGAACCTGGCCACAGCCAGGATGGAAAACAGGAAGGCTGAGCCCTGTCAGAAAGGAGTTGAACCTAAATGCCACCAGGTCATCCTTCCCTCCTAAGGGAGCTCTGGAAGTCTTACCCAAGTCTGTAACTCAGACTGCCCCAGCTCCTGCAAAGGCAGAAGTTTTGTTTTCATGCATGGGAGCCAAGCAAAGACTCCTCCCAGAGTGCTCCTTCCTGCCAAGTCTCCTGAAGGAACAGAGTGTGGTCACATGACTAATGTCAGTTTCCAACTGCTATCTGACTTGCACGTGCACCATGTGTTGTCTGGGCCACCAGGCAGGCTGCAGGTGCTCCAAAAGTTCTAAGGTACTTAGCAAGAAGTACAAGACAAGTCAGGATCCCTGGCTTCAGGTCCCATTCTGCCCTACTCACCCTGAGCATGTTACTCACCTCATTGAGCAAAAGAGTAATAATAATGCCCTTCTCCCAGGGTTGAGGATGTGAGGATCATATTTTTTTTTTTTTTTTTTTTTGAGACGGAGTCTCGCTCTGTCGCCCAGGCTGGAGTGCAGTGGCGCGATCTTGGTTCACTGCAAGCTCCGCCTCCCGGGTTCACGCCATTCTCCTGCCTCAGCCTCTCCGAGTAGCTGGGACTACAGGCGCCCGCCACCATGCCCGGCTAATTTTTTTTTGTATTTTTAGTAGAGACAGGGTTTCACCGTGGTCTTGATCTCCTGACCTCGTGATCCGCCCGCCTCGGCCTCCCAAAGTGCTGGGATTACAAGCGTGAGCCACCACACCCGGCAAGGATCATTTTGATATGAGGGTTATTATGTATGCATAAACACTTTGCAAACAACTACAAGAATTGTTCCTTTATAATATTATTCTTACTTTCAGACAAGGAAATTGAAATATGGAAATAGTTAATCAGCATAAAGCCACAGTTTGGAGCACTGAAAGCCGATGCTCCGACTTCCTGATCAATTCCTTTACTTTTTTTTTTTTTTTTGAGGTGGAGTCTCGCTCTGTTGCCCAGGCTGGAGTGCAATGGCGTGATCTCCGCTCACTGCAAGCTCCGCCCCCGGGTTCACGCTATTCTCCTGCCTCAGCCTCCTGAGTAGCTGGGACTACAGGTGTCCGCCACCACGCCCGGCTAATTGTTTTGTATTTTTAGTAGAGACGGGGTTTCACCGTGTTAGCCAGAATGGTCTTGATCTCCTGACCTCGTGATCCGCCCACCTCGGCCTCCCAAAGTGCTGGGATTACAGGCGTGAGCCACTGCGCATTTTTTCCTTTTTACACTTATTGAGCACTTAGGGATGGGGCCAGTATAGTGGTCTACTGGTTTAGAGCATGGGCTTTGGCATCAGGCTCAAATCCTAGCTTTATCCCTTACCAAGTGACTTAACTCAGTGACCCGAACTCACTGAGCCTGGATTTCCTCATCTATAAAATGAGGGTATTCATATCTAGCCCACAGAGCTGTTTTGAGGAGTAGAGAAGGTAACACACGTAAAGCATTAACAGAGCCTCTGAGAGTTCATATGGCATCTTTGTCAAATTAGGAAAAGGTGTCCCTTCCTCCAGGCGACACAGCCTCATGCCAGGGTACAGAGCAAACAGAGCAGGGGCTACGTTTCAGCCTCAGCTTGTCCCTTTGGCCAGGCTCTTTTGTGAAGTCAACAAATTATACAACCGTACAAAAAAAGCCCTGAGCACAGACATGCCTGGTACATAAAACCACTATTCTTACTATTTTGGGTGTGTCATCTACTAGTATTATGGAAGTTTGGGCAAGTTACTTAACCTCTCTGATCTGCTTCCTTACCTGTAAAAATAGGAGTGATAGGCCAGGCGCAGTGGCTCATGCCTGTAATCCCAGCACTTTGGGAGGCCGGTGGATCACCTGAGGTCGGGAATTTGTGACCAGCCTGACCAACATGGAGAAACCCCGTCTCTACTAAAAATACAAAATTAGCCAGGCATGGTGACACATGCCTGTAATCCCAGCTACTCAGGAGACTGAGGCAGGAGAATCGCTTGAACTCAGGAGGCGGAGGTTGGGGTGAGCCAAGATCGCACCATTGCACTCCAGCCTGGGTGACAAGTGAAACTCCGTCTCAAAAAACAAACAAACAAACAAAAAAATTGACAGTGATACTAGTGCCTACCTCAGAGTGATGGTAAGGGTGAAATGAGTTAATACGTGTTAATACTGCCTAGCACAGAGTCAATGCTCAATAAATGTAGCTCTTGTGATTGTGTTACTGTTAGAGAAAGGACATTCTGAATGCTCTAAATCCAGCTCCTCCTCCTTGACTCTTACTAGTTGGAGGGACAGGATCCACTAGAGGTAACAACAACAGACTTCTGAACACATTTTCAGATGGTCTCTGTTGCCATGTGGGAGACCGAAAGTCTAACCAAGTGATTAGTAGTCATCCCAGTGATGTTCTTGACCATAAATTGAGAGCTCAGCACATTCCTGGCACCGAATTGCCATTCATTTATTACCTGATATCATTCTCACATTCACAAGCATTATGAGCTCATTTTACAGGTGAGTGATTTGTTCAAGATCACACAGCTAATAATGGCAGAGCTGGGCTTTGGACTCTGGTCTGTGTGGCTCCAGACGCCACCTTCTTTTTCATATTCCCCCACAGCCTCCTTGTAGGATGCCGAGAAACCTTTCAAATTTTGTTGCCTTTCTGGTTTTGTAGTTCTGCTGATTGAACAGCCAGGACCACCATGAACAAGGTGAGGAAGAAGAAAGAGGAAGCGCTGAACTGTATGAACTGGAGAAGCAATAAAAATTAAAGTGAAGGAAAATACTGAACTCTGAGTGGGGTGGTATGAGTTGGAGGAAGAATTCTCTTGCAAATTAATAATCGGTCATTAGAAACAATTGGTTAATGGGGGAGCCTAATTGGAGAATGATGCTGAGATTCTGTATTGATGAACCTCTTTTAGAAACTGCAGAGGGCTGGGCACGGTGGCTCATGGCTGTAATCCGCAAACTCTGGGAGGCTGAGGTGGGAGAATCGCTTGACCCCAGAAGTTTGAGTCCAGCCCAGGCAACATAGCAAGACCCCATCTCTATAAAAAAAAAAAAAAAAAAGAGAAAGAAAAAATAAAGAAATGGCAGTGCCTTAGACCTGAGGTGTCATATCTTGGACAGTGGCAGACCTTTGCTTTGAGTTCCTTGTCTCCCATCTGGATCTCCCAGCCTTTTCCGAATTGGAAAATGCCAGATCAACACAAACCTCACCCCACCCCCACCTTAGAGTCACACGTGCAGAACAGTTGATACACCATTTGGCTTCAGCAGATATTACTTCCCTACTACGTATTAGGTTGCTGCAAAAGTAATTGTAGTTTTTGCAATTACTTTTGCAGTGGCCTAATAGAAATATTTCTTTCCTACTCTTTCCTCATCTCTTCCCAAACTCTCTGCTATTCCCTGTTCACGGCTGGCTGTGGGGGCCTTTGAGGACTCCAGATCATATCTCTCTAGGCAGGGAACAGATCCTCTTGAGCTGGGCTTTCTGAGTGGGCTTTCTTGAGTGGGCTTTCTGAAGATTACAGCAGCACTCTGACTTCCATGGCCCCTTGAAAGTCCTGAGCCTCAGAACCTGCCCAGGCCCTAGCAATGTGTCCCTCACAGCTCCATCTGTGACCTGAGCTTCAGAACACATCTGCAGAGCACAGAGACCTTGCCATGCTTCTCCCATGGTAATTATTGGCTTGCTTTTTTTTTTTTTTTTTTTTTTTTTAAGAGGCTGGAATGCAGTGGTGTGATCTTGGCTCACTGCAATTTCCACCTCCCAGGTTCAAGCAATTCTCCTGCCTCAGCCTCCTGAGTAGCTGGGACTACAGGCATGAGCCACCAAACCCGGCTAATTTTTTTATTTTTAGTAGAGACGGGTTTTCGCCCTGTCGGCCAGGCTAGTCTTGAATTCCTGGGCTCAAGTGATCCGCCCTCCTCGGCCTCCCAAAGTGCTGGGATTATAGGTGTGAGCCACTGAGCCTGGCCTCGGCTTGCTTTTGATGCTGACAGGAACTTTTGGCAAAGCTGGAAACTTCTAGAAAAGCCTTGGGGAAGCTTTTGGGGCAACTGTAACCCAAGTTCTTCATATACCCTGGACATCGTTTACTCTAGAATTGGTTACTGTCTTCTTCCTTCCATCCATAAGTGCCTTCTCCTGTAGACGAAGCCCGGAAATAAACTAGGTACGGGAGTCTTCCACCGTCCTTGACTTTTATTTATTTTTATTTATTTATTTTTGAGACAGAGTCTCTCTCTGTCACCCAGACTGGAGTGCAGTGGTGCAATCTTGGCTCACCGCAACCTCTGCCTCCCAGGCTGAAGCAATTCTCCTGCCTCAGCCTCTGGAGTAGCTGGGATTACAGGCACGCACCACTACCACCCGGCTAGTTTTTGTATTTTTATTAGAGACAGGGTTTCACCATGTTGGCCAGGCTAGTCTTGAATTCCTGACCTCAAATGATCTGCCCACTTTGGCCTCCCAAAGTGCTGGATTACAAGCCACTGTGCCCGGCCCCATCTTTGACTTTTTTTTTTTTTTCTGAGACAGAGTTTTACTCTTGTTGCCCAGGCTGGAGTGAAATGGAACAATTTTGGCTCACTGCAACCTCCACCTCCTGAGTTCAAGAGATCCTCCTGCCTCAGCCTCCCAAATAGCTGAGATTACAGGTGCCCGCCACCAAACCCGGCTAATATTTTTTTGTATTTTTAGTAGAGATGGGGTTTCACCATGTTTCCCAGGCTGGTCTCGAACTCCTGACCTCAGGTGATCCACCCACCTTGGCCTCCCAAAGCGCTGGGATTACAGGCGTGAGCCACCACGCCTGCCCTGTTTCTGACTTTTAAATAGTTAGATTTGGGGTGAATCCCTTCCTTGGAAAGATCAAAAATCCTCTCACAGATGATACAACACAAAGAGCTCATAAATGGCAGAGCCAGGACAGAAACCCAGGTCTTCTGCTTCCTGTCATTGTGCTATAAGAGATCCAGAGCTATACACAGCGCTCAGCCCCTACCTTCCAGGAAGTCGCAGCCTGGCAGGGAAAGAAACCATAGGCACAGATTTCCACACCAGATGGGATGCGATAAATGCCACATATATCTGAGGGACCAATATTATCCACAGACGTGCAGGGGGATGTTGCTTAGAAACCCAGATGTTTCTTAAACTTTAATACAGGTGAGAATTCACTGGGCATTGTGCTGAAATGCAGATTCCAATTCAATGGGTCTGGGGTGGGCCTTGAGATTGTTCATTTCTTTCTTTTTTTCTTTTTCTTTTTCTTTTTTTTTTTTTTTTAAGACAGGGTCTCACTCTGTTGCCCAGACTGGAGTGCATAATGCCATCATGGCTCACTGCAGACTTGACCTTCTAGGCTCAGGCGATACTTCCACCTCAGCCGCTGGAGCAGCTGGGACTATAGGCATGGACTATAACCACCACGCCTGGCTAATTTTTTATTTTTTATAGAGATGGAGTCTCCCTACGTAGTCGAGGCTGGTCTCAAACTCCTGGGCTCAAGCAATCCTCCTGCCTCAGCCTCCCAAAGTGCTGGGATTATAGGCATGAGCCGCCGCACCCAGCTGGTTTTTCATTTCTAACCCCAATGCAGCTGGTCCACAGACCACACTTTGAGTAGGAAGACCTTAGATGTCCAGATTTTTCTCTGTATTGTCTAATCCTCCATCCAAATGTCTAGAAACCAAAAGCAGAACAAAAAGCAACCACTGTTAATTTAATAAGGCCAATAAAGGTTACTTTCGGGTGAGTTTTTTGTTTTGTTTGGTTTTGTTTTGAGACAGAGTCTTGCTCTGTCGCCCAGGCTGGCGCAATCTCGGCTCACTGCAACCTCCACCCCCTGGGTTCAAGCAATTCTCCTGCCTCAGCCTCCCAAGTACTAGAACCCCAGTACTGGAACCACCACACCCGACTAATTTTTGTACTTTTAATAGAGATGGGGTTTCACCATGTTGGCCAGGCTGGTCTCAAACTCCTGACCTCAGGTGATCCGCCCGTCTCAGCCTCCCAAAGTGCTAGGATTACAGGTGTGAACCACCACGCCTGGCCTTGAGTGAGGTTTTTTTTTTTTGAGACAGAGTCTTGCACTGTCGCCCAGGCTGGAGTACAGCGGCGCAATCTCGGCTCACTGTAACCTCCACCTCCCGGGTTCAAGCAATTCTCTTGCCTCAGCCTCCCAGGTAGCTGAGATTACAGGCACCTGCCACCACGCCTGGCTAATTTTTTTTTTTTTTTTTTGTATTTTTAGTAGAGACGGGGTTTCACCATGTTGGTCAGCCTGGTCTCGAACTCCTGACCTAATGATCCGCCCGCCTCAGCCTCCCAAAGTGCTGGGATTACAGGCGTGAGCCACTGTGTCCGACCAACCTCGGGTGAGTTTTTTAAACACGGCACCTTGGGGTGATTTTCAGTAGTCATGATCTAAATAACTGTTGTGTTTCCTGTGTCACAGCATAGGGATTTAGAGCATAGAAAAAAAAAAAAAGAAAGAAAACTAATCTTCACCCTCAATAACCTTACTGTTTACAAAGGAGATGAGTCAGATTAAGCAGCAAAAGAACAAGTCAGCTCAAGTCCACACATCTATACAGTATACATCCACATTCACAAAAGGACACAAAAGAGTATGAATAGGCCACAGACTGTCATCAGCAGGTGGCAAAACTCTCCCTGCAGGCCTTCCCGTGTCCACTCTGGATCCAACTGACTGGAACAGGCTTTTCCACATTGTAAAACTGATCCTTAGAGTCCCCCACTGTACACCCCCACTTAAAACCTTTCTTTTTTTTTCCCCCCCTACTACTCTTGGCAAGGTCTACAAGGCCCTGCAGGGCGGGCCTGTGCCTCGCCCCCGCACTTTGTGCTGCAATCACACTGGCCTTCCCTCAGTTCTTCACAACATGCTGTGCTCCTCCTTGTCACAGAGTCTTTCCACACACTGTTGGCTGGAACATGTGGTTTAACCCCATCTCCTTCATAACCAAAGATGAAAGTGCAAGCTACAAGCGAGTTAGCATTCACTTCTGCCACCCAGGAGGGCTTCCTAGGGGAGGGGAGGTGGTTACCATACGGGAGGAAAAAGACAAGGTCAAGTGAGGTAAAACAGGCAACACGCTTGGAATGAAAGAGCTCACCAGAATGCTATGGCCAAAAGAACTTGAAAATAGGCTGGTTGCGGTGGCTTATGCCTGTAATCCCAGCACTTTAGGAGGCCAAGGTGGGCGGATCACTTGATGTCAGGAGTTCGAGACCAGCCTGGCCAACATGGTGAAACCCCATCCCTATTAAAAATACAAAAAAAAAAAAAAAAATAGCTGGGCATGGTGGCACACGCCTGTAATCCCAGCTACTCCAGAGGCTGAGGCAGGAGAATCACTTGAACCCAGAAAGCAGAGGTCGCAGTGAGCCGAGATTGCCACTGCACTCCAGCCTGGGCGACAAGAGCGAGACTCCACCTCAAAAAAAAAAAGAACTTGAAAATGGAGGAATGGAGGGTCGTTGAAGATCCTATGGCCAATTTAGGTGTTTTCAAAAGGTTCCAGGAACCTAAAATACTGTATAGGATGAGAAGTCTTTCTTAGTATTTTCATCCAGACTACCAAATCTCTTATTAGCCCTGGTTTTTCTTTAGCTCAAGACTTACATTGCCAAGTGCCTATTTGGATATCTCCTCGCAAGCACCCCACTGACACTCTCAATACAATAATACAGTTAATCTGAAATTGAACTCACATCTCTGTTTTTTAATTTAAAAAAAAATTTTTTGAGATAGGATTTCATCCCGCCACCCAGGCTGGAAAGCAGTGGTGCAATCACAGCTCACCGAAGCCTTGATGTTTCAGGATCAAGTGATCCTCCCACCTTTGCCTCCTGAGTAGCTAGAACCACAGGTGTGCACCACCACTCCCCGCTAATTTTTTTTATTTGTAGAGATGAGAGCTTGCTGTGTTTTCCAGGCTGGTCTCGAACTCCTGTGCTCAAGTGATCCTCCCACCTCAGCCTCCCAAAGTGCTGTGATTACAGGTGTGAGCCACCATACCCCGACATTGTTTGTTTGTTTGTTTTTTGAGAGACAGGGTCTCACTCTGTTGCCTGGGCTAGAGTGCAGTGGTGTGATCACAGCTCACTGCAGTCTTGAACTCCTAGGCTTAAGTGATCCTCCCACCTCAGCTGCCCGTGTAGCTGGGACTACAGGCACATGCCACCACATCTGGTTAATTTTTTTTTTTTTTTTTTTGTCGGGCGTAGTGGCCCATGCCTGTAATCCCAGCACTTTGGGAGGCCGAGGTGGGCAGATCACCTGAGGTCAGGAGTTTGAGACCAGCCTGGCCAACATGTACTAAACACCTACTAAAAATACAAAAATTACCCAGATGCAGTGGCGCATACCTGTAATCCCAGCTACTCAGAAGGCTGAGGCACAAGAATCGCTTGAACGCGGGAGGTGGAGGTTGCAGTACAATGCCACTGCACTCCAACCTGGGCGACAGAGCGGGACTCTGTCTCAAAAAAAAAAAAATTTGTAGAGATGGGCACGCGAGGGGGTCTCCCTGTTACCAAGCCTGGTCTCCAACTCCTGACCTCAAGCGATCCTCCCACCTGGGCCTCCCAACGTGTTGAGATTACAGGCGTGAGCCACTGCACCCCATGCATCTTTTCTTTCTTTGGTCCCCTCTTCTGTCTTTCCTATTTGTCAACTAATTCATTCCTTAAAACCATCTGTGACCCTTTCCCCTTGTCCTCTTCTCTTATTTCCCAATTCTATAGTCTCTCCCTTGACCAACCCTTATCTCCATTCCCATCACTGTCAACATGGCCTTTCAGGTTTCCTTTTTTCTTTTTCTTTCTTTTCTTTTTTCTTTCTTTTTTTTTTTTTTTTTTTTCTTGAGATGGAGTCTCTCTCTGTCACCCAGGCTGGAGTGCAGTGGCGTGATCTCGGCTCAATGCAAGCTCTGCCTCCCGGGTTCATGCTATTCTCCTGCCTCAGCCTCCTGAGTAGCTGCGACTACAGGCGCCCTCCACCACGCCCGGCTAATTTTTTGTATTTTTAGTAGAGACGGGGTTTCACCGTGTTAGCCAGGATGGTCTTCATCTCCTGACCTCGTGATCTGCCTGCCTCGGCCTTCCAAAGTGCTGGGATTACAGGCGTGAGCCACTGCACCTGGCCCAAGTTTTCTTTTTTTCTAGGACTGGTGCAAAGGTCTTCTACTGATCCTCCAACTCAGAGCACTATCTTCCCTGCATCTACCCTGCCTGACTCTGAGCGTCATTCCTTGTCTTCAGCAGGTTCCACCAGCTATCAAAATTCAACTATTTGGTTTGATTTTCAAAGCTCTATCTGCCCTCTGCCTTTTTGGGGGGTGGCGGGGGGTCCTAGAGGCTTTTATGTCTGACTGTGCCGATGGGCCCTGTCAGGCGCATCCGTGTGAAGAGACCACCAAACAGGCTTTGTGTGAGCAACAAGTCTGTTTATTTCACCTGGGTGCAGGCAGGCTGAGTCCGAAAAGAGAGTCAGTGAAGGGAGATAGGGGTGGGGCCGTTGTATAGTATTTGGGTAGGTAATGGAAGATTACAGTCAAAGGGGGTTGTTCTCTGGCGGGCAGGGGCGGGGGACACAGGGTGCTCAGTGGGGGAGCTTCTCAGCCAGGTGAAGGAATTTCACAAGGTAATGTCATTAGTTAAGGCAGGAACCAGCCATTTTCACTTCTTTTGTGATTCTTCAGTTACTTCAGGCCATCTGGATGTATACGTGCAGGCTTGGGCTCAGAGGCCTGACAGGCCCTTGCCCTCTGCTTGGCTTTGGTGGTTCATCATCCACCTCTGCTGTCCCTTATGCTCCAGGCTAAAGGAGATATTTGCCCTGTGTTTGAATACCCAATGGGCCTTCCCATTTGTGAATGCCTATACTGCTTCCTTCTCCCCAGCCAGATCCAAATCTTATCCATTCTTCAAGGCTCACCTCAGATGCACATCTTCTTATGAGGTCTCTGATCCCCTAGCAACATGAGATGGTTCCTCAGAACTCCCATAGCATCGTGAAATTCTCTTAGCACACATTGCATTCAACCTTCATGATGATGATGATGATTCCTTTAAAATTTCTTTGTATGACAGTGTCAGTGCTATCTATTAATCATTGAGCATTTACTAGCTGGATATCTTGGGCACATAATACAACTTCTGCATGCTTCCGGTTTCATCGGTTAAACAGTGGTAATAACAGCTCCTAGCTCAAAGAGTTGTTGTGGATTCATTTAGTTAATACAAAGAGAGCAGCAGAATCAGGCCTGACATATAGTGACTGATTAGTAAATATTAGCTATTGTTACTATGAGTGCAGGGTAGCACATTACATTGATTGCCTCAATGAGCCCTCTGACCTCATGAACTAGGTTACTATTATTATACTGTTTTTTAAAAATTGTAGTAAACTACACATAACATAAACCATCTTAGCAGTTTTTTAAAAATCTATTTTGAGACAGTCTCTCTCTGTTGCCCAGACTGGAGAGCAGTGGCACGATCTCGGCTCATTACAACCTCTGCCTCCTGGGTTCAAGTGATTCTCGTGCCTTAGCCTTCTAAGCAGCTGAGATTACAGGTGCACACCACCAGACCTAGCTAACTTTCGTATTTTTAGTAGAGATGGGGTTTCAATACGTTGGCCAGGCTGGTCTGGAACTCCTGGCTTCATGTGACCCACCCACCTCAGCCTCCCAAAGTGCTCGGATTACAGGCATGAGCCACCGCGCCCAGCCCATCTTAACAATGTTTAAGTATATAGTTCAGTAAGGTTAAGTACATTCATACTGCTGTACACCCAGTCTCTAGAACTCTTCATCTTGCAAACGGAACCTTTATACTCCTTAAGTAACTCATTTCCTCCTCCCCTCAAGCCCTGGAAAGCACTATTCTACTTTCTATGAATTTGTATTATTATAGTCTTTGCAGACTGAGAAAACCAAGGTTCTGAGAGTAATTTTTTTTTTTTGAGACAGAATCTCACTCTGTCGTCCAGGCTGGAGTGCGTGGCACAATCTTGGCTCACTGCAACCTCCGCCTCCCAGGTTCAAGCAATTCTCCTGCCTCAGCCTCCTGAGTAGCTAGGATTACAGGCCCACGCCACCATACCAAGCTAATTTTTGTATTTTTAGTAGATACGGGTTTCACCGTGTTGATCAGGCTTGTCTCAAACTCCCGACTTCATGATCCGCCCACCTCAGCCTCCCAAAGTGCTAGGATTACAGGCATGAGCCAAGTAATTTGTTTTTAGAGAAAGAAGCTGGATTTGAACCCAGAGCCCAGGTCATGCTCTGAGCCACTTTGCAATATGTTCACCTCACGGAACATCTGTGATGTGTTTTCCCTCCCCCGTAATAGTGATGGCCACAGTATGCCAAGGCCCTCCTCTGTACCATTCTCACATTTAATCCAGGCAGCAGCCCTGCAGTTGTTGTGAGGGGTGGTGTCCTATTTCCCAGCTCAGCAGCTGGTACAGAATAGGGTTCAGTGAGCATGGGTCTGTTTGATGTCTTTAAGTAGGCCAAATAATACTAAATAAGTTTGTATTGCATTTTTAATGCAATTGTCTACATTTTTAGAAAATAGATTCTTTTTGGGGAGAACCAGCTGAAATGCATGAGGTCATAACGGCTTCCCAATCATCTCCACTTCCCCCTCCTCTGCAGAGTCAATCTGCTCTCCTCACCCCAGGCCAGTCCCTGGGCAGCCCCGCATCTTTACCTCATCACTAGCATTGCTATTCACAGCCAAAGGCAGAGACAAACAGGCAGACAGGCAAGGGGACATAGGAGACTCTCCGTGCTCTGCTTCCTCCCCCTGCTGCTCCACCCCCACACTATTCCCTCTAGCCATAACCAATCCTGACCAGCCTGGAACATGCTCTGGCCTTTCACGCCTCCATGCCTTCGCACATGCTGTTCTTGAAGACTGGAATGCTTTCCCTCCCACCTTCTCCACCTCCAAACTCCTACAGTCTTACCAGCTCAGATATCACCTCCTCTGTGAAGCCTCCCCCCTCCCCGCCAGCTAGGAGTCCACCCCCTCCTGGGTGCAGACGAGCTCACCCCTTATTATAGCACTTGGACTGCAATGACTGTTTGCAAGTCAGTGTGTCCCCCATGTCCCCAACTCCTTGTGCAGTGATGAGCCTTTATCACCCCTCCTAGCAGGGCTCACGAGAAGCCCAGGTCATTTTGATTTTTTGAGGTGCCCCATCTGTTTGAAAATGAAGAGATGACAAAACAGGATTACACACATCAAGGCATGTTTTAAAATGTTTAACAAATTAATGTTTTTGATACAAAAAACTATGACAATTGTGCTGCTCACAAGATAATTATAAAATTTATTAAAAGGTAAGAACTTACAGTGCTCCACAGGCACAGTGGCCTGGTAATAGAGTACAGGTTTAAAGATATACAAGGAGGGTCTTTGATCCCATCAGCCAGTGGAGCTGACATAATGTATAACCTTATTTAGAGAGAATGTTGAAAGACTGAATTGGAGACCCTGGCCAAATGGCTCTTCTGGCCTCTTTCCCAGTGATGACAGGCTGTCCTGCTGCCTCTGCACACAGTAGGTGCTCATTGTTTGCTGAATCATGGGAACAAATACAGCTTTCCAAGTTGGTTACTGAAAATCCACATACAGTAAGTATTCCCAAGAAACACTGCAGTCCAGAACAATGGGGCAGGAAGCCACCTCCTCCTCCAGTGACCCCAACCCTGAGTCCAGCTGAAGGCTACAACAGGAAGCCCCTCAGCCACTGTCCTTCCACTCCCTCTTCCCCACTCCCCCCAGGGGCTCCAGATGCAGTCATGCTTTCCATCCGCTCCCAGCCTCTCTTCTCTTTCCAACCTCTAGAGGGTCCCAGGTGAAGAAAAAAAAGCACTTACAGAAGGAGGCAGGCAGCCAAAGCTGAGCCCGGGGAGTCGCCCTGGGCGCCACCCCGCCCCCGCCCCGCAGGCCTGAGGAATAAAAGAAACAGCAAGAAGACAAAGAAGGGCTTAAAGCACTGGGGCAAAGGGGTGGGGGGAAGGCCTAAGAAAGTTTACAAAGCAGTCTGTCAGAGGAGGGATGAAAAGGGACCCCCGCTGGGCTGAGGGGCTTAAGCCCTCAGCTCACCTTAGGCCCAGTTAGAAACCTGCAATTACTTCAGCTAGTCAGAAAGGCTCCCCTCCTCCTCGCTCCAAGGAGCGTGGTTATTAACCTCTGACCCAGAAGTTTCCCTGAGCGTGAAGCCTCAACTTGCTGGGGTTTTGGCAACCCCAAGTACCTATGCTCTACTAGGCTCCACACACCGCTCACTGGAACCCACCAAACTGGCCCAACCTCTGTTGCGTCTGAATTTCTGGAAGAAACACAATGTGAAGATAAGGTCACCCACAGTTCCTCACAGCTATTGAGCCACTTTGATTTCCCAGATTTTCTGAGCTATCCAATATACCCACAAGCATTTCTGGAAGTTTCCCTTACCACCAAAGCCAGGGTTAATAAAAAGTAACGGCTATCATCCAAGAGCGCACTCTCTGGAACGCTTTAATCATCTCACTCACGCCTCACAACATCCTTAGGTATGATGACCCTTATTTTAGAGAAAAGGAAATGGGCCTGGATTCAATGACTTTACAAAGGATACACAGCATGGATTCCAAACCAGGTTTGTCTGACCTTGAGGCCCACGCTCCTTCCACTGGGGATACTGCCTCTAGGGGACCCTCCAGGATTCCATTTTATATGGTGCTCGGATCAATTTTATTTTTATAGTCAAATTTAGCAGTGGGGGGTTGTATACTAACTTTAGAGATATTAATGTTACTAAGTTCTGGTAACCCACTACCATCGGACCAGCCTCGGATCGATTTTAGATGAGGTAGGATGGTATAATTCTGTGACATCTGAAGAACTGAAGAATTCTTAGCCCCACAGTTGCGGGTGGAAAGAGAAGGAATGGGAAAGTCTGCATTATGGCTGGGTCGGGTCCTTCTAGTTCTTTTTAGACACTTGAGTAATTTAATCATAAATAACCGGGCACTGGGAACAGGACACTCACCAATAAAAGCAAGGCCTGGAGTTATGTTTGAAAAAAATTTTGAAGTTCCTCAGTGGGTGGATCTATCTGCAAAACAAAAGAAAGGCCCCTTTCCCAGCCCAGGCAGAGAAGTCTCCTGTACAGTTAGAGACAACAGGCTTCCGGGCACGTAGCCAAGGTTCTGGGGATATTTATAACTTGAAGAGGGTGGGAGTCCCTAATAAGCTGCTATATTCTTTTTCCATCACTTCCCTCTCCAAGGCTACAGCGAGCTCGGAGCTCTTCCCCACGCAGAATGCCTGCTTTCCCCAGTGCTCAACTTCCATTGTCTATTTCCCTCATCCTGGCTGGGGAAAGGGAGAGCTGCGAGTCCTCCCGTTCCGAGGAACTCCAGCTGAATGCAGCTTAGTTGCTGGTAGTTTCTTGGCCAGCTTCTGTGGTCTCAGGGTTCTGCCTGAGCCTGTGGTTGCTCTGAGCTGCCTGCGAGTCTGAGGCCTCGGGAATCTGAGTCCTTCGGATCAGCCTACGATATCTGGGCTTCGCCTGCAAGTCTACGGATCCGAGATGTACCTGCGGGTCTGAGACCTCCGGGACCTGCCCGTGCTCTCTAGAATCTTTCTGAACGCCAGGTCTGAGAGAACGCTGCGGCTCTGGAATCCGTTCGCGGTCTCTCAGGTTTTGGAGACGACGATCTAGTGGATCTTTTGCGGGACAGGAGGTAAGTCTGTTCGTCCCCCACTCGGGTTTTCGGCTTCCTACCTTCAACCGGACAGGGACTGCTAACATCCTGAAGGCCCGCCCGGATCAGGGCCTCAGACGCCCAGGGTCCCTTCGGTGCGGAAGGCCGCTGGGAGCCCCTGTAGCAGACAAGCCCTCTGGGACGATAAGGAGGGCCCGCCCCCGCCCAGGGGCCTGGCTATCTCCTTCTTACACGCCCTACACCGCCACCTGCTTTTGAGTTCCCCCACGGTTTTCGCCTCCCCGCCGCTGGACGCCACTCAGCCCGCCGCTCGAGGGGCGCCCTCTTGAGAAAGACGCAGTCGCACGCCCCTACAGGGTTAAAGCGCCGAAGACGTGACACCGCCAGGCTCTACTTGCCGACCGCACTCCCGAGTCGCCCCGGCGGCGCGGGGCCTCTCGGGAGTTGTATTCCGCACAGAGCCGCGCGGCCGCAGGCGCTGCTGGGAGATGTAGTGCGTGGGCGGGGCTCAAAGTTCCAGCGCGGCCTCCGAGTCTCCCCTGGGGAGTGGGCGGCTGCCGCTTCCCTCTCCGGCCTGTGCTGTCAAGCAGGGGCTAATTCTAGCTCAGCTCAACACAGGCCAGCTCCTAAATTAGGCCTGACTTCG
The DNA here is from genome assembly GCF_006542625.1 of Nomascus leucogenys. Lineage (NCBI taxonomy): Eukaryota > Metazoa > Chordata > Mammalia > Primates > Hylobatidae > Nomascus > Nomascus leucogenys. Next base: position 23,434,328 of record NC_044404.1, on the reverse strand, counting down.
CAGATAATAAGGCCCGACTCAAGAGAAGCTTCTAGGGACGTGAGGCGAAGCAGGGCAGCCTCTAGCTTAATCGTGCTGCAGTCTCCATAAGAAAAAAGCGAGAATACTCCGCCCTGACTGGGAGGACGGGCTTACTTCTTCACCCTTTTGTTCTTTTCCCTCCTTGGCTTTTGGCCTCTGGCTAGCTTTTGTACGCGGGAGTGGAACTCCAACTCCCGGCAGGCCACGGGGGCAGGCACAGGCGCACTAGAGGCTCTTGGCCAGGCTGTGGGAGGCGGGCCTAGTGTTCTACCTCTGATTGGCAGAGTGGTTCACGAACTTCGCTCGCTGATTGGCTGAGGCAGCTGCCGGAAAGGACCCGGCCTCGAGACGGCAGAGCGGAGGCGTTCCCTGGGCTGGGCTGAGCGCCTCCTCCCTGAGACAGCATCGGTCTAACCCCCGGCGCGGGAGGGACCCAGCCAGGGGGCTGTCCTAGTAGATTCCTTCATTGCCTCCACCCCGCTGTGGCGGAGACACAGAGGGCGGGTCGCGCTCGAGGGTCAGGGAGGAGAGTGACCCGGCTCTGGTCCAGGGCCCTCCCTGCCCGCCTTGGGGCCAGAACTCCAGCCCTGGGGAGTGGGCAGGGCCTGTTTTCCGTGCCTCACGCCCTGCTTTTCGCCTCCTTCAGCGCTGTCTGCTAGCTGCTTTTCCTGCTCTCTCTCCCTGGAGGCGAACCCTTGTGCTCGAGATGGCAGCCACCCTGCTCATGGCTGGGTCCCAGGTAAGCCGGGGGTGGCTTTTCAGACCTTGTCTCTGCTTACCCACCTCGTCCGGCGTTTCTCTGCTCTGCAAGTCCCTGTGGGAAATTCCCTGGGATTAGTAATTCGCTGGCTTCGATATTCTGTCTCCAGGGGCCTAGTACCAGGCCAGTATAGTCACAAACAAGCATATATCGAACACCTGCTGTATGCCTTTAAAAACTGGGGAGATAAAAGATGGACGAGATGGGCGCTACCTTCTAGCTCACAGCTCACAGTTCCCAATCTGTAGGGAGAAAGGCGCATCCACTTAAGCGTGGCACAACGTAATAAGTGCTCTATTTGCTGTAGGAACAAAGTGCTGTAGTGTGGGAATCACTCCCAAGAAGTGGGCGTGATTAAGTCTATTTGGGGCATCCAAGGGGAGTGGAGCAGTGCAGAGGGGTAGGGGGCATTGAAGAACAGTTGGTACTGGAGCGGGACCTTAAAGAGTAGTAGAATTTCGCTAGTGTGAGAAGGATATTCCAGGAAAAGAGGAACATTATAAGTAAAGGTATGGAGCGATGCAAGTGCCAGATATGTCTTGAGAAAGTCACAGCCGGAGGATAAAGTTCCTGAGTGGGGCAGGGATAGCTGGCCATGGGACCAGAGCAATCAGCTCATAAATTGCTGCCTTCTTTACCACATCTCTTTTTTGCTTGTTTATTTCTTATTTGGACTCTATAGGTCACATTTAATATCTTTTTCCTCCTGAATATTTCTAATCATGTTTCTAATTTCAAGAAGTCCTAAATACAGAATAGTAGGGAAGTATCGTGTGATTTCAGGCACCTGTGACGTTTGAAGATATGGCCATGTATCTCACCCGGGAAGAATGGAGACCTCTGGACCCTGCACAAAGGGACCTTTACCGGGATGTTATGCAGGAGAATTACGGAAATGTTGTCTCACTAGGTAAGTAAGGATTCTACCTTTCTTCACCTCCACGTTTTTGAGATCGTGTCAAAATGGCTTAGTTCTTTCAACACAGCCTAGTGGTTTGATTTTTTAAAGCACTTAATTGGATATTGGCTTGACTTGAGTCCTCAGGCAGATCTTTGAATGTGGGAACATCCAGGTCATATTGTCTAAAAAGAAAAAAAACTGCTTCTGCACGTTTTAGAAACGTTCAGATTTCTTGTGCCCTGAGTCATTTTCCAATCTCCAGCCTGTTTGTACAGATCACTGACCAAACAGGTCTGGCGTAATAGTGCTTGCCAGAATATAAATGCCCCCGTAACTAGTGCTTTTACTCTAGGGTGCTAAAAGATGAGGGGATTCTAACCCAGGTTCATGGGAGGGCGAAAGCCACCTTTTTGGGTTCGTTTTGGCTTCAGAGCCCTAGCTTTGCCTCAAGTTCCTTAGCTGAGTAGGTTCTCATCTAGAGATGTTTCAGTGTTGATGATGATAGATTTGTAGTGTGTCAAATGCTGTTCCTGAAGAATGCTGAAATAGTTCACAAATTCTATTAGAGAGGGCAGCTGATTTTCTTTTTCATGGTCTGCAAGCCTCTCTTCTCTCTTTGCTGTACTTTGGTCTGGGTGTAACTAGAATAAAGAGTATATCCTTGAGCTGAACCGTCTTTTGACTCACTTTGCCTCACGTCAAGACTTGACAGACATTATTAGCAAGCGTGTATCGGTCACTAGGTCATCTGCCATTCATTAGGACTAATCCTTTTTTTGAAATCTTTATTCCCATAGCCTTTTTCAGAACAAAAGGCAACTCTGAGGGCTTTCCTTTTTAACTTGAGCTTTCTCTGATGTCCCTGGTTTCTTGAATCCTTTCTTTATAAAAGTAACCATAAATAGTTATCTATCCAGATCTATTGCAGTCTGTAACCCAAATATTCCACTTAATCCAACAAAAGCAAAAAATGACAATCTTTAAAAAATGTGAATTTACAATTCTATAGTTTAGCCCCAAAAGCACTTGTTAGAAGGATGGAAGCGCCAAAAAACTGGTTTCTTGCCCAAATAAGTTTGGGAATAGGAATGGGTTTAAAAATGATTACAAGGCGTTTTTTTGTTTTGTTTTTTGTTTTTTGTTTTTTTTTTGAGACAAGATCTTGTTCTGTTGCCCAGGCTGGAGTGCAGTGGCATGATCACAACTCATTGCAGCCTTGACTTCCCAGGCCCAGGTCATCCTCCCATCGCAGCTTCCTGAGTAGCTGGGATCACAGATGTGTACCACTTTGCCCGGCTAATTCTTTTTATTTTTTTTTAATTTTTAATTAATTAATTAATTAATTTTTTTGAGACAGAGTCTCACTCTGTTGCCCAGACTGGAGTGCAGTGGCCCGATCTTGGCTCACTGCAACCTCCGCCTCCTAAGTTCAAGCAATTCTTCTGCCTCAGCCTCCCGAGTAGCTGTGATTACAGGTGCATGCCACCATGCTCAGCTAATTTTTGTATTTTTAGTGGAGACGGGGTTTCACCATGTTGGTGAACTCCTGACCTCAAGTGATCTGCCCACCTCGGCCTCCTAAAGTGCTAGGATTACAGGCGTGAGCCACCATGCTCAGCTTCTTTTTATTTTTTTATTATTTATTTATTTTTTTGTGTGATGGATTCTTGCTCTGTTGCCCAGGCTGGAGTGCAGTGGTGCGATCTCAGCTCACTGCGAGCTCTGCCTCCCAGGTTCACGCCATTCTCCTGCCTTAGCCTCCTGAGTAGCTGGGACTACAGGCGTCCGCGACCACACCCGGCTAATTTTGCATTTTTTTTTTTTTTTTTAGAGATGGGGTTTCACCGTGTTAGCCGGGATGGTCTCGATCTCTTGACCTCGTGATCTGCCCACCTCGGCCTCCCAAAGTGCTGGGATTACAGGCGTGAGCCACCGCACCCGGCCTGCCTCTTTTTATTTTTAATAGAAGCGAGACCTCCCTATGTTGCACAGGCTGGTCTCAAACTCCTAGGCTCAAGTGATCCTCCTGCATCAGCCTCCCAAAGTGCTGGGATTAGAGGCCTGAGCTACTGCATCTGGCCTTATAAGGCCTTTTTACCTCAGGATTCCTTAGAACCTTTAATGTGTTATTAGGCATTGTGAATTTTGAAGGAAACGATATTGTATGTACCATTTGCCAACCCAGTTTATCCATGAACCCTTTTCTCCCAAAATACATATTCTTTCTGAAGAGTGTAGTAAGAAACCCAATTTGGAGAATGAAGTGTCTGGTATAAAACTCCTTGCAGATAGTGGTTGTGTATTTTGATTTTCTTTTTCTTTTTTTTTTTTTTTTTTTTTTGAGACAGAGTCTCGCTCTGTTGCCCAGGCTGGAGTGCAGTGGCGCGGTCTTGGCTTGCTACAACCTCTGCCTCCCAGGTTCATGCCATTCTCCTGCCTCAGCCTCCCGAGTAGCTGGGACTACAGGCGCCCACCACCACGCCTGGCTAATTTTTTGTATTTTTAGTAGAGACGGGGTTTCACTGTGTTAGCCAGGGTGGTCTTGATCTCCTGACCTCGTGATCCGCCCACCTCGGCCTCCCAAAGTGCTGGGATTACAGGTGTGAGCCACTGCGCCTGGCATGTATTTTGATTTTCATTTGAAGACTGCATGTGAAATAGACAATGCCAAGAATGTTCTCAGCCAGACACCTTTTCTGCCTTCTTCAACTTTCCCACTCCTATTTTCATTAAAAGGTCACTGAAAAGTAGGAAGTGACATTTGTCAGTCACTTTTCTGTCAACTATGACATAGCTAAAGATTCATTTTTCTCCATATTAACATAGTTGGTTCTGGCCGGGCACGGTGGCTCATGCCTGTAATCCCAGCAGTTTGGGAGGCTGAGGCAGGCAGATCACCTGAGATCAGGAGTTCAAGACCAGCCTGGCCAACATGGTGAAACCCTGTCTCTACTAAAAATACAAGAAAATAGCTGGATGTGGTGGCGGGCACCTGTAATCCCAGCTACTCAGGAAGATGAGGCAGGAGAATCGCTTGAACCCAGGAGGAGGAGGTTACAGTGAGCAGAGATTGCACCACTGCACTCCGACCTGGGCAACAAGAATGAAACTCCATCTCAAAAAACAAAACAAAACAAACAAAAAACCATAGTGGCTTCTTAGTAAATATTTTATGATGCTACTAATGATGAAGGCTTGGCAAGTTAAAAAATACATACTCACAAAATACCTAGAATCTTGCCTTTTAGATATTAGAGTCTCATCTTTTCTGCTTCCAGTGTTCTTTCAAAACACGAATATATATAGTTTTCTTTTTTTTTTTAAGAGACAGGGTCTCGTTCTGTCACACATATTGGTGTGCAGTGGCACAATCACAGCTTATTGCAGCCTTGAACTCCTGGGCTCAAGTGATCCTCTTACCTTAGCCTCCTGAGTATCTGGGACTACAGTTGCATGCCACCACATCCACCTAATTTTTTAAATTTTTTTGTAGAGATGGGGTCTCCCTATATTGCCCAGCCTGGTCTTGAACTCCTGGCCTTAAGTGATCCTCCTGATTTGGCCTCCTAAAGTGTTAGGATTACATGCGTGAGCCACAGCACCTGGCCTGTATAGTTTTCTTAATGAATCATTAATTACAGCGATACAGAACGTGAATTTTGACAGACCTGAGTTTGAATGCTGGCTCTATCATTTACTATGGCCTTGAGCAAGTCATTTCACTTGTCTGGGTCTTGGATTTCTCATTAATGAAGTAGAAATAATCACGGTTCCTGACTCTCAGAATAGCTGTGATAAAGGATATATGTGATGAAGAATATAAATAGTTTAGGCTGGGCACAGTGGCTCAGGAGTTCAAGACCAGCCTGACCAATATGGTAAAACCCTGTGTCTACTAAAAATAAAAAAATTAGCTGGGCGTGGTGGCATACACCTGTAGTCCCAGCTACTCAGGAGGCTGAGACAGGAGAATTGCTTGAACCCGGGAGGCAGAGGTTGCAGTGAGCCAACATCACACCACTGCACTCCAGCCAAGGCAACAGAGCGAGACTCTGTCTCAAAAAAAAAAAAAAATTTAGTATAGTGCCTGGCACACAATAGGTAATTTTTGTACTTACTAGTCTTATTGTTTACTTTTTATTACAGATTTTGAGATCAGGAGTGAGAACGAGGTAAATCCCAAGCAAGAGATTAGTGAAGATGTACAATTTGGGACTACATCTGAAAGACCTGCTGAGAATGCTGAGGAAAATCCTGAAAGTGAAGAGGGCTTTGAAAGTGGAGATAGGTCAGAAAGACAATGGGGAGATTTAACAGCAGAAGAGTGGGTAAGCTATCCTCTCCAACAAGTAACTGATCTGCTTGTCCACAAAGAAGTCCACACAGGCATCCGCTATCATATATGTTCTCATTGTGGAAAGGCCTTCAGTCAGATCTCAGACCTTAATCGACATCAGAAGACTCACACTGGAGACAGACCCTATAAATGTTATGAATGTGGAAAAGGCTTCAGTCGCAGCTCACACCTTATTCAGCATCAAAGAACACATACTGGGGAGAGGCCTTATGACTGTAATGAGTGTGGGAAAAGTTTTGGAAGAAGTTCTCACCTGATTCAGCATCAGACAATCCATACTGGAGAGAAGCCTCACAAATGTAACGAGTGTGGAAAAAGTTTCTGCCGTCTCTCTCACCTAATCCAACACCAAAGGACCCACAGTGGGGAGAAACCCTATGAGTGTGAGGAGTGTGGGAAAAGCTTCAGCCGGAGCTCTCACCTAGCTCAGCACCAGAGGACCCACACGGGCGAGAAACCTTATGAGTGTAACGAATGTGGCCGAGGCTTCAGTGAGAGATCTGATCTCATCAAACACTATCGAGTCCACACGGGGGAGAGGCCCTACAAGTGTGATGAGTGTGGGAAGAATTTCAGTCAGAACTCCGACCTTGTGCGTCATCGCAGAGCCCACACGGGAGAGAAGCCGTACCACTGTAACGAATGTGGGGAAAATTTCAGCCGCATCTCACACTTGGTTCAGCACCAGAGAACTCACACTGGAGAGAAGCCATATGAATGCAATGCTTGTGGGAAAAGCTTCAGCCGGAGCTCTCATCTCATCACACACCAGAAAATTCACACTGGAGAGAAGCCTTATGAGTGTAATGAGTGTTGGCGAAGCTTTGGTGAAAGGTCAGATCTAATTAAACATCAGAGAACCCACACGGGGGAGAAGCCCTACGAGTGTGTGCAGTGCGGGAAAGGTTTCACCCAGAGCTCCAACCTCATCACACATCAAAGAGTTCACACGGGAGAGAAACCTTACGAATGTACCGAATGTGAGAAGAGTTTCAGCAGGAGCTCAGCTCTTATTAAACATAAGAGAGTTCATACGGACTAAGTCCTGTAATTATGATAAATGATTCATTTGAAGATACAATTTTATTATCAATGAACACCCTCAAGACTGAGCTGCTTTTATCATACTCTCCTAGTTGTGGGCCACGATTTAAACCATCAGAGATGACAAGCCATTTGAAATTCTGACCCTCAGCTTTGGGAATGTTATCTCCTCCAAAATGGTGGTTTTTATTCACTCAGTGGGCTACTTCATTAAAATCAGCCCCACAAGTAACTGGAAATCTGAAGACCAGGGGACAAATGCTGGTGAATGGCCAGGCCTGGAAATAGAGTAAATCTTTCAATGTTATTTTCTCTCATCCTTGGCCCAAGGAACTATGCTAAGTGAAACATGGGACTGATTTAATAGGGTGGTCATGGCTGCTTTGGAAAAAGGCAACTAGAGACTCTGCCTGAATTGCCACACCTATTCACACACCATAGTAGTTGGGCACACACATCTTCCCCTCCAAAGGGCTTTTTCCTTGAGTTGCTCATGCATTTGTATCTTTTCCGTCTTCCTGAGGGCAAGATTTTGCACGATGAAGGCAATAATTGTAACTTTTCTCCTTCTCATTGTTTCTAATTAGCTCCTTTAAAGCTTGCATCTTTGTGAAAGCTAACTGAAGATACAGTTGGAAAGGAAAAATAAGACACAGGTTTGGGGACCAAGAACCCATCAATGATGGTGACTTTAGCAGAAGATGCCCACAGTTATTACTGCCATTATTCAGATTTATGAATTTTCTTTGGGGATCACTATAGAGAATATTGTATAGAAAATATCTTCAAGAAAAGATAGGACCATCAGTGACAGTTAAGTGTAAGGAACAAGTGGAATTGACTCCTTCAGGGAAGGAACCAGAGTCCCTTCCCAAGGAATGTAGGTCGTTTCTGTGTTCTTTCCCCTCTAATCTTTAAGATCAACTCTTCCTATCCTGCTAACTCTAAGATTTGATAAGGGCCACTTCCCAGTGTTTATCTTAGCTTGCATCAGGGCATGTGTATGTACAGTAATGTGTATTCCTGTGGTTTTTCTAATAGCAGAAACTGAATTTACAGAGACTTAGCATGTTCTTGGGTGATGTGAGTCATGTGACAGAAGTATAGACATAACTCCAATGTGAGAAATGTCCTTTTTTCATTATGGAAAATAATTTAAACACTAGTGCTTTAGTGTGCACTCTCCTGTAAGGTCTGTCTTTGTACAGAGCTAAGTACTTGTTTGTATGTGTTTGTCAATTGTGGAAGATAATGACCGGACAAATAGGTCGATTGTCCTATTCTCAGAATGAATTATCTTCTATGGCAATGAAGAACTCTTTGGCTTAGTCAGAAGGAATTAACAAACCTCGGTAGGAATGTATTTCCATCCTCCCACCCTACAGATATAAGTGGTTAAAATAACAGTTCGCCCAATTTAAGCCCAGTAGTGTCAGTTTTCCTAATCTCAGTCCAGGTAGGAATTAAATATCTCAAGTGTTGATGCTATCCAAGCATCTTGGGGTAGAAGGGAATTGGTACCCAGAAAATGGGACTGGAGTGAGGAATATCTTTTCTTCTGAGAGTACCCCCAGTTTATTTCTACTATGCTTTATTGCTACTGTTCTTTATTGTGAACGTTGTAACATTTTAAAAATGTTTTTGCCATAGCTTTTTGGGACTTGGTGTTAAAGGAGCCAGTGGTCTCTTGGGTAGGGTACTATAATGAGTTATTGTGACCCACAGCTGTGTGGGACCACATCACTTGTTAATAACACAACCTTTAAAGTAACCCATCTTCCAGGGGGGTTCCTTCATGTTGCCACTCCTTGTTTTTTTTTTTTTTTTTTTGAGATGGAGTCTCACTCTGTCGCCCAGGCTGGAGTGCAGTGGCGCAATCTCGGCTCACTGCAAGCTCCGCCTCCCGGATTCACGCCATTCTCCTGCCTCAGCCTCTCCGAGTAGCTGGGACTACAGGCGCCCGCCACCACGCCTGGCTAATTTTTTGTATTTTTTAGTAGAGACGGGGTTTCACCGTGGTCTCGATCTCCTGACCTCGTGATCCACCCGCCTCGGCCTCCCAAAGTGCTGGGATTACAAGTGTGAGCCACCGCGCCCGGCCGCCACTCCTTTTTAAGGACAAACTCAGGCAAGGAGCATGTTTTTTTGTTATTTACAAAATCTAGCAGACTGTGGGTATTCATATTTTAATTGTCGGGTGACACGTGTTCTTGGTAACTAAACTCAAATATGTCTTTTCCCATATATGTTGCTGATGATTTTAATAAATGTCAAAGTTCTCCTGTTGCTTCTGTGAGCCACTTTGGGTATCAGCTTGGGAGTGGCCATAGATGACCGCATTTCCATGACCTAACTGTATTTCACCCCCTTTTCCTTCCCTACTGTTCTTGCCCCACCCCAACCAGTTCCTGCTGCTGCTTTTGGCTTCTTAGAGGTGAAGGGCTCAAAACAAGGCTTCTAAGCACCCAGCTATCTCCGTACATGAACAATCTAGCTGGGAAACTTAAAGGACGAGGGCCACACCAGCTGTCTCCTCTTTCTGCCAATTTTTGCCCGTTTGCTGTGTTGAACTTCGTGTAGAACTTATGCATCAGACTGCCTTCACTAATGCTTTTTGCATGCCTTCTGCTCCCAGGTTCCTGGCTGCCTTTGCACATCCCGTGAACAGTTTGTGCCTGTTTTCTATGGTTGTGGAGAGTGAATGAACAAATCAATATGTAGAACAGTTTTCCTTATGGTATTGGTCACAGTTATCTTAGTGTTTGTATTATTCTAACAATATTCCATAATTAAAAGCATAATTTTTAAAGTCAGCAAACCTGAGAATTATTTTAGTAACCCAGCACTGATTCGTTTAATGGCATTTCATCAGAGTCATTAAAATTGGGCATGATTGTCTTTACACTGATGCATTCCGTACAGATGTACAGATATTTTACACAGATGTTCTGTAGGAATTTGGGAGTACAGTATCTTGAGCCCTCTGGTTATTGCCATATCTTGGGAAGATGAAAAAACCTGAGTAATTTTCTATGAAGGTTATGCTGGTGACAGAAGCCACATAGGAATATTTGATATGGGTGACTCATTAGCTTTGGGGAAGGAAAAAAAAATCCAAAAAGAAAAATGAGAGAAGGTCTTGTCGCTTTAAGGAGATATTTTGGAGAATTCATTAAGAATACTAAGTCTGGGTGCGGTGGCTCACACCTGTAATCCCAGCACTTTGGGAGGTCAATGCGGGTGGATCACGTAAGTTCTGGATTTCGAGACCAGTGTGGCCAATATGGTGAAACCCCATCTCCAGTAAAAATACAAAAATTAGCTGGGCGTGGTGGCATGCGCGTGTAATCCCCATTACTTGGGAGGCTGAGGCAGGAGAGTCGCTTGAACCTGGGAGGCAGAGGTTGCAGTGAGCTGAGATCACACCACTGTACTCCAGCCTGGGCAACAGAGCGAGACTCTGTCTCAAAAAAAACAAAACAAAACAAACAAAAATACAACTAAAACAGTTTCTACCACACTAGAATTGGGTTCCTAGAACAGATACTTCTTAGAAACAAAGGTTCTCTATTCGTGACACAGTTGTACAGTCTGCCTAAGGCTGTAATTAGGTATTACCAGGGTGTGGCCACAATTTTCAAATTACTTACAAGTAATTTTCTCTCAATAAAATCTTTTTTTAAATGGACAGCCAGCCTAGGCAAAGGTAGGGATGGAAGTGCTTTATATTGGGGGAAAATGTAAATATCAAAGAAACGTTTTTAATTTTGTAGCCAAGACTTGCAAAGAAGAGAAACTTTACCAAAAAAAAAAAAAACAAAAAAAACCCACTTTTTTTTGTTTTTTTTGGGACAGAGTTTCGCTCTGTCACCCAGGCTGGAATGCAGTGACATGATCACAGCTCATTGTAGCCTGGACCTCCCCAGGCCCAAGTGATCCTCCCCACCTCAGCCTCCTGAGTAGCTGGGACCACAGGTGTGTGCCACTACACCCCGCTAATTCTTACTATTTTTTTAGAGATGGGGTCTCTATATTTTGCCGAGGCTGGTCTCAAACTCTGCGGCTCAAGTGCTCCGAGTCAGCCTCCTAAAGTGATGGCTTGCAGATGTGAGCCACCAGACCTGGCCCCAGAATATTATTTAAGCTACTCTAGGCCATTCTGCCTATGAGTGAACCCTACTCTGTCTATAGAGCAGCCAGAAGTATATATACATGTAAACTCTTAGCCGGGCGTGGTAGCAAGTGCCTGTAGTCCCAGGTAGCAAGTGCCTGTAGTCCCAACTACCTGGGAGGCTGAGGCTGAGTTCGAGGCTGCAGAGCAAGACCTCATCCCTTAAAAACAAAAGCAAAAAAACAAAAACAAAAACAAAAAAAACTCTTCTTACTGCATGTTGAGCATTTTTCATTGCTGGGAAGGAAAGTTAAGGGAAGATGCTAATTCACCTGGAGAAGTGTAGCTCAAGAGCCTCCCTCTAAGAGTATTTGATATGTTAATATCTTGACATTGTTATTATTGAGCAAATTTCCTTCTGTGTGAACTGTTCTCTAAGACCCTAGAGGTAGGTTAGGCCTGTGTTTCCAGGCCATTAGGATATCACTGAGTGCACTGAAATGATAATTTGTTAAGTGGTTCCCTGGTGTTTTAGAAGTTAGTGTAGCTCCCAAAGGAGTTCCCAAGCCCTGGGAGAAATTGACTCTTGGGAAGCAGTTGTTAGATACCCACCTCTGCAGTAGAGTAGCAGATGTAGGCCCTGCTTATCAATAGGAGACTTCAAGAACTGAAAGACTGTTAAGATCGTTAGTGAAAAACAGCCGAATTAATGGGAGACAATTACCCTGTAATGACCTAAAATGGGTCCGTGGGAAATCCCATTGCATGATCTGTTTTTCTAAATGCTTCATTCCCAAAGTTTATATCATTTTCAGCTTCTCCAAAAGTGGTTTTGTTTTATTTTTCCTTTTGGGAAAGATTGAGGCTGATGACACCAAAATCTGGCAGAGTTTCACACCAGCCCCTGCAGCTGCCTTCTGGACAGCTCTGCTTGGAAATTATCCATCAAAGCATGAACAAAATAACTAAGTTAAAAAATTATAATAGGAAATTATCCAGACATCTTGAAATCAAACCCTGAACTCAACTTGCCACATTTTCCCTTACTCCCTGCCTGCTTCTCCTGTTCCTAACTCAGTCATTGCCCACTTATCCAAGCTAGAAACTTGCATATCATACTTAACTCCCGTTCCTTTAGCCACCCTCCCCAAATCAGTAACAAATATTGTATAACTATGTATCCAGTCATGCCCATACCACCTCCTAAATAGTTCTCAGATCCTTCTGCCTCGCTCTCTCTACTGCCACCACTTACCATGTGACTTTGGGCAATTATTTAGCTTTTCTGTTCCTTGGATTCCCCATCCGCAAATGGGAGTAATTATGTCTACCTCATAGAGTTGCAAAGACTAAATGAGATCACGGGGCTCAAAATATTAGCAGCAATTATTCAGACCATCACTGGGCCATATCTCGCTTACTGAAACGACCTCCTAATGAGTCTCCTCTTTTCTATTTTGATTCCCGTCAGTCTGTTCTCCCTTTCTGCTAGAACAATATTTCTGAAAGGCAAATCCTTTTATGCCACTCTTCTGTGTAAAGCCCTGTCATGCTTCCCATTGCCAGCAGCAAACAGTGAACCTCCTTTGGTGTGATTTCTGAGGAGGTCATTCATGATCTGGCCTCTGCTGCTCTCCCCAGCTCTGGTTCCCTTCTCTTTTCCTGCACTTGCTCTTTCCTGCACACTCCAAGCTGCATCTCTCCCTCCACTCTTCTGGCCAACTCCTACTCAGCCTTCAGGTCTAATACCTAACTTGCTCTAGGAAACCTTTCCCAATCCCGTAAGACTGGATCAGGTGTTAACTTTTTCTGTTTTCCCTGGGTTTATCCCAATCAAAGCACTTTATCCCTGTTTTGTAATTGCCTACTTACTTTTTTGTCTCCTCCATTAAACTTTGATATCTTTGAAGAAGTCACTGTCTTGCTCACCGTTGTGTCTTCAACCCCCAGCAAATGTTTGGCATAGAATAAGCAGGCAACAATAAAATAAGGAGAATATACATAAACTTTATTCCCTTCATATTTTTGACTGTCACCACACCAAGCTACTCTTTCTTGGTAGACAGAGTCTCACTCTGTCACCCAGGGTGGAGTGCAGTGGTGTGATCTCGGCTCACCGCAACTTCCGCCTCCCAGGTTCAAGCTGATTCATGTGCCTCAGCCTCCCGAGTAACTGGGATTACAGGTGCCTGCCGTCACGCCCAGCTGTTTCAGTATTTTTAGTAGAGACGGGGTTTCGCCATGTTGGCCAGGCTGGTCTCGAACTCCTGGCCTCAAGTTATCAGCTCACCTCAGCCTCCCAAAGTGCTGGGATTACAGGCTGTGAGCCACTGCCCGTGGCCGGTACTCATTAAAAGAACTGTAGAAATTCTGTCATTAGTGCATCTGGTGAGGCCTTCTGGAAAGAGGAAGAAGGCTTCCAGAAGTAATGTGACCCATCTAAGATCCCCCAGGTAAAGCTGAGGTAAAGACTCTGTCACCTAGGCTGGAGTGCAGTGGCACGAACACAGCTCACTGCAGTCTCAACCTTCTGGGCTAAAGGGATCCTCTTACCTCAACCTTCCCAGTAGCTAGGACCATGGGCATGCACCACCATGCTCAGCTAATTTTGTTTTTTATTATTTGTAGGGCGGGGTCTCCCTATGTTGCCCAGGCTGGTCTTGAACTCCTGGGCTCTAGGGATCCTCCTGCATCAGCCTCCCAAAGTGCTGGGATTACAGGAATGAACCAATGCACTCGGCAGAGTATGCTATTAAAGGAACCAGAACATGCAAAGAGGAGGAGTCTGGGATTGGGGAAAAAGATTACAAGTGAATGAAGTCATTTAACAAAAATTCATTGAGCACCGCCGGGCGTTCTGGCTCACGCCTGTAATCCTATCACTTTGGGAGGCTGAGGCAGGTGGATCACCTGAAGTTAGGAGTTCGAGACCAGCCTGGCTATCATGGTGAAACCCCATCTCTACTAAAAATACAAAAATTAGCTGGGTGCAGTGGTGGGCATCTATAATTCCAGCTACTTGGGAGGCTGAGGCCGGAGAATCGCTTGAACCTAGGGGGCGGAGGTTGCAGTGAGCCAAGATCGGGCCACTGCACTCCAGCCTGGGTGACAGGGGAAAAAAAAAAAAAAAAAAGCCAGGCGCAGTGGCTCATGCCTGTAATCCCAGCACTTTGGGAGGCCAAGGTGGGCGAATCACGAGGTCAGGAGTTTGGGACCAGCCTGACAAACATGGTGAAACCCCGTCTCTACTAAAACTACAAAAAAATTAGCTGGGCGTGGTAGCACATGCCTGTAGTCCCAGCCACTCGGGAGGCTGAGGTGGGAGGGTCACTTGAACCCGGGAGGTGGAGGTTGCAGTGAGCCGAGATCGCACCACTGCCCTCCAGCCTGGGAGACAGAGCGAGACTCTGTCTCAAAATAAATAAATAAAAATAAAAATAAATAAAAAATATTTTAAAAATTCATTGAGCACCAACTTATGTGCCTGGTATAAAACCGAATGAGACAAAGATTCTGCCCTTGTTGAATTTCTGTTTTCTGGGGATAGGGACAATAAACAAAGACATATATAATGTTAGCTGGTAACAAGTGTAATGAAGACAAAAGAGACAGCTTTTAGAGGAAGTGGTCATGGAAAACCTCTCTAAAGAGGTGGCATTTGAGCATATCTCTGACTAAGACGTCAGGATATCTGGGGTAAGTGTTCTAACTACTCAGTTTATTGAAGAGCAAATGTGAAGATGCTGAAGCAGCAGTTGGTATGCTGGAGAAACCACCACCAGGGGGTCCCTATGAGTGGGGCTCAGTGAGGAAGGGATCACACGGCCGGAGATAAAAATCATCTTTAGTCATTTAGTTTGAGGAAACTGTTACATCCAAGCATATATTCATATGCCCAGCAGGCAGTTGGAAATATGAATCCAGAGCTCAGGACCAAACGTGGTACTATAAATAAATGGGAGGCCGGGAGCAGTGGCTCACGCCTGTAATCCCAGCACTTTGGGAGGCCGAGGCGGGTGGATCACTTGAGGTCGGGAGTTCGAGACCAGTCTGACCAACCTGAAGAAACCCCGTCTCTACTAAGAATACAAAATTAGCTGGGCATGGTGGCACATGCCTGTAATCCCAGCTACTTGGAAGGCTAAGGCAGGAGAATCGCTTGAACCTGGGAGGCGAAGGTTGCAGTGAGCCGAGATCAGGTCATTGCACATTGCACTCCAGCCTGGGCAGCAAGAGTGAAATTTTGCTAAAAAAAAAAGAAAAGAAAAAGAAATAGGGAATAGGCCGGGCACAGTGGCTCACACCTGTAATCTCAGCACTTTGGAAGGCCAAGGAGGGTGAGTTGCTCGAGCCCAGGAGTTTGAAACCACCCCGGACAACATGGTAAAACCCCATCTCTACAAAAAAATTTTTTTGAAAAATTAGCCGGGCATGGTGGCACATGCCTGTAGTCCCAGCTACTTGAGAGGGTGAGGTGAGAGGATCACTTGAGCCTGGGGGACAGAGGTTGCAGTGAGCAGAGATCGTGCTATTGCACTCCAGCCTGGGTGACAAGACCCTGTATTAAAAATAAATACAAGGAAAAAAAAAAAAAAAGAAATGGGAATAGCTAGTATCTGCACGGAGATGGTAGTAGTAGTGAAACCATGCAAGTGAATGAGATGACCGTGGCAAAATGTGAGAACAGTTGTCAGGGATGAAGTCCTGGGAACACCAACAGATAATGATGGGCAGAGGAGAGGACCTACAAGGATGTATTACAGGGTCCAGAGAAGAACCAGGAGAGGAGGGTCACAAGCCAAGTTCACGGCACATTTTAAGATGTTCAAATGCAGCAGAGATATCTCATGAGATACAGTACTTGAAACTCATTTACAGGGGAAAACCGTTAAGTGCAAGGTGTTGTTATTATTAATGACAATTAGAGAGCACTTGCCCCCTTCCTCGAATGGATTTTTTTTTTTTTTTGAGATGGAGTCTCGCTCTGTTGCCCAGGCTGGAGTGCAGCGGCGCAAGGCGCGATCTTGGCTCACTGCAAGCTCCACCTCCTGAGTTCTCGCCATTCTCCTGCCTCAGCCTCCTGAGTAGCTGGGACTACAGGCACCCGCCACAACGCCCGGCTAATTTTTTGTATTTTTAGTAGAGATGGGGTTTCACCGTGTTAGCCTGGATCTCCTGACCTCGTGATCCGCCCGCCTCAGCCTCCCAAAGTGCTGGGATTACAGGCGTGAGCCACCGTGCCCAGCCTCTAATAGATATTTTAACTTTAGGGTAGTGAGAATTTAGTTATATCCACAATCTATTTATAACCAATTCTTATTGTTTTATTGAATTTTCAAAACATATGCAAGTTATACTGAATGCTATAATTACTCCATGACACTACACTGATATTGGGAACAGGACTCACAATTCCTGCAGAATCTGATTTGTGGAACTGTATATTCAACTTGTATATTTGAATATGAGTAATAATACTTATCTTAGATTTCTACCAGATTTTAGTTAAAACCTCACAGCAACACCTCCACCAAAGATTTGCAGCATGCAGCTCTTCCGTCTGTCTATAGGGAAGCCTGATAATAATGAGAACTCCATGGAGTTATGTACAACAGTCTTCTAGAATTCAGTGGATGGAATTAGGCTGCAGCTGTTGCTGTTGCCTCTTTCTGCCTTCCCCCTTTCCCCACCCTTCTTTTGAAACAGGGACTCACTCTGTCACCCAGGCTGCAGTGGTACAATCGAAGCTTATTGCAGCTTTGAATTCCTGGGCTCAAGTGATCCTCCCACCTCAACCTCCCAAAGTGCTGGGATTACAGGCATGAGTCACCACGCCCAGCCACCTGCAGCCTTTTTAAAGGCTCAGGCCTGTAATCCCAGCACTTTGGTAGACCAAGGCAGGAGGATCACTTGAGCCCAGGAGGTAAAGGCTGCAGTGAGCCATGATGGTGCCACTGCACTCCAGTCTGGGCAACAGACTAGAGTGAGACCCTGGCTTAAAAGAAAAGGCTGCAGAGTTTACTGTCAGTGAGTGGGTGCACCAAAGTCCTGGTGAAGAGTTGCCAGGGAATTCCACTGTTGTGGAATGAGAGAATGTTGTGACTGAGTGTTCAGCACTGTTAAATTGGATTTAACAATCCTAAGAGGACTTATTTTTATTTGTTTATTTATTTATTTTTGAGACAGAGTTTTGCTCTATCACTGGATTACAGGTGGGATTACAGGCAGGCACCACCACACCCAGCTAATTTTTGCATTTTTAGCAGAGACAGGGTCTCACCATGTTGGCCAGGCTGGTCTCTAACTCCTGGCCTCATGAGATCCATCTTCCTAGGCCTCCCAAAGTGTGAGGATTACAGGAGTGAGCCACTGCGCCTGGCCAAGACATGTTATTTTCTAACAAATCTACCCAAAGCGGTGTTGCTTTCCAAAGTTGAGACCTTGTGAGGCTACAATTTTATTCTTGCACTGTTCATTTCTCAGAACAAGTTTAAATTGTGTTATAAGGCCAATTTGCAAACCACACAAGGTAAATGTGAGAACTCGTTATCTTATATCATAGTTGGCTTTGGTCCCTAACTAGTGTTTTCTAACCTATTCATCAGATCAAACAGACGATTTTTTTTTTTTTTTTTGGAGACAGGGCCAATTGCAGTGGTGCAAACGCGGCTTGCTGAAGCCTTGACCTCCCCAGGCTAGGTGATCCTCCCACCTCAGCCTCCCAGGTAGCTGGAGCTACAGGTGTGTGCCACCACACCCAGCTAATTTTTTGTAGTTTTTGTAGAGATGGGGTTTCACTATGTTGCCCAGGCTGGTCTCAAACTCCTGCACTCAAGCAATCCACCTGCCTCAGCCTCCCAAAGTGCTGGGATTATAGACGTGAGCCACCACTCCTGGCCACCTATATGATTACTTGACTGGTACCTTCAAGAGAAGAATCTGCCAACACTGAGACAATAATTGAAAAGTTGCTTGGTAAAGTAGCTTTGGAGTTACACACACGACATATGTTTGAGTCTTGGTTCAGGAGTGTGGTGTGCCTTTAAGCGAACGTTTCAATCTCTGTAAGCCTATTTCCTCAATAAAATGGGATAATATTACTGAGGTTGCAGGTTCCATGTAAGGATCAGCAATAGCATATGTGGAACACTCGACACACAGTAGGAGCTCAAAAATGGTAGCAATAGTGCCCCTAAAATGGAAATACACTTTCTTTTCATTTTAAAATGGCTTTGATACATTTGAGAACTAGAAGGGCATTCAATAGACCAGCTCAAGGATAACCTTCAGAAGAAAAAATGCTAGAAAAATGATGATGAAGCCGGGCATGGTGGCTCACGCCTGTAATCCCAGCACTTTGGGAGGCCAAGGAGGGCAGGTCACCTGAGGTCAGGAGTTCAAGACCAGCACGGCCAACATGGTGAAACCCCATCTCTACAAAAATACAAAAATTAGCCGGGCATGATGGCGGGTTCCTGTAATCCCAGCTACTCAGGAGGCTGAGGCAGGAGAATTGCTTGAACCTGGGAGGTGGAGGTTGTAGTGAGCCTAGATTTCGCCACTGCACTCCAGCGTAGGTGACAGAGCAAGACTCCGTCTCAAAAAAAAATTATTAAAAAAAAGTGATAAGGCAGGCACTGCAATAAGATCTTGAGGTAAGCCAACTATAAGCCATTTGCAAGTCATCCACATGGCATTTTATTTTTGTAAAAGCATCATCATCTTAGGAGGTATAAATGAAAGACAAACAGCTTAAGTGCTGGTCAATCTTAGTTGGAACTCCACCATTTTGCAAAGTGTTTTAAAATAATAAAAATGATTCTAGTTTTTTTTTTTTGTTTCTTCATTTTTTGTTTGTTTTGTTTTGTTTTAGGTAGAGTCTTGCTCTGCCGCCCACGCTGGAGTGCAGTGACACAATCTCGGCTCACTGCAATCTCTACCTCCCAGGTTCAAGTGATTCTTGCACCTCAGCCTCCCAAGTGTCTGGAACTACAGGTGTGAGCCACCACGCCCAGCTAATTTTTTGTAGAGACGAGGTTTTACTATGTTGGCTAAGCTGGTCTCGAACTCCTGACCTCAGGTGATCCACCTGACTCAGCCTCCCAAAGTGCTGGGATTACAGGTGTGAGCCATAATTTTTGTATTTTTTGTAGAAATGGGGTTTCACCGTGTTGCCCATGCTGGTCTTAAACTCCTAAGCTCAGGACATCTGCCCACCTCGGCCTCCCAAAGTGCTGGGATTACAGGCGTAAGCCACCATGACTGGACCCTATAATTGTTATAAGAAGCAAAAGTATATTCATTGATATACCAGCTCAGACAACAGGTTTGGTCTGTAACAGGGAAGAGATGCAGAAGGGCCTGGCTGCACTATGTTACCTAATTTCAGAAATTATGGGTATAGCTGGAGCTTCCCTTAGCAACCCATTTTTTTTTTTCTTGAGACAGAGTCTCACTCTGTTGCCCAGGCTCGAGTGCAGTGACATGATCTCAGCTCACTGCAACCTCTACCTCCCTGCTTCAAGCAATTCCCCTGCCTCAGCCTCCTGAGTAGCTGGGATTACAGGTGCATGCCACCGCACCCAGTTAATTTTTTTTGTGTGTGTATTTTTAGTAGAGACGGAGTTTCACCATGTTGGCCAGACTGGTCTCGAACTCCTGACCTCAGGCAATCTGCCTGCCTCGGCCTCCCAAAGTGCTGGGATTACAGGCATGAGCCACCACGCCCACCCCCCTTTTTTTAAATGTTTATACTTGTCCTACCTTTCACCGAGGATGGAGGACAAGGATTGTGTTTTATTCATTTTATATTCCCTAGGTTATTTATTTGTTTATTTATTTATTTATTAAGACAGGATCTCATTCTGTTGCCCAGGCTGGAGTGCAGTGGTACATTCACTTGCTCACTGCAACCTCCACCTCCCAGTCTCAAGTGATCCTCCTACCTCAGCCTCCTGGGTAGCTGGTACTACAGGCATGTGCCACCACACCCGGCTAATTTTTGCAACTTTTGTTGAGACGGGGTTTCAGCATGTTGCCTGGGCTGGTCTTGAACACCTGAACACAAACAATCCTCCCGCCTCAGCCTCCCAAAGTGGTGGGATTACAGGCATGAGCCACCGTGCCTGGCTTTTTTTTTTTTTTTTTTTTTTTTTTTTTTGAGATGGAGTCTTGCGCTGTTGCCAGGCTGGAATGCAGTGGCGCGATCTTGGTTCACTGCAACCTCTGCCTCCTGGGTTCAGGCGATTCTACTGCCTCAGCCTCCTAAGTAGCTGGGACTATAGACGTGCGCCACCACGCCCAGTTAATTTTTGTATTTTTAGTAGAGATGGGGTTTCTAGCCATATTGGCTAGAATTGTCTAGATCTCTTGACCACGTGATCCACCTGCCTTGGCCTCCCAAAGTGCTGGAATTACAGGCATGAGCCACCGCGCCTGGCTTTCTCTACTCTTAACTCCATGATTTTTTTTTTTTTTTTTGAGATGGAGTTTCACTCTTCTTGCCCAGGCTGGAGTGCAATGGCGCAATCTCAGCTCACCGCAACCTCCGACTCCCGGGTTCAAGTGATTCTCCTGCCTCAGCCTCCTGAGTAGCTGGGATTACAGGCATGCGCCACCATGCCTGGCTAATTTTTGTATTTGTAGTAGAGACGGTGTTTTTCCATGTTGGTCAGGCTGGTCTTGAACTCCCGCGGCCTCAGGTGATCCACCTGCCTTGGCCTCCCAAAGTGTTGGGACCACAGGCATGAGCCACCGTGCTGGCCAACTCCATGATTTTTATATAGAGGCATGCAATACATATTTGTGGAATATTGAATTCATGAATATCTGTATCTATACAATAATTTTCTTTCCAAGTAAAAAAATCAAGATATATGGTCTGAAATGTGGAGTATACCTTTGATGACTACGTAGCAGAACATTTGAAATATTATCCCAGAAAATACTGGGTGATAGAATCATTTTAAATTACATATCTAGGCCAGGTGCGGTGGCTCACACCTGTAATCCCAACACTTTGGGAGGCCGAAGTGGGTAGATCATTTGAGGTCAGGAGTTTGAGACCAGCCTGGACATCATGGTGAAACCCCGCCTCTACTAAAAATAC
Organism: Nomascus leucogenys; assembly: GCF_006542625.1. Classification (NCBI taxonomy): domain Eukaryota; kingdom Metazoa; phylum Chordata; class Mammalia; order Primates; family Hylobatidae; genus Nomascus; species Nomascus leucogenys. Next base: position 23,413,026 of record NC_044404.1, on the reverse strand, counting down.
AAAAATTAGCCAGATGTCATGGCAGGCACCTGTAATCCCAGCTACTTGGGAGGCTGAGGCAGGAGAATCGCTTGAACCCAGGAGGTGGAAGTTGAATTGAGCTAAGATTGCACCACTGCACTCCAGTATGGGTGACAGAGTGAGACTGTCTCAAAAAAAAAAAATTACATATCTGACCCATGGGTTCTCATCAATGGACTTAAAGGAGTCTCTGAATGGAAGTAAGGAGTACTTTAACTTGGATGGGGAAAAAAAATTACATCTTTGTTTTCTCTAACATCTAACTGAAATTTAGCATTTTTCCCCGTTGTGAATGTAGACAACATATCACAGTAGAATTAGTATTAGCTTTCCCTCTGTAACCAATAGAAATCATTTTCATATCACTTTATTAGTCATGAATTTCTTGAAATATCACTCTACAATTTCTGTAGTTATTAGACCTGCTCTAAGATCTTAATAGTTATTGTGTTAATAAAGAAAAAGTTCCTGCCTGGGTAACATGGTGAAACCCCGTCTCTGCAAAAAAAAAAAAAAAGCAACAATTAGCCCAGAGCGGCGGCCAGCGCTTGTAGTTCCTACAAGCCACTAGGGAAGCTGAGGTCAGAGGATCGCTTGAGCCCTGCAGGCAGAGGTTGCCGTGAGCCCAGATTGCACCATTGCACTCCAGCCTGGGTGATAAAGTGAGCACATCTTTAAAAAAAAAAAATTATAAAGTAAAAGCTGGGCCAGGTGCGGTGGCTCACACCTGTAATCCCAGCACTTTGGGAGGCTGAGGTGGACGAATCACGAGGTCAGGAGATCGAGACCATCCTGGCTAACACGGTGAAACCCCCGTCTCTACCAAAAATACAAAAAATTATCCGGGCGTGGTGGCTGGCGCCTGTAGTCCCAGCTACTCGGCAGGCTGAGGCAGGAGAATGGCGTGAACCCAGGAGGCGGAGCTTGCAGTGAGCCGAGATTGCGCCACTGCACTCCAGCCTGGGCGACACAGCGACACTCTGTCTCAAAAAAAAAAAAATAAATAAAAATAAATAAATAAATAAAAACGTAAAAGCTTACTATATCACGAATGTGTTTTAAAATATATTTCCTAACTGTATTTCAATATAAATAGTTTCTTTCGTATTGCTCTGTATTTTGTTTTATGCATTTAAAAACTGAGAAGAGATTCATAGCTTTTACCAGACTTCCAAATGGCACAAAATAGGTTCAGAATTATGGCGCTAGAGGCAGATTTATGTGAAGCTAGTAAAATTTAAGCTTCAAGCTGGGCGCCTGTAATCTCAGCACTTTGGGAGGCCGAAGCAGAAGGATCACTTGAGGCCAGGAGTTCAAGGCCGGCCTGGGCAACATAGCGAGATTCCCTCCGCACCTTCCCGTGTCTCTATTAAAATAAAAAAAAGTTAAGCTTCAGGGTCCTCCCTCACTTTTACAATGCCCTTCTAAGACTCTGTTCCTAAATTTGTATTCATCATTTAATATGATTTTTCTTAAAGACTCCCACCATTTCTCTTTCTTTCCTTCTTCCTTTCTTTTCCTTTCCTTTTCTTTTCTCTCTCTCTCTCTCTCTCTCTTTCTTTCTAGAAGGAGTTTCGCTCTTGTCGCCCAGGCTGGAGTGCAATGGCGCAGTCTCGGCTACTGCAACCTCCACCTCCCGGGTTCAAGCGATACTCCTGCCTCAGCCTCCCAAGTAGCTGGAATTACATGCACGCGCCACCACGCTCGGCTAATTCGTGTATTTTTAGTAGAGACGGGGTTTCACTATGTTGGCCAGGCTGGTCTCGAACTCCTGTGCTCAAATGATCGTCCACCTCGGCCTCCTTAAGTGTTGGAATTACAGGCGTGAGCCACCGCGCCCGGCCTAAGACACCCAGCATTTCTGTAAATCTCACACCAACACAAAACTTGGATCTACCCAGAGATTTAACTTGGTACTGGGCACATAGTAGTCGTTTTCAGTATTTCTTTTTCTTTTTTTTTTTTTTTTTTTAAGACGGAGTTTCGGGCCGGGCGCGGTGGCTCACGCTTGTAATCCCAGCACTTTGGGAGGCCGAGGCGGGGGGATCAGGAGGTCAGGAGATCGAGACCACGGTGAAACCCCGTCTCTACTAAAAATACAAAAAAAAAATTAGCCGGGCGTGGTGGCGGGCGCCTGTAGTCCCAGCTACTCGGAGAAGCTGAGGCAAGAGAATGGCGTGAACCCGGGAGGCGGAGCTTGCAGTGAGCCGAGATTGCGCCACCGCACTCCAGCCTGGGCGACAGAGCGAGACTCCGTCTCAAAAAAAAAAAAAAAAAAAAAAAAAGACGGAGTTTCGCTGTTGTTGCCCAGGGTGGAGTGCAGTGGTGCGATATTGGTTCACTGCAACCTCCGCCTCCCGGGTTCAAGCGATTTTTCTGCCTCAGCTTCCGGAGTAGGTGGGTTTACAGGCACGTGTCACCACACCAGGCTAATTTTTGTATTTTTAGTAGAGGCAGGGTTTCACCATGGTGGTCAGGCTGGTCTCGAACTTCTGACCCGCCTTGGCCTCCCAAAGTGCTGGGATTACAGGCATGAACTACCGCGCCCCGCCCGTTTTCAATAATTAAATCTAGGTTTGTAGGTTCTGAGAAATTTAATCATCCTTGAGTGCATCCGGAAATCCTGCAGACCACTGCTTGACTTCCTCCGCTTCCTAAGGGTGGGCATTGGAGTTTGGGGTTGGGAAAAAAGGGCTTGCACCACAGAAGTGAGTTCGGAAGGTTTCTGTGAGACGAGACAGGTTTGGAACTAAGGACAGGGAACAAATCAGTAGGAATGGCAGGTAAGAAATAGGTTTAGGACTAACAAGAATTATAGCGTCCTTTGGGAATTACCCCTTTCCCCTGCATGGCTCTTTTGGCTTCAGAGATGGATATAGCTGCTTTATTTTATGAATATCAAGTAGCTCCAAACCCTGTGAGGAAAAGCTCCCTGCTCTATCACTTGTGTTACACACTGCTTTTGAGTCATTTTAACGATTTCCCTCTCAGTCTGCCACCAACGATGTGTGGACGGCAGCCAGGGAGGGAAAGAGGCATTTCTCCGATCGTTCCAAGGAATGATTATCTAGACAAAATCCTCAGCAAAATGACCAGCCAAATCATCCTTAAATCGTGTGCTCACTAAAGGCGAAAAGATGACCGAAAGAGGCCCGAACGCGTGGCTATGGGCGTGTCTGGGGCGAACGCCGGCTGCTGGGGTGCGAGGGAGGACTCCGGGGCTAAGCGCGGCCGGTGGCTGGACGCGAGCGCCATGGCGGAGCCGGGCAAGCGCTGCCGTAGGGGGCGGGGCTCCGGAGGCGGCCACGAGGCGCGAGGCCTACATTTTCGGCCTCGCGTCGGCGGCAGACGAAGAGGGAGGAGCCTAGTCTACCCAGGACCCAGTGCCCCCAAGCCTCGCAGCCACCAAGGGCTTCCACCACAGACCCCTTTGTGTGCCTGCCCCCGCCCCGGAGGCGCCCCAGCCAGCGGCGCTGAGCACCCTCATTGGTTCAGCCGACAGCTTCATCGATTGGCTCTCGAGTCGTCCGGCGTGGTCCGTTTTGCCTCGATACTACTGGTCGTCTGAGCTGCCTGTCAGGCCGCCTCGCCAAGCGATTGCCCCGTAGCTCGGAGTCCCTGGAAGCAGTTCCGGGAAACCCCGCGTGCTGCCGGGATCGCGTCTCACTCCATGAGGGGGGGGAGGGGGTGGCGCGCGCGCCATTTCTAGTCGTTTTCAAAGCGCCTCGCGCTGATTCTCACGGGCCCGGCCGCCGGCCCCCGCTCTGCCCTGGTGAGTCTCGCGCCGGCCCGTGGGGGGAGGGGCCGGGAGCCCCGATCCGACCCGACTCAGCCCGGGCTCCATGCCTGGTCCCGTTTCGTTTGCGCTCCGAGGCCCCGGGGTGGGGGTGGGGACGGGCTGGGGGCGGCTTCGGTCTAGTCCGGCCGCGCGGCTGTGGGCCTAGCCCGGCCGAAACGCTTCTCGCCCTCGCTCTTCCTCCCCCCCCGCCCCTCCAGCCCGCGGTCCAGCCCGCCGGGCGCTTTCCGCGCGGCCTGCCGGGGCCGGCCGTGCTTTTCCCGCCTCCGCCCGCTGCTCCATGCGGCCGGACCCGCGAAGGGCCTGAGGCGCCCGCGGCCCTGCCGCTTCTCCCCGCCGGAGCCGCTTCGCTCCCGCCGCGGCCGGCCTAGCCCGAGTGGGATGTGCTGATGATCCGGACGGGCCTGAGGGGATGGGGGTGGGGGGCGGAAGGCGGGGTGCAGATCCCGGGGTTATCTGAGCCGGGAGAAAAGTTTTGTGTGAGCAGAAACCGAAAGGCCGATTTGTGTGGGAAGCCTCCCTCCCCTCCCACAATCTGCATGCCGCGGGCTGAGATTTGAAGGAAAAAATGACTACTAGAGGCCGTGGAACTTAGGCTCCAAGCGGCGCCTGAAATGAATAATTCTGAGACTGTCAGAGGCGCACCAAATTGGAAAGGCGATCCTTTTTCTTATACGGTAGTGGCCGTATTGCCAAATTTTTTAAAAAGCCCAGGGCTTCTTGGAAGGTTCAGTCCTTTCACACTACCTGTTTGAGATTTTTGCAGTCCTCAAGTGGCTGAATTGATGTCTCATGAGTCAGTCGTAGGATGAGAGCTCGACACTCCCAAGCCATGAGATAACCGTTAGTCTCATTTCGTTGGTTCTTTTAAAGCCCGTCTCTTAATATGAAGAATTTGCACAGAGAGGTTCAGAAAAAGTCAGGGAGGAGTTAGTGCTGACATCCCGAATCTCCCAGCAGCCCTTTTAAATCTTTAAATGTCTCCTTTTTTTGCAAAAATGTTTAGATCAAATGACTCCAGTCACGTTAGTATATTTGCTGCATCCAGAAATATGGTTTGGCTGTGTGGGGCATTGTGTTGAATTGACATGAGTTTCAAATGGTCTCATATGACATAAAAAGTCTTTTTAAAATGAGCACTTTGTATTTGGCTTGAAGAGAGAGGGCTTTCCTTGATCCGAAGGTTTTATTTTCTGGAATCTAATTATTTTACGGTTTTTTTGTTAAAATTTACAAACTTTTTTTTGAAAATTTTAACCAATTTCAGTATCAACTTGTAGAGCCTTTGCAATGAAATGGTAGGCATAAATATTTCTGTCTTGTGCTTAATACACAACTTGTCTTTTTGCTTTACACATACTTAAAAACCCCACCTTAACAGATGTTCATTGAACTTTTCTGTTAAAAATTTGCCTCTTTTCTGTGACTAATAGTATTCCTAGGTGCAATGCTGTAAGGGTCTTGTGATACTGAGAACTTTTGAGTTCTGATGATCTTAAGGTAGTATGTGGGGATGGGGGAGCATGGGAAAACAGAACCTTATGTTCGCAAGGAGATTTTGGGGTTTCAGGATGCATCTTTATAGAAATAGGTTGTGTTAATCAGTAAACGTATTCATCTCACACAATACAGTTTCTTGATCAAAAGTGTGACAGTTTCGAATGTTTCCGTTTTTGCTAGTTCATCAGAATTTGAAGCTTGCCTTGAGAAACATCCACCCAGAATTTAACCACAGTCTGCGTCTATTAAGGGCTATCGAGTCTTAATAGTGTTTTGTAATTGTGAGGAGTCATGTTTATCTCATTTTCAGAGTAACCCTTTGCATTTTCCTTTCTTCTTCCTACTCTGTATTACCTCCTTCCCCTCTTGGTCTTCCTCCCTCTTTCGTTAACTTCAACTAAATATCCGTGGACTTTGAAGTGAAAAGAAGTTGTTTTAAGCCAGAAAACTGCACCTGGTGCATTTGCACAATGTTCGATAAGCTGTCTGGAAGTGTGGTTATGTTATGTGTCTTAGTACTTTGTAGGAGACTTGTATTTTCTTTATAGATGACTAGGTATCTTGAGTTTCATCAAGAAAAGTAGGCTGTTTCTTGAGATCCACCTTTATGTCTTTTATTTAGTATGTGTTGCAATGTCTTGTTCTGCTGCCTATTATCTTCATCACATTATAATTTCACCACAGACAAATGCACTTTAATTCCCTGTCTTTTGAGGCAGTATACAGACTGGCCTTGTATGGTTTATTGTTTACTCTCTCTCTTCAGGGAATCAGTCCATTTCAGCATTACCTACAGGCTGAATGTACAAAGTTATTTTTGATAGGTTAATCTGAGAAATCTGGCTGAAGTTTAGCCTAATTAGGTAACGTTTTTTGAAATATTTGGAAGAAGTTGTCCATTCTTCAGTATGTTTTTACATCTTTATTTTACTGATATGAAAATTTCAACATGTACTCATTTTTTTTTTTTAAGAAGCAACCTAAACTGTAGCTCACTTAGTATTTTATTTGGACTGAAAACAATTGTTTCGCTTTTGAACTTGGTCATTTTTTCTTTTAAATCTGTGGGAATAGCGAATTAATCTTAGAACAAAAAGTAATGTCAAGTTGGTTTTTTTTTGTTTTCGTTTTGTATTGTTAGGTGGAGAAAACCCAAACCACCAGCATGTTGAACTAGAGAAAACAGGGCACTTATTTCACACCGATACTGTATTTGAAGCAGAGCCAGGAAAATTTGAAAGTCCATAAATCTTGATTAAGTGGTCTGTGGGTGTTCATTCTGTTTTTAAACCAAAACTTTTTAAAACTGTGTAAGACCCGAGAGCTGAGGGGCTTTTAGGATTTTGTAGTGATTTTGATCTTTTCACCAGGACAGAACAGCTGCTTTTGTTAATCAGCAATTCTACCTTCAGTAAATTAAAGCCTTTATTTTACCTGGTGTACATGAAGTTCCTTAAAGAACTAATGCTTCCATGTACATTTTCTATGGTTTTACAGGATTATTATTGCCAATTTAGGTCAGATACATCACAGGAGGAATAAATTATTATTTTGATAGAGGTTATTAGCAGCATGTATACAAATTAGTTTAGATAAATCATGCATTGTCCTACAAACTAGTTATTTCTGGCTTAATGTAATATAGCTCCTGAATTTTTTCCAGCAGCATAATAAAATGGCTAATCAGGTGAATGGTAATGCGGTACAGTTAAAAGAAGAGGAAGAACCAATGGATACTTCCAGTGTAACTCACACAGAACACTACAAGACACTGATAGAGGCAGGCCTCCCACAGAAGGTGGCAGAAAGACTTGATGAAATATTTCAGACAGGTATAATATGCATTTCTTGTTTCTGACTGGTTATGAAAGTGAGGGCAAACCACTTTGAATTTTATAGACTTTTAAGGTTAAATAATACTTATTGTTTCTGATCTGTAGAGCTGAATGTTTGTTACTTTCCCTTCATTGAAGGCATATTGGGTTTGACTTTGATACTCTTATTTCATTATTTTGAAGCCTTCTTAGTGTTGAATATGCAGTCTTAGTTGTTTCAGAACAGCACATCGATTTGTCTTAGATTTACCACCCATTAAAATGTATGTTTCTGCATACCAAATTTTACATTTTTTTCTTAATCGAAATCAGTCATCATTTTGCTTTTGCTTTTCTACTTTTACCTTCTTAAAGTGATTGTTAAATCAGCTTAGGTCTGATTAGGTGGCATAATAAGAGGATAGACTGTATCGTCTGAAACCATAATAAATGTCAGACTCCTTGAGAGTTTGTGGCTTGTCTAGTTTCTAATAGAAATCCACATCTCTCCGTAATTTGGAAGTGTTTGGTTTGTAACAGCTGCTTTTTTTTTTTTTTAAATCCAGAAGTGCCATGGTTAAGTGCTTAAGCAAATTTGAACATCTTAATATAGTTGGTTGTAAGTGGTTTGAAGTTTTAAAGAGGGAGAGAAATATTTACCCTTAGGGAGCGTTGTTCATAAATGAATGTGTCCTCCTCCTTTGGGGACATAGATGGAAACTTTCTTCCTCTGTGTTGTGTGTGCCTATTCAGATTCTGAGAGAGAATTGAATTGTCTCACTCACAAATGTGTCTTAAGTACAGTAGAAACAAATAGCTGGTTTTTTTTTTGTCCTTAAAAAATTTTTAAATCTGGGAAGCTTAGCATAATTTTAGACATTAAAATGACTTATAAAAATGACTCCTGGGTCATGGTCGCATTTGAAAATCAGTCCTCAGGAACTTTCTGTGACATTCTGCCATAGAGAATTGGCAGTGATCTGCTTAGAGATGCTCTCTTGTAGAGTGTTTTGTTATCGATAAGAGGCTGATGGTTTGGGCGTAGGCTTGGTTTGACAAAATGGATTGATGGGTGTCCTGAGTTGTGGCTTTGGGTGGTGGTATGGAATATTCAAGTGAGGCAGCTCCAGTTATTTACACATGCTCATTTCGAGCTTTTGAAACAAATCATGGCAACTTTTTAAAAAAGCAACTTTGGAAGTGGCATTACATTTATTTAAAATTTACTATATGGAATAAAGTTCTTTTTGGCTTTATCAAAATGGAGTTACTTTTCATGTTCATATGAACTTGGGGTTTTAATCTATGAAATACTTCCATTTTACGTTGGATCAATTCTGAAATATATTCCATATATAAATATGACACAAACTTAACAGACTTAAGAAATTATATTTTCAACTTAGTAGATGTTCTGTGTGCAGTTGATTATACTACATATATGAAATGCAGTGTATATATTTTCTGTCAAGTTTACTTGTAAGTCCATAAAGTCTTTATTGCCATTTGAAAAAGATTGTCGTTCTTGACAGTCAGTGTGAATGCCACAGCATCTTTTAAATCTCAGCTTGTCACTTCAGAAGAACAAAGAATGCCTTAAAGTATGACTTTCAGAATTGATTAATCAAGCTGCACTTGCATTTGTAGAAGTTTAAAATTATGCCTTTCCGCATTCTGACTGCAGCAAAGTGGATGCTCAGATAAACAAATGCATTTCAGTTTATCTTTGGTGTTCAAGAGGGAAAGCCTTTTGACACTTTCTGGAGAGTGGAAAGAATTACTTAGTAAAATTTGTTTTCAGATTTTCCTCCACCTCTTATGTGGTTAGCATCAACTGTAACCGTCTGTAATTTGAAGGTTTATCCTTGGAAAACACAGTGTATTCTTATCACTCTAATATAAACCAAAATTTGTTATATTAATGCATAATCTGTAATACAGTATGTACATCAGATTTAACTTTCAAGACTTAGACCTTTGGGGGAGTGGGAAATGGATGTTAGGATTTGGCGGGGGAGGTTTGTGGATATGGAGATTGAAATTCATGTTTTTGGTTGTTGACATTTTATCTTTATTTTCATATTTGTCCTGGACCTTTCTATGTAGTATTTGGATAGCTGCGTATATGCATATAGTTAAATGAAAATATAGTTTGTTAGTGATCATAATGCAAGAATTCTTGATTAAACATCAGTAGAGCTTAGGTTACCCCTTTTGTTGCAATAACGTTACCCCTTTCAATTTAATTTTTAGGATTGGTAGCTTATGTCGATCTTGATGAAAGAGCAATTGATGCTCTCAGGGAATTTAATGAAGAAGGAGCTCTGTCTGTACTACAGCAGTTCAAGGAAAGTGACTTATCACATGTTCAGGTAAGGTCATTACTCAGAAATGTCTTTGAACAATTAGTGATCTGAAATTATTTTACTATTGCTTTTTTTCCTGTGGAGAAGTGGTATTTTTTGTTTGCGACTACCTCTTCTTGTAAAAAATTAGTTTAAAGGAAAAAAAGATCTGCTTGTGGCAGAGTTTCAGAAGCCCAAGTATAAAGCAAAAGTTTCCTCCCACCCCCTTGTGCAGTAAGTTATTTTAAAAACTTAAAATTAAAGCCAAGTTTTGATGGTTGTTACTATAGGTTTTTACATGTTACTCAGCTTTTTAACATTTGGGGGTTATTTGATCCTGTTTTATTATCTTAGTGGAAAATGTAGGTGGGAGGAATAGTTTCCGACATCTGGCAAAGACAGTCTAGATGCAGTCACATATCAACAAGTGGAAGACTGTGTTTTCCCAGGGTAGAAGGTAAGCTCCCTGAGGTCTATACTGCCTTACTGCTGTCTGCTCCAGTCTCTGGCACATAGTAACCACTCAGCAAATACTTGTTGAGTGAATCAGTAAATCTTTTGTTAAGATCCTGGTTTTCTGAAATTTAAATTTAATTATGTATCTGACCCCTCAGAGATTTTTGGTGATTCTTTTTATTCAATTACTTGTCTGTTCTAGAACAAAAGTGCATTTTTATGTGGAGTTATGAAGACCTACAGGCAGAGAGAGAAACAGGGGAGCAAGGTGCAAGAGTCCACAAAGGGACCTGATGAAGCGAAGATCAAGGTAAAACTTGACTTGGGTAGTTGTAATGAAATTGCATTTAATGATGAGGTCAAATGCCTCTTTCCATGTTTCCTAGAAAGTTTCACTTTTTTTTTTTTTTTTTGAGACGGAGTCTTGCTCTGTCGCCCGGGCTGGAGTAGCGGCGCAGTCTTGGCTCACTGCAAGCTCCACCTCCCAAGTTCACACCATTCTCCTGCCTCAGCCTCCCAAGTAGCTGAGATTACAGGCATGCACCACCACACCCAGCTAATTTTTTGTATTTTTAGGAAAGACAGGGTTTCACTATGTTGGCCAGATTGGTCTCGATCTCCTGACCTTGTGATCCACCCACCTCGGCCTTCAAAGTGCTGGGATTACAGATGTGAGCCACCACGCCCAGCCAGAAGTTTCACTTTTCAAAACATTTCATTTAGAAATGAAATAATTTAGAGGAATTACATAAGAAGGATAATTTTGTGGATCGACACTCAATTGCATGTTTAATGAAAAGCCCTAATTCATACTCTTCCTCGTTCCCTCTTTTGTGGCCATGAATGATGTATATTTATTGATGCTTCGCTGGTAGTTTCTTGGATTGATCCAGTAACGTCTCTTGGTTAAGTTATTTTCCAGCCACTTTGTTTCTTTTCTCTTGATAAAAAGGTTATAACTTGATAAAAAGTTGTTATAACTGCTTTCCTCCTTTTGAATATTCAGTTACCTCAGTTTCTTTATTTGTAAAATGGGAATAGTAATAGTGACTACCTTACAGAGTTATTGTAAGGAGTAAATGAATTAACATATATAGAGCACTTAGAATAATGCCTGGAATGTAGCAAGAACTATATAACCATGAACCATTATTATTATTACCGTTTTATTACTTAAACAGCTTTGAAAGATAAATATACAGGTTTTAATGAAAGACCAGTGAACCTAATTCCTTAGTTAAATGGACACTCGTGTCTTGCTGTAGTGATATACTTTTTTTTTTTTTTTTGAGACAGAGTCTCACTCTGTGGCCCAGGCTGGAGTGCAGTAGTGCCATCTCAGCTCACTTCAACCTCTGTCTCCTGGGTTCAAGCGATTCTCCTGCCTCAGCCTCCTGAGTAGCTGGGACTACAGGCGTGTGCCACCACACCCGGCTAATTTTTTTTTTCTTTTCTTTTTTTTTTTTGAGACGGGGTCTCCCTCTGTCGCCCAGGCTGGAGTGCAGTGGCGTGATCTTGGCTCACTGCAAGCTCCGCCTCCTGGGTTCACGTCATTCTCCTACCTCAGCCTCCCGAGCAGCTGGGACCACAGGCGCCTGCCACCACGCCCAGCGACTTTTATTTTTCTTGTATTTTTAGTAGAGACAGGGTTTCACCGTGTTAGCCAGGATGGTCTCAATCTCCTGACCTCGTGATCCGCCCGCCTCGGCCTCCCAAAGTGCTGGTATTACAGGCGTGAGCCACCGTACCTGGCCGCTAATTTTTTTTTATTTTTTGGTAGAGTCGGGGTTTCACCGTGTTAGCCAGGTTGGTCTCGAACTCCTGACCTTGGGGGATCTGCCCACCTCACCCTCCCAAAGTGCTGGGATTACAGGTGTGAGCCACCATATCCAGCCTGTGATAGACTTTTTAATTTCTATTATTATTACATTGTAATATGGAATGAAATAATTATACAACTCACCATAATGTAGAATCAGTGGGATCCCTGAGCTTGTTTTCCTGCAACTAGATGGTCCCATCTGGGCATACTGGTAGATAGTGACAGATCTTCAAGCATTAGATTCTCATAAGGAGCATACAACCTAGATCCCTTGTATGCGCACTTCACAATAGGGTTCATGCTCCTGTGAGAATATAATGTGGCTGCTGATCTGACAGGAGGTGGAGCTCACAGCTCAGGCAGTAATGCCAATGATAGGTGTGGGCGGCATGCCACCCAGGCGCTGAGGCAAGAGACCGAGGACACGAGCTGTTCCAGTATGATAAAATATAAAACAAGAATAGTCATACCAGATATAGATCTTAGATATGATTATATATGAATATCATTAATCATTAGTTGGTAGTAATTACTCTTTATCCCAATATTATAATAATCCCTGCTGTATAATCATAACCTAGGAAAAACCAGGCCATACAGAGATAGGAGCTGAGGGGACATAGTGAGGTGTGACCAGAAGACGGGAGTGCAAGCCTTCTGTTATGCCTGGACAGGGCCACCAGAGGGCTCCTTGGTCTAGCGGTGATGCCAGCATCTGGGAAGATACCTGTTGCCAGGCGGACCGTGGTCTAGCGGTAGCAAAAGGTGTCAAGGAACAACACTTGCTACTTAGCAGACCGGGAAAGGGAGTCACCTTTTCCCCAGGGGAGTTTAGAGAAGACTCTGCTTCTCCACCTCTTGCGGAGGGCCTGACACCAGTCAGGCTTTCCCGCAGTTATCCGGAGGCCTAACCGTCTCCCTGTGATGCTGTGCTTCAGTGGTCACGCTCTTAGTCCACCTTCATGTTCCATCCTGTACACCTGGCTGTGCTTTCTAGATAGCAGTAGTAAATTAGTGAAAGTACTAAAAGTCTCTGATACATAGAAATAATGGCGTAAGCTGTCTTTCTCTTTGTCTCCTCTCTCTCTCTGCCTCGGCTGCCAGGCAGGGAAGGGCCCCCCTGTCCAGTGGACACGTGACCCACGTGACCTTACCTATCATTGGAGAAGACTCACATTCTTTACCCTGCCCCTTTTGCTTTGTATACAATAAATAACAGCGAAGCCAGACGTTCGGGGCCACTACTGGTTTCTGCGCGTTGGTGGTAGTGGTCCCCCGGGCCCAGCTGCCTTTTCTTTGTCTTGTGTCTTTATTTCTACACTCTCTCGTTGCCGCACACGGGGAGAGACCCACCGACCCTGTGGGGCTGGTCCCTACAGATAGGGAGGATGAGGAGCGTCTGTAAATACAGATGAAGCTTTGTTCTCACTTGCCCGCTACTCATCTCCTGCTGTGCAGCCCAGTTCCTAACAGGCCATGGACCAGTACGGGTCTGTGGCCCAGGGGTGTGGGGACCCCTGTTTTATATTACATTTATGGCTCTGTTTCAGTCAAAGGTAGAAGAATGGAAGGCCGAAGGCATGCATCCCTGTGAAATCCTAGTGTTCACTGAACTTGATGATATCTAAAGTCTCTTATTGTTCTGACATTGTGTATTTTAAAAACCTGGCTAGGTGTGGTGGCTCACGCCTGTAATCCCAGCACTTTGGGAGGCTGAGGCAGGTGGATCACGAGGTCAGGAGATCGAGACCATCCTGGCTAACAACGGTGAAGCCCTGTCTCTACTAAAAATACAAAAAATTAGCTGGGCGTGGTGGCAGGCACCTGTAGTCCCAGCTACTCGGGAGGCTGAGGCAGGAGAATGGCGTGAACCTGGGAGGCGGAGCTTGCGGTGAGCCAAGATTGCGCCACTGCACTCCAGCCTGGGCGACAGAACAAGATTCCGTATCAAAAAAAAAAAAAAAAACCAAAACCTGAAGTGTAAATTTCTCTTTTCTAGGTAGATTGTGTTTCTTTGTTTACCATTGTGTCTTGTCTTCTATAGGCTCTTGATATAAATGTAGCTTCAATTATAACAGAAATTCCTGAGAGCAAGGAGATTATGTTCTTTTCTATGATTGCTCTTAATACCTAATAGAATGTAAGGAAGGTTGGTAATCGGGAAACACAAGATTTTACTTATTTTTCGAAACCTGACTATACTCATTTGGTAATTGCCAATTATTTTTAGTTTGTACTGTATGATTCTTGTCCGATTATCTGATTCTTGTGGAACTTATGATATGGCAGGAGTACAAAACAAAAGGATCAAACAAAATCAAGCTTAAATTACGGAACTTTAAGTACACTAGAGGCTGGGTGTGGTGGCTCACGCCTGTAATCCCAGCACTTTGGGAGGCCAAGTCGGGTGGATCACGAGGTCAGGAGATTGTGACCGTCCTGGCTAACACGGTGAAACCCTGTCTCTACTAAAAATACAAAAAAGTAGCCGGGCATTGTGGCGGGCGCTTGTGGTCCCAGCTGCTCGGGAGGCTGAGGCAGGAAAAGGGCGTGAACCCGGGAGGCGGAGCTTGCTGTGAGCCGAGATCGCGCTACTGCACTCCAGCCTGGGCGACAGAGCGAGACTCCGTCTCAAAAAAAAGTACACTAGAAAGACAGTGGGGGCCGAGCACAGTGGCTCACGCCTGTACTCCTAGCACTTTGGGAGGCCAAGACAGGCGGATCATATGAGGCCAGGACTTTCTGACCAGCCTGGCCAACATGGTGAAACCCCATCTCTACTAAAAATACAAAAATTAGCTGGGCGTGGTGGCACATGCCTGTAATCCCAGCTACTTGGGAGGCTGAGACAGGAGAATCGCTTAGACCCGGAATGCAGAGGTTGCAGTGAGCCGAGACGATGCCACTGCACTCCAGCCTGGGCAACAGAGCAAGACTCTGTCTCAAAAAAAAGAAGAAAAGACAGTAGGGAGAAATGGATGTGAGTGATAGTAAATGAGAGAAGCTGCATGAAGGAGGTAAGACTTGTTGCTAATTTTTTTAAGTATAGAGAACATTTTATTTGAAAAGACTCACCGGTAGAAACATGTCCCCAGTGCGAATTTTGACTTTTTTTTTTTTACCTAACCATAAAAATATATCTCCTAGGAAGCTGGGGTCCTTTTTGGAAAAGATTAATACACTGATGCTTGTGTGTGAGATTTAGTATTCAAGTATAAAGAGATGTATAATTATCTCTAGGCCTTGCTTGAGAGAACTGGTTATACTCTGGATGTAACCACAGGACAGAGGAAGTATGGTGGTCCTCCACCAGACAGTGTGTACTCTGGCGTGCAACCTGGAATTGGAACGGAGGTAAGTGTTCTTTAGCAGTTTACCAAGATCTTTCCAGTTTGGAAAGTGTTTTATCTACTATGCAGATACTGTACAGACGGGGGAAAATTCTTGATCCCTTTCAAAGTGTAGCTGTTGTTAGTTTTTAGATATCTATGTGTATTTTGCTGCCATCATGAGGATGGATAATCTTGTGACTGGTAGACTCCCAAACACTTTATATAGGAATATAATATAGAGTTCTTGGAACAGGTTGCTAAAACCATGCTACTAGCAACACACCATTTTAGATACTTGGAGTAAAGTTACTTGGAAGACGCATTGCTTTATTCTGTTTTTTTTCCCCTCCCCTGAGATGGAGTTTCGCTCTTGTTGTCCAGGCTGGAGTGCAGTGACGCGGTCTCGGCAGACTGCAACCTCGGCCTCCTGGGTTCAAGTGATTCTCCTGCCTCAGCCTCCTGAGTAGCTGGGATTACAGGTGCGTGCCACCACACCTGGCTCATTTTGTATTTTTAGTAGAGACGGGGTTTCACCATGTTGCTCAGGCTGGTCTCAAACTCCTGACCTCAAGTTATCCACCCACCTTGGCCTCCCAAAGTGCTGGGATTACAGGCGTTAGCCTCCACACCCGTCTGCTTTATTTTGGTTTTTGCTTTTTGGGGATTGTTTTTGTTTCTGTAGAGACCAGGTCTCACTGTGTTGCCCAGGCCGGTCTTGAACTGCTGGCCTTGGCTTCCCAAAGTGCTGGGATTACAGGCATGAGCCACAGTGCCCAACCAAGTTTTTTTGTTTTTGTTTTGTTTTGTTTTTTGTTTTTTTGAGATAGAATTTTTGCTCTTGTTGCCTAGGCTGGAGTGCAATGGTGCAATCTTGGCTCACTGCAACCTCCACCTCCCAGGTTCAAGCGATTCTCCTGCCTCAGCCTCCCAAGTAGGTGGGATTACTGGCATGCACCACCACACCTGGCTAATTTTTTGTATTTACTAAAGACAGGATTTCACCATGTTGGTCAGGCTGGTCTTGAACTCATGACCTCAGGTGATCTACCTGCCTTGACCTCTCAAAGTGCTGGGATTACAAGCGTGAGCCACTGTGCCTGGCCAAGTTTTTTTTTTTTTTTTAATGTCAGTAATTTAGAACTGTGCTTGTCCTCTCCCTTGCCTCACCTATCACTTAGAAGGGACTTAGTATTTACAGAGAGATATTATTGATGGGCGTGGATTGCACAAGGGAACGATGTGGAATCAGATAAAAGATTGAGTATGTTAGTCCATACTTGAACAAAGAAGCAGTTCTTTCCCCATCTGTCTTCATAAAGCTTTTTCGATTTGCCTTATTGCTAGCCTGTTCTATTCCTTCCTTCTCTTCTCCTCCCCTCTCCCCTCTCCCCTCTCCTCTCTCCTCTCTCCTCTCTCCCCTCTCTCCACTCAGAGTCTCGCTCTGTCACCCAGGCTGGAGTGCAGTGGTGCGATCTCAGCCCATTGCAACCTCCGCCTCCCAGGTTCAAGCGATTCTCCTGCCTTAACCTCCCGAGTAGCTGGGACTACAGATGCCTGCCACCACCCCTTGCTGATTTTTCTATTTTTAGTGGAGACGGGGTTGCGCCAAGTTGGCCAGGCGGGTCACGAACTCCTGCTAATCCTTCAAATGGAGAAAACTATGTGCTGAAAAGTAACCTGTTATACCAGGGCCTTTTTTTTTTTTTTTTTTTCCTAATAAGAAACGGTCTCACTGTCACCCAGACTGGAGTGCAGTGGTGTGATCATAGCACACTGCAGCCTCAGACTCCTCCTGGCTCAAGCAGCCCTCCTGCCTCAGCCTCCCCAGTAGCTGGGACTGTGGACTCATGCCACCAAGCCCAGCTATTTTGTGTTTTGCCCTTGTTTCCCAGGCTGGAGTGTAATGGTGCAATTTCGTCTCACTGCAACCTCTGCCTCCTGGGTTCAAGCGATTCTCTCACCTCAGCCTCAGTAGCTGGGATTACAGGCATCCGCCACCATGCCTGACTAATTTTGTAGTTTTAGTATTTTTAGTAGAGGAGGGGTTTCTCCATGTTGGTCAGGCTGGTCTGGACCTCCTGACATCAGGTGATCTGCCTGCCTCGGCCTCCTAAAGTGAAGCCCAGCTTTTTTTTTTTTTTTTTTTTTTTTTTTTGAGAAGGAGTCTCGCTCTTTCACCCAGGCTGGAGTGCAGTGGCATGATCTCGGCTCACTGCAGGCTCCGCCCCCCGGGGTTCATGCCATTCTCCTGCCTCAGCCTCCCGCGTAGCTGGGACTACAGGCGCCCGCCACCTTACCCGGCTAATTTTTTGTATTTTTAGTAGAGATGGGGTTTCACCGTGTTAGCCAGGATGGTCTCGATCTCCTGACCTCGTGATCTGCCTGCCTCGGCCTCCCAAAGTGCTGGGATTACAGGCATGAGCCACTGCCCAGCCTTGTTTTTTTTTTTTTTTTTTTTTTAATTTTTTGTGGAGATGGAGTTTCCCTGTGTTGCCCAGCTGGTCTCCTAACTCATGGGCTGAAGTGATCTTCCCACCTTGGTCTCCCAAAGTGCTGGGATTATAGGCGTGAGTCACCATGTCTGGCCTAATAAACTTGGAGATAACCAATTTGAAACAAATAGTTGATATGTTAATTGTAAAACACATATACATTCTCTTAGATTGCATTGTTCCTTTGGGAGAAAGATGCATTCTTCTGTATGTTAAATGTTGTTATACACAGCAAATATGATTCCAGCAAAATCCCTATATGTGATCACTAGCCTAAAACCACTCCTGTCAAGCAATCACTTTCAGCAAAGTCCTAATGTAAAGTTTCAGATTTCTCTCATAAAGTTAGATTTCATGAGATTGTGCAAGTATTTGTTGACAAAGTTTTAAAAACTCAGGAAAAATAGGTTTTTAATGTGTTGCGAGTAGATACAATAAATTGGTTTTGATTGTGATTTTTGATGTTATGAGGTTTGGATTTTGTTCTTTTATATTTTCTTTCAGTCGTCATTAAACATTTTTAGGTCTTGATTCAGGAGTTTGAAGTTAGAGTCAGTGCCTGAGACTGTGCAGTATTAAAATTATGAGAGGACTATGATATCTCATTTTTGGGTAAAATCTGTAAATTAACCCATTAGATGAGCACTCATTAACAGACATTGTTGCTAAGTATTGTTCTGAGATGACAAATGTACAAGGATGATAGGTAGTAATTTTGAAATATATTTTTTAGTGTGTCTAAGCTCTCAGACCTACTCTAGTTGTAGTATTTTTGGATTCTTCAGCTAGTATTGTTAAGCTGCTTTGGGAAGCAAGTTCTGTTTTTGTTTTTGTTTTTTTGAGATGGAGTCTCACTCTGTCGCCCAGGCTGGAGTGTAATGGCACGATCTTGGCTCACTGCAACCACCACCTCTCAGGTTCAAGTGATCCTCCTGCCTGAGCCTCCCAAGTAGCTGGGACTACAAGCATGCACCACCATGCGCAGCTAATTTTTGTATTTTTAGTAGAGACGGGGTTTCACCATGTTGGCCAGGCTGGTCTCAAACTCCTGACCTCATGATCCACCTGCCTCGGCCTCCCAAAGTGCTGGGATTACAGGCGTGAGCTACCTCGCCTGGCCAAGTTCTGTTTTTGTTTCCATTAATGTAAGCAGTATTCATGGAGGTCATGACTGTATATAATAAATTCTTACCTGTTTGCAGAGCATACCACTGATGTTTTGCAGAGTAATGAAAAGAAATGGTAGATTGAGATCTCATCCTTTGGTTTATTCATGGTGGTGTCACAGAACCCCAGTGTATTTAACAGAGACCTAAAGTATATGACTTTGTGGCACCTGAATTGTATTATGTATGAGAAACTGATATATTTGCAAGATAGCAAATGTAAGTAGGAGCTAGATAATAAGAATCCTAATAGATACCCAAAAGACTCTGTTGGCTGGGTATGGTGGCTCATGCTTGTAATCCTAGCATTCAGGAGGCTGAGGCAGGAGAATCATTTGAACCCAGGTGTTTGAGACCAACCTGGCTAACATAAGGAGACCCTGTCTCTATAAAAAATTAGCCGGGCATGGCAGCATGCGCACAGCTATGGCCCTGGCTACTTGGGAGGCTGAGGTGAGATCTAGACTCAAGATCAGTTGAGTCTGGAGGTCACTACAGTGAGCTGTTACTGTGCCACTGTATTCCAGCCTGGGTGATGGAGCAAGTACCTTGTCTCAAAAAAAGAAAAGACTGTTGAATGACTTGGTTACTTCCTTTATTACTGTTGAAGTACTTGATGGATAAATAGTAAACAGCTAAAACTTTTTCTGGGTCTTCATGGCCAGTGAGTGAAGAAAGAAGTGTCATTATGGTATTCACTAGATTCTGTTGGTTCTGAAAAGGGAGGAGGGTTACCTGAAGATGACCGAGTGCTTACTCTGAAAGGGCTCACATGGATCCAGAATGACTCAGAGACTAAAAAGTTAATAAAAGGAAAGTATTCTATTTCATTTTAGTTAATTAAAAATTGAGCTTAAAAACTTTAAAAGGAACAGTACTGAATTAGTTTTTGAAAACTTTAGCCTTTTGAATTCTTTTTAGGTCCCAAGTTAAATTGCTCTTGAAATGAAGATATTTCCTGTTTCTTAGATAAACCAGTGTTTTCAATTCGTGGTCTGTTTCTTCATGGACTCACGTGACTATAGTATTGGGGACTTTATTGGCCACAGATTTGTTGATGTTTCCTCTATATTTATTTATTTATAAAAACAAGGTCTCACTCTTGCCCAGGCTGGAGTACAGTGGCACAATCGTAGCTCACTGCAACCTCAAACTCCTGGGTTTAGGGGAACCTCCTGCCTTAGCTTCCCAAGTGACTGGGATTACAGGTACATGGCACCACACTGAGCCAATTCTTTAAATTTTTTATAGAGGCAGGGTCTCGCTTTGTTGCTCAGGCTGGTCTCAAACTTCTGGGCTCAAGCAATCCTCCTGCCTTGGCCTCCTCGAGCGTTGGGTTTACAAATGTGAGTCACCATGCCCAGCCCACACGAGGAAGTTGAGACTCATTGCTTAAGAAACTTGGCCGGGTGCGGTGGCTCACGCCTATAATCCCAAAACTTTGGGAGGCTGAGGCTGGCAGATCACTTGAGGTCAGGAGTTCGAGACCAGCCTGGCCAACATGTTGAAACCCCATCTCTCCTAAAAATACAAAAATTAGCCAGGCGTGGTGGCACATGCCTGTAATCCCAGCTACTCAGGAAGCCAACACAGGAGAATTGCTTGAATCCAGGAGGCGGAGGTTGCAGCAAGCCGAGCTGGTGCCACTGCACTCCAGCCTGGGCGACAGAGCAAGACTCCATCTCAAAAACAACAACAACAACAACAACAAAACAAAACTTGCTCAAGGTAACTAAAATGTAGATTTGAATCCAGTATAACCAAAAACTCACTGTTGCTCACATTCTTACCACCGTCATAGCTATCACCCTATTATACCAAGCCACTTTCATTTCTTTCCCAGATTGCCCTGTTCACCTGACTAGTCAGCCTGTTTCTCCATCCAGTCCATTTTCTACCCAATCGCTGAAATGTACCTTTTAGAATGTAAGTCATATCCAGTCATTTTTCTGCTCTAAACTCTCTGATGGCTTCCCAACACATCTGGGAGCAGAAATGCCTAACCATGGTTTAACTTACTGTGGACCGATTCTCTGTTTTTCCACCACTGTCACTTTCATTCTAGCCATTGGCCTGTGTGCTGTTCTTCAGGTTTGTCGAGTGTACTCCCATCTCACATCTCACAGCCTTTTGTACTTGTTCCCTCAACTTAGAATGCTCTTTCTTCAGATTTCTTTTTTCTTTTCTTTTCTTCTTTTTTTTTTTTTTTGAGACAGAGTCTTGCTGTGTTTCTCAGGCTGGTCTAGAACTCCTGGCTGGCCTCAAGTGATACTTCTGCCTTGGCCTCCCAAAATGTTGGGATTATAGGCATGAGACACTGCCCCCTCGCCTTCCTCAGATTTTTACTTAATTTTCTCTTAGATCTCTTAGATTTCAGCTCAAATTCACCCCTGTAGGGAAGCCATCCTAGTGAAAACTCAGCCCCATCATTTATCCCCTTTTTCTGTTTTTTCCTTCTTCTTAACATTTAATACCTCTTAAAATCATATAACCACTATTTATTTATTTATTTAAGACAGAGTCTCACTCTGTTGCCTAGGCTGGAGTGCAGTGGTGTGATCTCTGCTCACTGCAACCTCCACCTTCCTGGTTCAAGTGATTCTTCTGCCGGAGCCTCCAGAGTAGCTGGGATTACAGGCTTGTGCCACCATGCCTGACTAATTTTTTGTGTTTTTAGTTACAGACAGGGTTTCACCATATTGGCCAGGCTGGTCTCAAACTCCTGACTTAAAGTGATCTGCCCACCTTGGCCTCCCAAAGTGCTGGGATTGCACACGTGAGCCACTGCGCATGACCCATATTGTTTACTTTTTTTATTTTTGGCTGTCTCTCTCAGTAGAATATAAACTTCATGAATGCCTAGACCTTGTCTGTGGTAGTCACTATATTTCTAGAATCTAGAAAAATATATGGCACATGAGTCCAAGATATATCTAATTACTTGTCTCATGAAAGATTTGTATTATACAAGTTCTGAGTAGGGTGGGAGCCATGTGTTTGTATAGGCTAGGCATTTACGTGGAGCAACTTCAAGCAGATACTTTAAAGATTAATTGGATATGGGTGGTAATGGGAGGAATTGAAAACATCTGGGATGTCTGTTTATGGAAGTAGTTCCTCAGTCACCTGGAGTTGGGGGCTAGGAGGGGAGAGAAACAGAAATTATATTCTTCTAAAGGTAGATGGGGGCAGTCAGAGGAGCCAGTTGACAAGGCTGGGTTTTAATAATTTTGATTTTTAGAAAAAATCATTTGTTACAAACATGTCTTCATCATAGATTTCAAGGTACAAAGATGATATTAGTATTCCGAATACTTAACGGAAGAAAAGTTTTTGACGGTAGTAGTTGCATCACCAGTGTTAATACTTGTAGAGAAGGTAAGGATGATGAGAACTGAGGGGGAAAAATACCTTTTTTTTCTTTCTGAGACAGTTTCACTCTTGTCACCCAGGCTGGAGTGCAATGGCGTGATCTCAGCTCGCTGCAACCTCTGCCTCCCAGGTTCAAGCAATTATCCTGCCTCAGCCTCCCGAGTGGCTGGAATTACAGGCGCCTGCTACCATGCCTGGCCAATTTTTGTATTTTTAGTAGAGATGGGGTTTCACCATGTTGGCCAGGCTGATCTTGAACTCCTGACCTCAGGTATTCCGCCCGTCTTGGCCTCCCAAAGTGCTGGGATTACAGGCATAAGTCACTGTGCCCGGCCTGGAAAAAGACTTTTGAATTTGGTTATTAGAAGTTTATTAGTGACATCTGGGTACACGGTTTGAGTTAGAAGAAGAAGCCAATTATAGAGGGTTAAAGAGAACATAGATGCTGTGTGCTTTTCCGAGTATGTTTTTGTTAGAAAGATTGTTCTGCAGGGACATCACTTAAATCACATATAACAGTATCTTGTATCCCTAATTGTGATGATGCCATAGATGTCTTATTTCTACTTCTCTTTGGCTTCACGGTATTAAGCATGTAGTAGATGTGTTGAAAATAATAACTGTGTGAGTGAAAAAAAAACCATACGGACGGTGTGTTCAAAACAGGCCGGGCGCAGTGGCTCACACCCGTAATCCCAGTACTTTGGAGGGCCAAGACAGGAACAGGAAGATCACTTGAGCCCAGGAGTTCGAGACCACCCTGGGCATCATAGCGAGAGCCTCTCTCTACCCCCAACCCCCACCCCCAGATATTAGCTGGGCACTGGCAAGAGCCTGTGGTCCCAGCTACTTGAGAGGCTGAGGTGGGAGGATTACTAGAGTCTGGGAGTGTGAGGATGTAGTGAGCCATGATCATGCCACTGCGCTGCAGCCTGGGCGACAAGGTGAGACCCTGTCTCAAAAACAAACCAAACATTTATCAGTGAAAGGAAATAAATACAATACAAGCTAAAGTAAGGGATGTTTTGTTGTATTTTGTTTTTGGATTGTTTGGAGACAGGAAGGAACCAGTGGGAAGGGAAGGATGGTACTGAGCAAAATATGAGAGTTGAAGGAATAACGGTTTGCAGTTATTTCCAGAAAGTGGTAAGAAGAAATGGGCTTATTTATTGTGGTTAAGGAGTTAACCTTAGAAAGGAGGTAGATCTCTTTCTCTGAGGTGCGATAGAAGTGAAAGTAGACATTGTGAGAGGTAAGCATATGAAGAAACCAATGACTTTCTCAGGTGATATCCTTAGAATGAGGTTTAGTGAATGAGGATTGGGGACCTTAAGGAGGTAGAAGAATTGCAGTAACTATTGTGTGAGAATCATGCTAAGGAGTCAAAAGAATACAAGTTTTACCAGATAGCAGTGAAAGTGAGTCTTGATTATTTTGGAAAGGATTATCTCTAGATAGTACATCTGTTGTAGAGCTTAACTTCAGAAACTTAATGTCCATAATAATGTCGGCATATTTTGGATTGGATTGCTATTATTACTTCATTATTTACCTATTATTCCAGCTATTTTTCAGACTGTGAAATGGTGATGTAGATGAGTTTCACTAGAAAATTTGTCATGCAAATACTAATTTTACTCATTCAGACTTTGTGGATTACAAATGTTTTAACATAAATTTTTTTTTTTTTTTTTTTTTTTTTTTTTTTTTTTGAGATGGTGTCTCGCTCTGTCTCCCAGGCAGGAGTGTAGTGGTGCGATCTCGGCTCCCTGCAAGCTCCGCCTCCCGAGTTCACGCCATTCTCCTGCCTCAGCCTCCTGAGTAGCTGGGACTACAGGTGCCAGCCACCACGCCCGGCTAATTTTTTGTATTTTTGGTAGAGACAGGGTTTCACCGTGTTAGCCAGGATGGTCTCGATCTCCTGACCTCGTGATCCACCCGCCTCGGCCTCCCAAAGTGCTAGGATTACAGGCGTGAGCCACCGCGCCCGGCCAAGGTTGCTTTTTAAGAAGTAAAGATTTTAGAGTTGAGGAGATAACTTGAGGAGGGCTATGACAATCTTTCATTCAATTATTTTATTTTTATTCATTTTTATTTATTTTTAATTTATAAATTAATTTTTTTATTTTAAATAGTAGAAATGGGGTTTCACCATGTTGCCTAGGCTAGTTTTGAACTCCTGGACTCAAGTGATCCACCATCCTTGGCCTCTCAAAGTGCTAGGATTACAGGCATGAGCCGCTGTGTCCAACCTCCTTTATTCTGTTTTTATGAGAAAAAGGCAAGTTATAAAAATTTAAAATTGAGTAAATACAAATTTCACACTCTTATTAGTCAGTTTCCATTTTTCAAGAGACTGTTGTGCTTTGATAACCCTAAGGTCATTATAATAAAAATCAGGATTAGCTCTGCAAGTCAACTGTAAGTTTCAGATTGTTTCCATTCTTACTTAATCATCTTCTTCTGCCCCCATCTTTAAAAACAAAAAGCAGTAGGCTTTATGGCTCTAAAATCAAATGCTTATGTTGGATTCTAATAAGGGGGTTTTATTTCAGGTATTTGTAGGCAAAATACCAAGAGATTTATATGAGGATGAGTTGGTGCCCCTTTTTGAGAAGGCCGGACCCATTTGGGATCTACGTCTTATGATGGATCCACTGTCCGGTCAGAATAGAGGGTATGCATTTATCACCTTCTGTGGAAAGGAAGCTGCACAGGAAGCCGTGAAACTGGTATGTGATAATTATCCACTGTCTAGCAAGTCACTATTTGAGGAAATAAACTTTAATTCAAAAATGTTTGTAGTTAACATTATTTTGATTTCTTCAGTTGTTGCTTGGAATGTTTTTATACTGACCAAGTTGGTATGTGATGTTTATTTTCTTCTGACTATAAAAGTAAAAAAGAACTGAAAATACCCAAAAAGTAATGTTTTATAGAAAGTCTCCCATTGATTTAAGAAGTTATCTATTAAATTGATTAATATCAGAAGTTTCATAAGCGTATTTGGCTTATGCATTTCTGTCTTTTGGTTTTAGACAAAAGGATGTCAATTTTTGATGTTAAACTTTAGGATTCTTAAAGTATAATGAAGACGGGAATGGGCTGTGGGGAACATAATAGTGAATGACAGTGACTTTTAGGATTCAATTCAGAAAATGGTTGTGAATCTGTTTTATTTTTGTTACAGCCTACTCATTACGATTTATTTCATATTTTCTAAGTGTATTTTTGTTCTTTATGTTTCTTGGCCCTTGAGTCTTCTCTGTCTTTAATCTTTCTCTCCTCTCCTACTATTCATAGCCAGTCTCATATTAATTTCCTTTCTCTAGGGCCTTTAACCACTTGGTGCTCATTTCAGACCAGTAGTAGTAGTAGTAACAAAGTTCTGCACATCAAATGTATCTTCACTCCTGCTGTATTTAAGGCACAGCTATCTCAGTATCTTAAAATAACAATGTCATTATTTTTTGGCATACTCTTGCCTGACTTCTGAGGGCCTCACTAAGTCTAATTCTAGCCTTTCTAGAATGGTCAACCTCTTTCATCAAGGCTTTGGTTTCATTACTGGTGTCTGAATCACTTCCACTACTAGCTTGACCCAGATTTTAGTTTTTATTTTGGATTTTTCCTTCAAACTTGTTTATTTAATATTAAGTTTTCATTTTTGGCAGCATATGGATGATTTTATTTTTAATAATCATATCTCTTAGTAAACTAATGGTTAAATATTATTAAAGTATAAGAAGCTAAAATTGGCCAGGTGTAGTGGCTCATGCCTGTAATCCCAGCACTTTGGCAGGCTGAGGCAGGCGGATCACCTGAGGTCAGGAGTTCAACATCAGCCTGGCCAACATGGTGAAACCCTGTCTCTACTAAAAATACAAAAATTAGCTGGGTGTGGTGGCGCACGCCTGTAGTCCCAGCTACTTGGGAGGCTGAGGCAGGAGAATCACTTCAACCCAGGAGGTGGAGGTTGCAGTGAGCAAAGATCGTGCTACTGCCCTCCAGCCTGGATGACAGGATGAGACTCCGTCTTAAGAAAAAAAAAAGGGCTAAAATTTATCAAGAAAATCCACTATAGTGATTTAAATAAAACATTTTTAAAAATTTTATAAAACTTTGAAAGTATTGTGTTTGGTAGACAATTTAAAACTATATATTTAGAATTCTGTGACTTCTGTAGAATTTGAAATTTTTCTGATATCTTTGCATTGATTAAACATAGTTGTTACCCTTTACATATTGTTATTTTGACTGTGGCTTACCTATATGCAATTACATTTCCAAGGACCCTGAATGATCAGTCTCAGGTATTTTTTTCTGAAAAATCTGTGGAAAAACATTTTCAGATAGATAAAATATGAAATAAGATATTTTAAACAATAGAGTGAGTCCTTTTTATATGGAAGAGTAGTGAAGGTTAACAAAACCAAACTAAAACAAGAGACTGTAACAATGAAGTTTAAAATATACATTCATATTATGGAAAGCATGAGGGAACTTGGTGAGTTGATGAAGCAGGGAGCGTTTGGCCTTAAATTGTTGAATTTTTTAGATTAGGATCAATTGTCCTGAGTTTGGGGTGGTTTTGGGGTCTCTGGTTCTTTTCTTATTGCAGTGTGACAGCTATGAAATTCGCCCTGGTAAACACCTTGGAGTGTGCATTTCTGTGGCAAACAACAGACTTTTTGTTGGATCCATTCCGAAGAATAAGACTAAAGAAAACATTTTGGAAGAGTTCAGTAAAGTCACAGGTAAAACAAAAATGTATTTAGAAATTACTTTTGCGAAATATGTTGTACTACTTACAAGTGCTCAAAAAAACTGAGGGGTTGTATGTATTAAATTAAGAATTGAGGTCTGAAGTATCTAAATTGCTTCCTTTCTGCTTTATAGTGGTTTGGGTTTAAGCAAGTTCCCTTATATCCTGCATTTCTTGGAATGTCCCCTTCACTTCTTTGTCTTAATTGAACCTTGGCTTTTGCTGGAGCTTTTGCTCTATAGCCCTCAAGTGAATGCTTTTTTTCCCCTTGACAATTAGTGTATTTTAGGACCAAGAGGATGAAAGTTTTTACTCTCTCCCTGTTGCCTTGTCTAGATCAGACTTTTTTTTTTTTTTTGAGATGGAGTATCGCTCTTGTTGCCTAGGCTGGAGTGCAGTGGTGCGATGTTGGCTCACTGCAACCTCTGCCTCCTTGGTTCAAGCAATTCTCCTGCCTCAGCCTCCCGAGTAGCTGGGACTAGCATGCGCCACCACGCCCGGCTAATTTTGTATTTTTAGTAGAGACGGGGTTTCTCCATGTTGGTCAGGCTGGTCTCGAACTCCCGACCTCTGGTGATCCTCCTGCCTCGGCCTCCCAAAGTGCTGGGATTACAGGCGTGAGCCACCGTGCCTGGCTGATCAGATTTTTTTTAAATACCCAATTCTAAATCCATGGAATTGATTGAGAAGTAGATTTATATCACAGTTCTATACACATTTATATATAACTGAAACAATTTAACAAAACTGTACTTTTATTTGTTATACATGATCTATTTTGATATTTCTTACTGTATTTCATGTTTTAAAATGCCAGTTGTGATCTAATACTACCTATGATTTAAAAACACTGTGTTAGACCACTGCCTCCCCTTGTAAAAACCACTATTCCTTTACATTTTTATCATCCAGACATATCCTTTCCCTTTTGTTGAAGCTGTCATTCATTGCTCTTGTGGTTTCAGCCTTTCATTAATCTAAAGATTGCTTCTGGCTCACTGTCTTCCTCTTATGCCCTAAATTGACTTCTTTCTAATACCTTTAACATCTACATTGGTGAACCATCCAGGGCTTTAGACTCCTACCTACTTCTATAACTACCTTATTTTTAGTCCTTTACTTCAGCTCCACCATATCCAGATTACATTCTAGATCTAGTCACCAGAAATTCTATGCACTTTGAACTCTTGATTTCTAGCGTCCCACTTTGTAACCACTGCTACCACCCGCTGTATTGTGTTGTCAAGTACCCCTGCTGGCACAGTTCTTTGACCTCATCACTTTATTATCTATAGCTCCTCCTGGCTTCATGATCATTTATTCATTCTTTCAGCAGGTGTTCATTAAAGTTCCTGTTAAGTGCTGGCATTGTGCTATGTGCCTGGGGATACACTGGTGGCTAAGAG
Organism: Nomascus leucogenys; assembly: GCF_006542625.1. NCBI lineage: Eukaryota > Metazoa > Chordata > Mammalia > Primates > Hylobatidae > Nomascus > Nomascus leucogenys. The sequence goes on along the minus strand of NC_044404.1, from coordinate 23,384,739 downwards.
ACATATTCTCTGCTTTCATAGATCCTATATCCTGAGAAAGGAGATAAGACCAAGAATATTAAAAATAAAAATTAAAGGAATATTTAGACATTGTGATAAGACACTGAAGTAGGAAATACAGGATATTTAGCTAGAGAGTAGCTACTATCCCTGTTTCGATGGTTCTGGAAGACTTTTCTGATAAGATGACATGTCGGCCAGCACCTGAAGGATGTAGAGGATGTAGCACATAAAGAGCAAAAGGAAGTGCATTCCAAGACAGCAGCACATGCCAAGATTCCAAGGCAAGAAAGAAGTCAGTAAATTACAGTAACTGAGGAGGCCAGTATTATTAAAAGGTAGAATTAGGAGTAGAATTGTATGAAATGAAGTAGGCAGGGCTTCTGTAGGCCATGTAAGGAGTTGGGTTTTTACTGTATATATAATGAGAAGGTATTTAAAGGTTTTAAGCAGGAAATAACACCTATTTCATGTTTATGGGATATTATTCCTACTGCTCTGTGGATAGGGGCTTGGAGAGAAGGGGCGTGAGTGGAAGCTGATAAATTAGTTGAAGCTGTCCTACTAGTACAGATACAGGATTAGACTAGGGTAATAGCAGTGGAGATAGAAAGAAGTAAATGAGTTTGGAATTGGATTAGGAGAGATGAAGTAAAGGAAGAAATCAAGAATGTCTAACCAATTTCTGGCTTCAGAACCAGATGGATGGCACTGTTTATTAGATAGGAAGTCTAGGGAAGGCAGATTTTGGCCATGGTGGTTCAGTTTTGGACATGTTAAATTTGCAATGTCTAAGACATCAAAGAGGATACATCAGGTAAGAGTGTAGGCACATCTAGAGCTAGAGAAGTCTGGGGTAGGAAAAAAATCTAAGTATTTATAAGCGTATAGGTAACATTTAAAAGTAGGGCTAGCTGACATTATTTAGAAAGAACACATATGGAGAGATAAGGGCAAAGGACGAAGACTAGAGGAACACTAATATTTAGTGATCACTTCCATTCTTGGTAAAAATAGTAACTTTTAAGTTAGCTTCAAGGAAGATTTTTGGCCATGATTACTTGTCAAAAGTTAGTTCTCTTGGGTTTATATTACTAGTTTCGTTTTTAAGATCCTTGTTAGTGCTTTTATAAAGCCATGTTATATCAAACGCTCTAAAACGTAGCATGTTAAATGTCAGAATATGGTAGATTTGTTGTATATGGCTGTACCTTCAGAACGCCTAAAATTAAAAAGGAACAGCAAATACTGTCCCAAACCCCATATCTAATTATGTTGATCTAATTGTCTACAAAATTAGTGACTCATTTTGAGGCTGCCTCACTTATATTTTGCTCATCGTCAAGCGGATTTAGGTCTGCCTAATCGCTAGATGTGTGGTGGATGCTTTTGGCTTATATATCTGGCTGTTGGTTTAACAGAGGGTTTGGTGGACGTTATTCTCTATCATCAACCCGATGACAAAAAGAAGAATCGGGGGTTCTGCTTCCTTGAATATGAGGATCACAAGTCAGCAGCACAAGCCAGACGCCGGCTGATGAGTGGAAAAGTAAAAGTGTGGGGAAATGTAGTTACAGTTGAATGGGCTGACCCTGTGGAAGAACCAGATCCAGAAGTCATGGCTAAGGTAAATACAGTTGCTTGGAATGGGCATAGGGTCATCATTTAAATTTTGTACTCAGAGTAAAGTTCAAATATTTTGAGTTTTATGATAAATAGAAATTGTAGCTTTAGACTTCAACTGTTTGGCAAGGAGTGGCTTTAACACTAAAGTTAACAGCCTGTCTTGGTATCCAGGAATTTCCATTAACCATCCCTTTTCCTGCAGATTAAATGTGCAAAAGGAACTGAAATGAAATTCCTTCAATTAAGTATCTTCATACACACTGGGTGTTTGTTTAGTGCTAGGTACTGTGAGGGATAGAGGTTTTTTTTTAAAGGTCCTGAGTAAAGAGAGAAGTAATGTTTTGGAGATTATAAATTATAATCTTCATTGACTATATTATGACTTTTATTACTTGGCCATGAATTGTGTTTTATTTAGATTTATAGCTAATTTTTCTTTTTTTAAGCTTTTTTTGTAGTTTTTATTTTTTAAATATTTTATTTATTATTATTATTTTTTGAGACGGAGTCTTGCTGTGTCGCCCAGGCCGGAGTGCAGTGGTACAATCTCAGCTCACTGCAACCTCCGCCTCCCGGGTTCAAGCGATTCTCCTTCCTCAGCCTCCCAAGTAGCTGGGACTACAGGCACCTGCCACCACACCCGGCTAAATTTTGTATTTTTAGTAGAGACAGCATTTCACCATATTGGCCAGGCTGGTCTCGAACTCCGAACCTCGTGATCTGCCCGCTTTGGCCTCCCAAAGTGCTGGGATTAAGGCATGAGCCACCGCGCCCTGCCTGTTGTTTTTAAATTATCAAATTCCATAGTGTATTGTCCCCATGAAGAAAGGCAAAAGATTGTCATGTTTGCTCTTATTTGTTAGTGGCAAAATATGCATGGCAAGTCCTGTAAAGGGCCCTGAATTCCCTCCTAATTCCTGTACTTGCGTTGTCAGGATCCTAATAGTGGTGCCTTGAGTACTGGTTCTTAAGCTTTCCTTTGGGCGACTCCTAGGACACATCAGAGTTGCATTTCTTTTTTTTTGAGACGGAGTCTTGCTCTGTCGCCCAGGCTGGAGTGCAGTGGCGCGATCTCTGCTCACGGCAAGCTCTGCCTCCCGGGTTCACGCCATTCACCTGCCTCAGCCTCCCAAGTAGCTGGGACTACAGGTGCCTGCCACCATGCCTGGCTAATTTTTTGTATTTTTAGTAGAGACGGGGTTTCACCATGTTAGCCAGGGTGGTCTCGATCTCCTGACCTCGTGAGCCACCCACCTCGGCCTCCCAAAGTGCTGGGATTACAGGCGTGAGCCACCGCGCCCGGCCTCAGAGTTGCATTTCTGCTGCTTGCAATGAGCTCTTGAGCATTTTAATTGTCTCTTCTCTTCACAGGGAGGCAGCAACTCTGAATGCCCATAAGTTAATGGTTGGATTCTTATTGATAAGTCAGAAGTCAAGGTTTTTATTCCAGAATTTGAGGAGGCAAACCCTCGTTCTGAGTAGTTTGGAGGAGAACCCTGGTTTATACTTGTATAAAGTCTGGGTAGGCAATGACATCTTTGGGTTAAGCAGATAAGTTCTATTGAGAATGAACCAGAGAGGCTCTCAGAAGTACTACTCAGTATCTTTTATCTCATATTCCTTGAGTAGTAGATGGGTGTCTAGGAAAGGGATAGAGAATTTAAATAGCCGTGAGTTTTTATTTTGATTTTTTACTAGCTTGATTTTAATTCCTATTGTTTCTTCTCCTAATACAACTATGACTTTGGGTAAACTACTGAACATGGATGTCATCTATTTTATTGAGCCTGGATCAATCTCTAAGATTCATCACAACTTTGAATCTACCTGTAGTAACTAAGTATAGCCTGTATTGCTTTTTCTGTAAAAATATTTTAAAATAGTATTATAGATGTATTACATATTATAAAAGAGGAATAAAATCCCATGAAAACCAAAAGTATAGCTTGTAATTTGCTTACCAGCCACTTCTCACGTAACCTTTGGTAACTGCTCAGATGGAAGTTCATCCTAATCTTTTTTTAGGTTTAGAAAACTTCAAGATTTCATTCTGGTAACTCCTTTTTCCTAGATCTAAAACAGGTTTCAGAATGAAAAGGAGGTCTCTATAAACTTAGGATTAAATATTATAGAGCCCTTTATTGTTTTCTTTTTTTTAAGAGATGGGGTCTCATTATGTTGCCCAGGCTGGAGTGCAGTAGCTGCTCACATGTGCAATCATAGCACACTGCAGCCTTGAACTCCTGGGCCTAAGCGTCCCTCCGGCTTCAGCCTCCCAGGTAGCTTGGGACTACTGGTGCTTTGCAACCGCACCCAGCTCCTTTATTGTTTCCTAATTGAAAAGAAAAGTTTATCCATTTGAGTAAAGCTTCTGTTATTCACATCAATTTACAATTCACTGAAGATTTTTTTGCCAAGTTGGGTCAGTTTTACAATATACCAAAACCTAAAAGCCTAAATATATGTCTCTTAAAGGGACCCTTTTTCCTGTTGAACATTTTAAACACCATTTTAGTGAGTAATTTTCATATAGTATGTTATCGTTTCATCATAAAAAAGTACATGTTGAATTTTTTTTAAAAAGCAACTCAACCAGTAGGAGTCTGTGTAACATAGAGGCTGGACCTTAGTATGACAAATTGAGAATAAAGGGGATGGAGCATTTGTGGAAAATGTTAGTTTTTTTCCTCCTTAAATTAGTATCTTCGTATTAGATAGCCCTTTATCTGAAGCAACAATTTGTTCAATATGTTAGTTTTTTATTTGGATAGGTACTATATTTTCTTAGTTCCCAAGTTATACAGAAAAGTATAGACAAAGAAATTGCCTTTCTACCCCTATGCCTGTGTCTACCAAATCCCCTTTGTTTCCTATAAGGCATCCAGTTTTAATAGTTTCTGGTTTCTTTTTAGTATTTCCTCCGGCAAATATGAATATACTTCCTTAATTCTTACATGAGTGGTAGTAGTGTTGGTAGCCTACCATATCCACTGATCTCCCTTTTGTTTATTCACCATCTTGTTTCATCAGCTCTGAGGAAATACACCATTATTATATGTACTACTAAATAGTTATAAAACACTGCCAACTAAACTATGGCACAGTACTTGCTTATCACATTGACTGTAAGTTGTTTCTTTATTTCAGAGATGTAAAAACAGGAAAAACAGTGTATCCTATCATTCTCTATCAGCTCATAGAGCTCCTCTTCATTTTTTGGGGTTTTTTTTTTTTTTGAGACGGAGCCTTGCTCTGTCACCCAGGCTGGAGTGCAGTGGTGCAATCTTGGCTCACTGCAGCCTCCGCCTCCCGGGTTCAAGCGATTCTCCTGCCTCAGCTTCCCGAGTAGCTGGGGTTATAGGTGCCTGCTACCACGCCTGGCTAATTTTTGTATTTTTAGTAGAGACGGGGTTTCACCGTGCTGGCCAGGTTAGTCTTGAACTCCCAACGTCAGGCGATCTGCCCACCTCGGCCTCCCAAAGTGCTGGGATTACAAGTGTGAGCCACCGCACCCAGCCCTCTTCTTCATTTTTTATGACTACGCAGCAGTCTATCCTGTGAGGTACTATAGTGTATTTAACCAGCTAGATATTGTTTCTAATCTTTAGCTCTTACAGTGCTGGAATGAATAAGCTTATGTCAGTTGATACAAGTGGAGATATATCTTTAGGATAGATTCTTAGGGGTAGAATTGTGGGCCAAAGGGTAGATACATCTGTAATTGTTAAGATACTGCCATGTTCCTGTCTGTAGGAGGTACACTATTTTACATTCCTACCAGCAAAATACAAGAGAATTATTTTCCTCATTCTTGACAAAATAGTGTATGATCAGACTTTTGAATTTTGCCAGCTTGATAACAAATGATGTCTCAGTGCCATTAATGATTAATGATTTGCTTCTTTTACTATGAATGGTTTGAACTTTAAATATATTTTAAGAGCCATATGTGTTTCTTTGTATGAACCATGTATTCAGGAATTTTGCCTATTTTTCTATTCAGTTGTTGAGCTTTTTCTTATTTTCTGGTGCTCTGATATAAAAGAGAGATTAGCTGTTTGTGATACATGTTGCAAATTTTTCATCCATATTTATTGTCTTTGCTTATAGTATTTTTTGCCATATAGAAGTCATTTATTTTTAGTAGTTGAATATATCATTCTTATGGCTCCTAGATTTAAGTCATAAGGTCATCCTCACTCCAGTGTTATATAAAGGAATCATCCTTGTTCTAATACTTTCACAGTCCTCCCTCCACCCTTTTATTATTTAAATTTTCAATCTATTTGGAGTTTATCCTGGTGTATAGTGTGAGGCATGGACCAGCTTTTCTCCTTTTTTTCTAATTGACACTACCTGATTTAATGATTTAAGCATTATAGTTTGTTTATATTTGGTAGGGCCAGCCTCTAAATTTCACTTTTTTTTTTCCTGGTTATTCTTGCTTATTTATTTTTTCATATGAACTTTTGAAAGTTATTCAGTTTTAGAGGAAAGAAACAGAAAAACTTGTTTTGAAAGGGACTTGGAAACCATGTTAAATTTGTTGATTAACTTGGTAATAATAATTATGTGTTGGTTCCTTGAAGGTTCTACTCAGTGTTAGGTGCTTTAATGACAACAAAGAGAAGGGAGGAACCAATAATTTTTATAAATTGGTGACTGATATCAGTGTCATTTTCCTAGCAATTTCTCTTACTACCTGTAACAATGCTTTTAGCACTTAATGTTTTAGAGGAGAAAAGCTATGCTATGAAGACAGGAAGAAACACTTTTCAGGTAAAATTAAGTGGCCAATGACAGTTTTGTTTATTTGTTGCTTACTAGGTAAAAGTTTTGTTTGTGAGAAACTTGGCTACTACAGTGACAGAAGAAATATTGGAAAAGTCATTTTCTGAATTTGGAAAACTCGAAAGAGTAAAGAAGTTGAAAGATTATGCATTTGTTCATTTTGAAGACAGAGGAGCAGCTGTTAAGGTAGAAATTTTGAAATTTTCGTTCTTGATATTTGAATTTTGTTTCTGAAACTTGCCAAACACAAAGTAACTTTAAAAACTGAAATAAAATTGGTTGTTAGCTTTTGCTGAACTCTTTCTATTTAATCTCTGTAAAGTGGTAATAGTATATAACAGATAAGACTCCATATTTCAAAGCCAGATTATTACTGGGTTTGTGATCTTAGGCAAGTTATTTTTAATCTCTGTATTTGTAAGATTCAATAGCATGATGCCTTGGAAGTATTACAAGGTATAAAAATTAGCTGTTGTAAACACTAAATAGGTAATGAATGCATTATAACTACTTAGTTTACCTCAGTTTGTGTACCTATGAAGGAAACTGAGTGGTGTACATGACTCATACAGTATACCATGTTTAATCGAGTAGATATATTTTGAGGGTATGATTAGTTTTACCTTTATTTAATCATTTTATTTTATCTTATTTTTTTTTTTTTTGAGACGGAGTCTTGCTCTGTCGCCCAGGCTGGAGTGCAGTGGCGCAGTCTCGGCTCACTGCAAGCTCCGCCACCCAGGTTCACGCCATTCTCCTGCCTCAGCCTTTCCGAGTAGCTGGGACTACAGGCGCCCACCACCATGCCTGGCTAATTTTTTGTATTTTTAGTAGAGACGGGGTTTCACTGTGGTCTCGATCTCCTGACCTCGTGATCCGCCCGCCCGGCCTCCCAAAGTGCTGGGATTACAAGCGTGAGCCACCGCGCCCGGCCTATTTAATCATTTTAGAGTTAAAATAGCATTCACTATGTTTTACTGATTTTGGTAATTGTTAGAGATATCACTTGTGTATAATAATTGATTTAGTCTTTGATGATAATGAAAAGTGTGAAGAAAGTATTTTCATATGGTATCTGGAACACAAAACTTGCTTTCTATTGACAATGGTTTAGGACTATCTTTAATGGGTGAAATTTTCAGTTTCTTTTTCTTATTCATCTCTCCTTCCTTGGGGAGATGGGAGCAAGACAAAACACGACAAAAATCTTGTTTATGTTATTAGGAAGATAGATCCAGAATGCTTAGTGACACAGGCATGGTTCTTTTCCTGCATGTTTGGTCGGTGGGATACTGCCACCTCTAATTTGAGCATTTTTTGGTTTTGTTTTTTGCCCAGGCTACTGCTTTTAAAACAGGCTTTATAGAATCTCTGACTGGTTTATAATTAATCGGCTTGCTCATTGATGGTAGCTAATTAATGAGGCAGTATTGTTCATAAAATTCATAACTTGTCCAAGATCACAAACTCAGCAATAATCTGGCTTTGAAGTATGGAGTCTTATCTGTTATGCTGTTATACTCTTATCTGTTAATGTGTGGCTTCTGAAATTTCACTGGTACAGAATGCAGATAACTAATAATTTTATGCTTTCCAAATATTCCTCTTGATTTGACTGGTTTTAAATAACTGGTTGTCCTGATTGAAAATATTTATAGGATGGTTTGCCAAAGAAGCCTATGAAATTGTAAAATATCTAGTCCAGGAACTGGGAGTCACCAGGATGGTCAGGGCAGAGGGTAGATGTTTCATTTTTTAATTTATGCCAGGAAGCTTTTGTAAACTTGTTTAGTTGCTTTGACTGAAGCAACGCAAAGCTGAGGTGGTAAAAGGGAAAATTGCAGTCTTGAGGACTAGTTTTTTGTCTAGATACTTAACAAATCACTGATAGCTCTAATAGAACATTTTTTTATGTGTGCCCAGAGTGGGGAAAGGTATAGGGAAACAAAAAATGAAATATCATGAGGAGGTGACATTTTGTTACTGAGTACATGAACCTTTTGATGTACAGCAGAGGTTGTTAGGTGGAACAACATGAACAAAGGGCTAGAACATGGAATGTTTGATTACTGCTTTCTACATAATTGCTTGAGTCTTCATTAGTCCAGGCCTTTTCTGGCTCTATACTTTTAATTGTTCAAGCAAAGTACATTTTGGGTTAAGCATTGTGAGGGAAACCTAGGCTTTTTTGTGTTAATATCTTCTTGAATTTTACGGATAATCTCACTCAGTAACCTCATTTGTGCTTCAGATCCATGAAATTGTTGTATAAGAACAGTGTAAGACCTGTATGTTGTATGCTACATGTTTATTTTAAAATTCTAATCCCGAGAAGTTAATCTTTGTCTGGCTCGTATTAATACTGGCATTTTTCCCTGGTATGGATTTGCTTCTTTGGTATGGTTTATCTTTTAAGGAGTTATTTGTAATTAAGGAGCAGCAATAGGTGGCAGCCCTTTTACCTTTTAAATTATAATATCAGGAGGTCAGTTTTGTTCTAAATGTAATTTACGTATAAAAAGATAAGGTCAGGGGAAACATATTTTCTTCGTGTGTTTGTGTTTAACTTTCTAGCTAGATTCACCTTTTGCCATTTAAAATAATTGTGAAGTAAATTGTTAAGTATATTAAATTACACAAGTATAATAGCTTACATACTATATAAAACATAATATAGTTTTATATTGTTGTAAAATAACTTTTCTAATTTTTTATAGGCTATGGATGAAATGAATGGCAAAGAAATAGAAGGGGAAGAGATTGAAATAGTCTTAGCCAAGCCACCAGACAAGAAAAGGAAAGAGCGCCAAGCTGCTAGACAGGCCTCCAGAAGCACTGCGTGAGTCTACATTTTAGTAGATATATCTTTGGATGAGGAATAACTTGATAATGGAGATCAGATTAATAAAACAAAATCAGAGTCTTGAAGCAAACTGATTTGTTTTTTCTTTTCTCCCTTCTCTCCTTTGCTAGGTATGAAGATTATTACTACCACCCTCCTCCTCGCATGCCACCTCCAATTAGAGGTCGGGGTCGTGGTGGGGGGAGAGGTGGATATGGCTACCCTCCAGATTACTATGGCTATGAAGATTACTATGATGATTACTATGGTTATGATTATCACGACTATCGTGGAGGCTATGAAGATCCCTACTACGGCTATGATGATGGCTATGCAGTAAGAGGAAGAGGAGGAGGAAGGGGAGGGCGAGGTGCTCCACCACCACCAAGGGGGAGGGGAGCACCACCTCCAAGAGGTAGAGCTGGCTATTCACAGAGGGGGGCACCTTTGGGACCACCAAGAGGCTCTAGGGGTGGCAGAGGGGGTCCTGCTCAACAGCAGAGAGGCCGTGGTTCCCGTGGATCTCGGGGCAATCGTGGGGGCAATGTAGGAGGCAAGAGAAAGGCAGATGGGTACAACCAGCCTGATTCCAAGCGTCGTCAGACCAACAACCAACAGAACTGGGGTTCCCAACCCATCGCTCAGCAGCCGCTTCAGCAAGGTGGTGACTATTCTGGTAACTATGGTTACAATAATGACAACCAGGAATTTTATCAGGATACTTATGGGCAACAGTGGAAGTAGACAAGTAAGGGCTTGAAAATGATACTGGCAAGATATGATTGGCTCTAGATCTACATTCTTCAAAAAAAAAAAAATTGGCTTAACTGTTTCATCTTTAAGTAGCATTTTGCTGCCATTTGTATTGGGCTGAAGAAATCACTATTGTGTATATACTCAAGTCTTTTTATTTTTCCTCTTTTCATAAATGCTCTTGGACATTATTGGGCTTGCAGAGTTCCCATATTCTGGGGATTACAATGCTTTTATTGTTTCAGGCTTCATTTTAGCTTCAAAACAAGCTGGGCACACTGTTAAATCATGATTTTGCAGAACCTTTGGTTTTGGACAGTTTCATTTTTTTGGATTTGGGATAGATTACATAGGAGTATGGAGTATGCTGTAAATAAAAATACAAGCTAGTGCTTTGTCTTAGTTTTAAGAAATTAAAGCAAACAAATTTAAGTTTTCTTGTATTGAAAATAACCTATGATTGTATGTTTTGCATTCCTAGAAGTAGGTTAACTGTGTTTTTAAATTGTTATAACTTCACACCTTTTTGAAATCTGCCCTACAAAATTTGTTTGGCTTAAACGTCAAAAGCCGTGACAATTTGTTCTTTGATGTGATTGTATTTCCAATTTCTTGTTCATGTAAGATTTCAATAAAACTAAAAAATCTATTCAAAACATTACCTATTTCAAATTCAATTGTGTCCTAAAACATTATTTTATTCGTAATCCTTGCAAGGAATATTGTTTTCAAAGTATAACTGCCTATGTGAGTGATCAAATTCATGCAAAATTTCTTGTATATTCCAACATGTATTGTGGATATTAGACTGAGGATTAGTCTAAATTCAAGTATTTATTCCAATTAGCACTTTCATTGATTGGTGTTCTCTCATAGTCTCTTCTAATTTTGAAATTTTATCTTTTATTTAAAAAAAAAAACAGGTTCATAGACTTTTGAGCATTCTTGCAGGCATTGGATAATTTGCGTTAAAACAAATAAAATGTGGCTGGGGAAGCAGACTGCAATTTATTTTGACCCACATTCTTTGTAAGGGATAATTTGTGACTGAAGACCTTATTTGCTGGATAAGTGAATGTACATACAGGGAAAACTGTTAGTACTGTGGCGTCAATTGCACTGCGGACTTTAGTGAAAATGATCGTGACTACCATTTCAGTTACTGGTTTAGGAGTATAATTTCCTATTACTATGTAAATTTGCTTTGAGAAACATTCATGCCTTGTAAGAGAGGCTTAAAAATATCCAGTAGTAATACCTCTGGCTTTTGTTAACACCTCGTTTATTTTTATTTATCTGCTATCCCTGGTGCCTAAATTTTTTGTTGGCCAAGACAACATCTATTTCCCTATTTCCTTTAGAAATTCTGATTTATTCTAATGACTTTTTTGCTTGAGAATGAGAGGAACAAAAGAATCTAAGCTTTACGGTACAGAAAAGTCTGAATCACTTTCAAATTACTATTAAGTTTTCCCCTCCATCTTATTCTTACGTGGTTCTCAAATGTTTTTATAATGATAAAAATATCAGAAGCCATTGGGGAATAATTAAAATGGATACACCATTATTCTGTGTTTTGTTCCTGTTTGGTGTCTTTGTGATAGGAATATTAGATTTCAAAATCATAACCCACTTAATTCTGTGTAATCTTGGCTAGATGATACTGGGTTTCATGGCTTCTTTTCATTTCAAGTAAGATTAATATTTACTGATGAAAGTCAATATATTTCATTTCTTTTTCAAAGTACACTCATTACACAGTATAGTCATTTAACAGACCTTATTTTAGTTTTTTGGAAACATAAAGGAATTATGGTCTGTTGTATGATAGTTTTGAGTTAACATGGGTATTTCTTTGGTAAGACAGATCCAGTTGTTTTTCTTATGCCCATGTATGCAAGTAAAGACACCAAACATTCTTTAAATGCTGCTTTTAAACTTTGAAAGTACAATTTGAAGTTGTAACTATACATCTAATTAGACTTAAGTAAAACCCTGATTTTTTTTCTGGAAAGAACAAAATCTACAAATAAAATTTGAGTTGTTTGTATTTCTTAATTAGGTATTACAAGCTACAAAGTTGTCATAAAGAATGCTAAGAATGGGGATAGAAATGATTCTGAGAAAACATAAACCCTCGCAAAAACATAAGATTAAAACTTGGGTTCCATGTCAAAATCCTTTCCTTTAATTGCAAATTATATTTTGAATTTTAAAGTGGCCACCTCCTCCTCTGTCCTTTTCACTAATTAAAAATACATTTGCAGAGGTACCCTCTAATATTTGGTTTATAGGTTTTGTGGCTATTTTAAATTGTAAAGCATAATCCTATAAACGTTAAAACTCAAGAGTTTTTCTTCTTTCATGTCTTGTAAATTAACACTGTAGCAGCATTCAGAGAAAATAGATTCAGAGCTCAACTTTTCACATAAATAAATCTAACAGTGTAATATATAAACCTGAAAAATGTCAATTGAGGGAGGTCTTTATTCTAGATTGGCATTTTTTTTTTTAAATAGGTACAAATTATGAGTTTAAGGAATTTGGTTTCCTGCTCTCCTGTCTTTCCATCTTTTTTGTTCCCCAAGCTAATTGATTTGGCTTTATTTATGAGCCTGTTTCAGTAAAGTGTGTGTTGGGAAATATATTGAGGTATACAGCTATTCTTTGTAGGTACCCTGGTGAGACTGATACAAATATGTCCCTCCCCATAATGAAATACTAATTTTTATTTGATCACTCATTTATAGCAGTTGCTTAAATGTATGTATTTATATGAAGGTATTTTAATTTTTAAGAGCAAAAAAGTTCTAATAAGTTGCCAGATTTCTAATAAATCCAGGTTTATTTGGTGAAAAGATAAGGAAAATGAGTTATGATTCTGTAGTTTTTTTAAAATGAGTTCAGCATAATTGTTTTTCAGGTTTTTTTAGTTACTGGGGTTATTCTGCATAAGAAAGCCCAATGCTTTCTGATAGTAGGAGATAATTTTTCTCTCTTTTGACTTTGAAATCTGACTTAGGAGATGAATTCTTTTTAAACAGGTCAGCATGCAAAAAAATAAATTATATATTTTAAATTCTAAAAGAGAAGGGACGTAAAATTTCACTCCTAGCATAAAGCCATATAATATTATTCTTGAAACTCATTACATCATTTGCCTCCTGCCCATTTGAATATAATCATACCTACGTTTTATTAATTGTGTATTTGTAAAACCAAACCCTTCCAGTAAATACTTGCTATAAGGCTATTGCTTGTCAATTATCAAGGCTTCTAAATATGTTAAAACTTGTCATTTTGATTTTTCAAAGAGAATTTTATTATACTGAGCTACCAGTATTCTTAAACTAACCAAAGGTAATGTTAATGTAGTCCATTATTATGTGGACAATTACTATGTGGAATCTCATAAGTGAGCAGCTAAGAAAAAGCCTTATAGAAAGCCTACACTGGATTTATAAGTGTGTTTATGTTTCTCTAAGAATGGGAGCTTCTGTTAACTTAGGGGTGGAGTTGTTCTGAGAAAACCAGTAGATTGGATGACTGACTGGAGAATCCAGAATAACAAATCCATTAGCCAGACATGTTTACTTTTATATTAGAAGTTTGTTGATTAGGTCTTAATTTTCAAATGCAAACACCAAGCTTTAAAAATATTGCATATACAATGTATTGGTCAGCAATTTAATAATATTTAATTTGAAGTTAATTATTGTTAATCCTTCTAGAAAAGTTTTTTTTTCTTTAAATAAAAGTACATGTATATACTTTTTTATTTAGAGGTTACCAGAAGCTCTGGTTTTGTTTTGTTTTGTTTTTTTTTTTTTTGTTTTTTAATCATTTTCAGATGTTATCCAGAAATCTGCAAGTGTACTTTTCCTGTTTTAACTCCTTCCTTTTATCACCTGACTATCAGGGAAGCGAGGTTGAGGCTGCCCTGACCTGACATGTCATGATGTCGACTTGCTAGGTGGGGTTCGCTGGGGACGATAACCAGTGGAATTGTTGGTAAGAACTTTTTTTTTCCTATTTTTTTTTTTTTTTTATCAGTAGTGGGGCATTAAGTGTGGGAGAATGCCCATATCCTGTAAGTGGGCAATTATGTCAGCCTTGTAGAAAAATAGGACTTTAATATTAAATTATTTTGTTCTCAATAGGAACATATAATAACACTTCACTTACTCTTAAATTGGTAGCAGATCAGCAGGAAGGGCCTGCAAGTATGAAGTAATGAAATACTCAGGGTATATTTTAAGTGAGCAAAATAGACACCTTATAATCTTAAAAAGTCTGTTGGAGAGACAATAAATTAGCTTTAACTGTCATTTCAGTCTAATATTATATTTTCTATATTTTGTTGGATAGATTAACATATAATGCATCTTAAAGAGATGTTTATTGCACACTAATTTTATTGAAAACAAGAAGACGTTGATAGAATGGAGGGCTTAAACACCAAAGATACTGTTTTTAAAAATCTTCCAAACTAATCCTAACACTGTAAAATAAAACTTGAAAAAGTTTTAGCAGTTTGACAATAATGGCCTCAATTTAGAGATATGTTGAGACAATGACTTTGGGTCAAGAGGAAATTACATAGCTGAAATATTAAGACCTTGAACATAGCAGAAGCATAAACCTATGAACAACTTGTGTTTTGTGTGAAAGCTAGGATAGCTGATAGGATTAGTAGATATTGGTAGAATTAAGAGTCAATATTTAAATTATTGCTGAAGGTTAAAATCCCTCATCTTATAGTCTGTAGGGGATTCCATGATGGTAAGGTATAGATTGAAATTAAATTTAGTAACTAGGCATTTCTGACCATACCATATAAAAAATAATTGTAATATGGTATCAGCACTGATTAAAAGTAATTATGGATTTTCATGCCTGAAGAACCTTCTCAGTATTCTTACAGCACTGTATCTTCTTTATTGGTTGAGAATATCAGTCTAGAAAGACTTTCCTAGGTGTTAAATGTGCTAGTCAGTGTCATGAATATAAACCCTTACCTGTAAGTTTGCTATAGACTAGTTGTACAACACTAGAATGAAATTATGTAATAATTTTAAGAATTGCAGTGATTGCAGGGTTGTGTTAAGGTAACATTTTATGCACGTGTCAGTGACAGAAAGGATTGGGATATAAAACTTGCACTAAATAGCATGCTCCTTAGGAAGTTTTAAGGTAAGCAGTAGGAATATTCATGTAATTCTAATGAGTTTATGTAAGTTAAGGAAAATGCAATGCCAGTTTGTTGACTTTAAACACTTAAAATACATTTCATGGAACCAACAAAGGAGACATTCTGGGGAAAAACTTAAATTGCTCAAATTTAAATAAGGGCTCTCACTTTATATAGTAGATTTGTCAGGATCCCATGAACATTGCTTTTCTTGATTTCTCACATATGAGGGTTGGGCAAAAGGGACTTCTCTAGCCTGTTCAATAACATAGGTAGACTTGTACTTAGTGAATCCTATTATAATGTTAGGTACTATGTTCTAAGACTATTTCTATAATTGGGCTGAAGGCTCCTGCAAACATAAATTGCTGATATGGATATAGTAACATAAGAAATACCAAAATAGGGACATTTGCAAGACCTTTTCCATTTAATCATTAGTTTAATAAAAATCATGCTTTTGGTACAGTGTTCATGTACCATGAATGTATTGGAATATTTGTACGATGTTAAATATTTTTAATAAAATTTAACATGTTCAAAATGTTGTGTTGGTGATTTTGGGTGGGGTGTGATGGGTTTGATTGTGCAAAACAGATTTAGTAGTTATGTGATTGAGGCTTTTGTAGTCAAATGGAGTTTCTGTCTTCAAATTTAGTACTAGATACTGTACCTGTTCTAAGGAAGGTAGTGAAGGAGTAGGATAGTAAAAATGAAAAGGCTAACTCCCCAGAGATTTATTAAATTGTCAGGAAGCTTGACTGAGGTTAGAACTAGATCTGCAGGTGGCAGATAGGAATATTGGCTATGGCATAACAGGCTGCCAATAGCGTTTTTCTGAGGAAATTGTGGCATTTTGGAAATGATCCTAGAGAATCTACAGAGGTGGGCAAACAGAAACACTTGTACAGTGCTTTAAGCAGGCTTTTTATTGCCCCAGTGCCCTTGTGCCCTTGATGTGACATGCCACAAGTGAAGGAGAAGTGGTGAGGGGATTATTTGAGGAAAGCTTTGTTGGACAGTTTGGATGCATCATCGGGGGAGATACTGCCAATTTACAGGAAGTACTGTATAAAGAGTTCTCTCTTTATGTCTTAAAGTTAATTTTATAAGATTTCCTCTTCTCTTGCGGGTAGCCCTAATACAGTGGTTTTTCTTATGACTAATTTTTCTTGAGGGTGTACTTCGTTTCTCACCAGTCAAAAACATAGAAGTTCTGCAACTCAGAATGGAAATTCACTTGAAGTAATGTGTGATTCCTCTGTAATCAGTGCCGTTAATAGCAAAAAATATTTAAAAGGAAGATGATTGGGACCTAATAGTCTATAAACTGAGTAAGAAAGCATTAAGAAGGACTAGTAATGTATTCTGCCTTGTTTCTTTCAAATGAAGACTGTTAAACTGAGTTACGGGGAAGAAAAAGTGAATACCCTATTGTTTCAAGATAATAAAGAGTAGACAGTATACTTCCTTTTGGTTAGTGTTTTCCAGAATTTACTGTTCTTGTTTTGTTATATTCTTTTTGTTCCAAGATCAAAAGATCACTCACTGAAACAGGAAGGAATGTTCTAAGAGCAGAAATATCTAAACTTGGGCATCTTTAGATGTTTGCAGAATGGGAGGTGGAATGAAAGGTGGGGCATCTCACTGATTTGCGATGTATTTCTTCCAAAAATAAAGGGTTGCTTAAGCTTTAGCTCTACCAAAAGCCCTGAATTTATTTAGTTTAGTTTTAGAAATAACAAGATTTTGTTAGGTATTTTCCTGTGGAGTATATTATATTCACCTAGGGAGATATCTTCTGTCTATAGCTATGAAAAGAAATTACATTTCTATTTCCTTAGAATTGAAAGTTGTGACCAAAATCAAGACCACGTGTAGACGTTTCCTCCAACTCATAAGCAAGAGTAGTGTTTTATTCAGCTGTTTACTTAAAATTCCAAATGGTGACTTTTAGGCCTAGATGTCCATTTGTTAAGAGGCAGGAGGGGCTCTGTGCGGTGGTGGTTCACGCCGGTAATCCTAGCACTTTGGGAGGCCCAGGTGGGAGGATTGCTTGAGCTCCGGAGTTCAAGATCAGCCTGGGCAACATAGGGAGACCCCATCTCTACAAAAAAATCAGAAAATTAGCTGAGCATGGTGGCACACACCTATAGTCCCAGCCACCGTGGAGGCTGAGGTGGGAGTATCGTTTGGGCCTGGGAGGTAGATGCTGTAGTGAGCTGTGATCCTGCCACCACTGCACTCTAGCCTGGGTGACAGAGCGAGACTCTGTCTCCAAAAAAAAAAAAAAAAAAAAAAAAGAGGCAAGAGATTAAATTAGACACAGTTTAGTCATGCCTTTTAAAATAACAAGGAGTTTGATCATTTTAAGATTCTTTCCCATGGGGTGAAGGTGAGGATCAGTATTATCAAGTATGGTAACGTTGGTGAGAAAAGGAGCTCAGTTTTTAAGTATGTTAAGGGGTAATATTTCCTTAGATACAAAAATACCGGGTTATTGCAGATCTCAATACTGTTTAATAGAATTTGGAAACATTCCTGTATGTGTGTTTTTGGGAGATTATTCTGTACTTCAGTTAGGAATCCTTTAAGTCTGTAAACTTCAGATTCAGCCTGGGTTTTTAAGTAGATTAAGCAGAAGTTAATACTTTTTTTTTTTTTTTTTTTTTGAGACTGAGTCTCGCTCTGTCGCCCAGGCTGGAGTGCAGTGGCACGATCTTGGCTCATTGCAAGCTCCGCCTACCGGGTTCACGCCATTCTCCCGCCTCAGCCTCCTGAGTAGCTGGGACTACAGGCGCCCACCATCATGCCTGGCTAATTTTGTTTTTGTATTTTTAGTAGAGACGGGGTTTCACCGTGTTAGCCAGGATGGTCTTGATCTCCTGACCTCGTGATCTGCCCTCCTCAGCCTCCCAAGGTGCTGGGATTACAGGCATGAGCCGCCGCGCCCAGCTGTTAATATGTTTTAAAAGGCCACTATTTTTATCAGCTAAATCACTTTTGAAAATTTTGTGTGTTATACTCAAAATATTATCAAAACATTCTGTTTTCATTTGAACCTATTGATTATAATGGTACTTATTTATTGGGCTATTGTTCCAAGTACCTGAATTGGCTTGGTCAGAAGGACTTGGGTGTTCTAGCTAGCTGTCGTATAACTAAATATTTTTGGTTAAGTGATACATGTTTAGCATTGGCTTGTCATTTTGAAACTTTTTCATGCTTCCTGTTAAGAAATAGAACCTTACCAAATTAGTCATATTTAAATATAATCTATAGAGTTGGTATGGAAAACGATTTGATCTAAATACAACCAACAATAAATATTTTTATTGAAACTTCCTTTTAATTGATGAGTAGTAATGTGGATGTCTTCATTAGTTGTAATGTCATTTCTATTTTACTTTCCTAAATGTGAAAGAAAAGATGAAAGACCATTTCTTGCACGTATCAAATGATTTTGAAGGAATTTCTGGTGATTATTTAAATTTTCTAGTTAAGCTGTCTAGGTCAGGATTCGTCATTCAAAAATGCTGCTCAAACTTGAAGTGGGTAGGAATTTCTGGGAATTTTGATTAAAATGCAGATTCTGACTCATTAAATCTGAGATGGGCAAGAGTCTGCATTTCTGACAAGCTCATAGGTGATGCCAGTGTTCCTGACTACACTTTCAGTAGCAGAGTTACAGATTATCTCACATTTTGGGGGATTTTGGAAAATGATCTTAGTAGAAAAGATAACAACAGATGTTTGCAGTGATTTGCCTGGATGTAGTCGGTCTGAGATTTAAAACTATGGTAAAGGTTGCCACAAATGTTTAATAGTGTTTAGGATCCCAAGGAAAGGTTAGGAACATTTTCTGCAAGAAAATGAAATGAATTTAGAAAAACAGGTTTTAGTAGTTTCAAGGAATTGCTAGAAAATAATGGGAAGGAATATGCAGAAAAGATCAGGATGCTGAGAAAATGTCATGGCATGTTTATTTAGGAATTAGATCTGAAAACAGTTACATGAGTTATAGAAAAAATAAAAATAACTTAAAGCTCAGAAAGGAAAGGTTGATAGGTTACTAAAAATGCCTATGTGGTTTTATTTTTGGAATGTGTAACTTTGTCTCCCCAGGAAGGTTTTCACTAACTAGTTCAAAGTAAATCTTGGGCCAAGTGTGGCAGCTCATTCCTGTAATCCCAGCACTTTTGGAGGCCAGGGCAGGTGGATCACTTGAGGTCAGGCGGGCGTGCACCTGTACCTAGCTACTTGGGAGGCTGAGACAGGAGAACCACTCAAAACCGGGAAGCAGAGGTTGCACTGAGGCGAGATCGCACCACTGCACTCCAGCCTGGGCGAGAGAGTGAGTCTCCATCTCAAAAAATCAACCAACCAACCAACACCCCCAACACCAAAAAAAAAAAAATCCAAGTAAATCTTGGGTAGTAAGCAAAAGCAAACTAATGAAGAAAATTGTTAAAGGTGACTTATTTATTACTATTTTTTTTTGAGATGGAGTCTCGCTCTGTCACCGAGGCTGGAGTGCAATGGTGCGATCTTGGCTCACTACAACGTCCGCTTCCCGGGTTCAAGTGATTCTCCTGCCTCAGCCTCCTGAGTAGCTGGGATTATAGGCACATGCCACCACGCCCAGCTAATTTTTTTATTTTTAGTAAGAGGTGGGGTTTTGCCATGTTGGTCAGACTGATCTCGAGCTCCTGACCTCGTGAACCCCTCACCTCGGCCCTCCAAAGTGCTGGGATTACAGGCGTGAGCCACTGTGCCAGGCCTTTTTTTTTTTTTTTTTTTTTTTGAGACGGAGCCTAGCTCTGTCGCCCAGGCTGGAGTGCGGTGGCGCAATCTCAGCTAACTGCAACTTCCGCCTCCTGGGTTCAAGCGATTCTCTCCCTGCCTCAGCCTCCCGAGTAGCTGGGATTACAGGCACCTGCCACCATGCCCCAACAATTTTGTATTTTTAGTAGAGATAGGATTTCACCATGTTGGCCAGGCTGGTCTGGAACTCCTGACCTCAAGTAATCTTGGCCTCCCAAGGTGCTGGGATTACAGGCATGAGCCACCATGCCCAGCCCTAAAGGTGACTTTTTAAAAACAACTTTCAGCCGGGCACAGTCGCTCACACCTGTAATCCCAGCACTTTGGGAAGCTGAGGCCGGCAGATCGCCTGAGCTCAGGAGTTCCGGACCACCCTGGGCAACATGGTGAAACTCCATCTCTACTAAAATACAAAAATTTAGCCAGGGATGGTGGCGCACGCCTGTAGTCCCAGCTACTCAGGAGGCTGAGGCATGAGAATCGCTTGAGCCTTGGAGGCGGAGGTTGCAGTGAGCTGAGGTCACGCCACTGTACTACAGCTTGGGCTACAGAGTGAGACCCTGTCTCAAAAAATAAAAACAATTTTCATAGATCAATAGCTGGGAAATTCTCGTGAAGAATAGAGACGACAAATGTATCCATCTTTATATAAAGTTAGGAGCTAGAAGGTGATCCCTGAAAACAGTGTTTTTAAAGTCTGATTTTCAGCTCTAGAATTTTATCTTGAAAAATAAAAATAGTGTAGATGAAGTATGGGTGGAAAACATTCTGCTGTTCCTTTTTTCATGGTGAGCTTTTTTTAAAATGATAGATTAATAACACCTACTATGGTGTAAGTGCTATGTACCATGCTCTGTACTAAGGCATTTTATATTCTGTGTATGTCATGTAGTTTACAACCCTGCAAGGTAGGCGGTATTGTTCCTACCTACTTTACTTATAAGGAATTCAAAGATTGAGGTTAGGTAACTTCATATTTGTGGCTATTGGCCACCTGTCTATGAAGTGGCAAGGCCAGGATTCAAATCCTCTTCTGCCTGACTTAAAGTGTACATTCTTTACTCTAGATTAGAAAGACCTAATGTGAGGTTAGAACTAAGTGGTAAAGTTTATGTGTACTTAAAAGCTGTTTATGTCTAAAATAAAGCTAACCTAATTAGAATTTAAAGTAATATAGTTTTGTCTGAAATTAAGGATTACTTAGGCTTTTTTGTTTATGTTGATAGTTGTCATTTGTTTTGCTCTTTTTTCGTCATTTATAAAAATGTAAGCCAAAATGTATTGGATTTTGGTCTTTAGGAAGCCCCTTTTGGGCTGGGCGCGGTAGCTCACGCCTGTAATCCCAACACTTTGGGAGGCCAAGGTGGGAGGATTGCTTGAGCCCAGAAGTTCAAGACTGTCCTGGACAACATGGCGAAACCCCATCTCTACAAAAAATTTAAAAAACTAGCTGGGCATGGTGACACACCTCTGTAGACCCAGACCTGAGAGGCTGAGGTAGGAGGATCACTTGAGGCCGGGAAGTCAAGGTTGTAGTGAGCTGTGATCAGGCCCCTGTACTCCAACTTGGCCGACAGAGTGAGACCCTGTCTCAAAAAAAAAAAAAGTTTTTAACCTAGGTAAACTTAATACTTGTTTGGAAAAGATTGCAGGAGGATCCCTTGAGCCCAGAAGTTGGAGACCAGCCTCGGCAATATAGTGAGACATCATCTCAAAAAACAAAAACAAAAAGCAAATATTTTAAGCTATCCCATCGCCTAATTTTTAGTTCCAGTCCTATACATTTTTTTTTTTTTTGAGACATGGTCTCACTCTTGCCCAGGCTGGAGTGCAGTGGCATGATCTCGGCTCCCTGCAACCTCTGCCTTCCAGGTTCAATCGTTCTCCTGCCTCAGCCTCCTGAGTAGCTGGGATTCCAGGCATGCACCACCACACCTGGCTAATTTTTTTATTTATAGTAGAGACAGGTTTCCCCACGTTGGCCAGGCTGGTCTTGAACTCCTTACCTCAGGTGATCCGCCTGCCTCGACTTCCCAAAGTACTGGGATTACAGGCGTGAGCCAGCATGCCGGGACTTAGTCCTATATTTT
This sequence comes from Nomascus leucogenys, assembly GCF_006542625.1. Taxonomy (NCBI): domain Eukaryota; kingdom Metazoa; phylum Chordata; class Mammalia; order Primates; family Hylobatidae; genus Nomascus; species Nomascus leucogenys. The sequence goes on along the minus strand of NC_044404.1, from coordinate 23,362,622 downwards.
TCAAGGCCATTGTAGAAGAGTTTGTTAAAAGGCTTACTTATCAGACCTGAGTGTGTGTTTGCATTTGTATGCAAGATACAGAATTACACATAACGGAAGCCACTATGCTGGGCTCTAAAATTGGTGGGTGTAGAGAACCTGCTTTCCATATGTATTCTTATAGGAAATGTTATCTTCTCTGATACAGAAAGAAAGATGGTTTTAAAAACTTTTTTTTTTTTTTTTTTTTTTTTTTTTTTTGAGACGGAGTCTTGCTCTTTCGCCAGGCTGGAGTGCAGTGGCACGATCTCGGCTCACTGCAACCTCTGCCTCCCTGGCTCAAGCGATTCTCCTGCCTGGCCTCCTGAGTAGCTGGGATTACAGGTGCGCACCACCATGCCCAGCTAATTTTTTGTGTTTTTAGTAGAGATGGGGTTTCACCATGTTGGCCAGGCTGGTCACGAACTCCTGGTCTCAAGTGATCTGCCCGCCTTAGCCTCCCAAAGTGCTGGGATTATACGGGTGTGAGCCACTGTGCCTGCTTATCTTTTAATCTGGAAAGTAAGTCAAAACCAGGATAAATGTTTTATAAAATTTATTCAAAAGATTGTAGTTGGGCCAGGCATGGTGGCTCATGCCTGTAATCCCAGCACTTCGGGAGGCTGAGGCAGGCACGTCACTTGAGGTCAGGAGTTTAAGACCAGCCTGACCAACATGGTGAAACCCCATCTGTACCAAAAAACACAAAAGTTGTGTGGTGGAGTGCACCTGTAGCACCAGCTACTCAGGAGGCTGAGGTGGGAGAATCACTTGAACCTGGGAGGCAGAGGCTGCAGTGAGCTGAGATTGTGCCATTGCCCTCCAGCCTGGATGACAGAGTGAGACCCTGTCTCAAAAAAAAAAAAAAAAAAGATTCTGGCTGTGGCAGATTGCTTAAGTGTATATAGATATATGTAGCCTTGAATAAAGAAGTGTGAGTACTCCACCAGCTGAACACTTAACATGAATTATTCTCAGTATATAACTTATGTGATCTTGCCTACCAATAAACATTTGAGAAAAATGTTCAATTCTAATAAGATAACAGAACCCAAATTGAGTTCTATTAAGAAACCTTTATCATGGCTTGCAATATTGTTGGAAATTCTTAATTCTAATCTTGTTCTTATTGATGTAACATGGGGTTTTTTGTCTTAAAATGAGGATTGCAAGACCTATATGACAATTGCTAGTTTATTTCTTCATAGTGTGATACGATAATAGGAATTTCCAGAAATTCCCCTCCTGGCTTTTGTCCTTAAGAAGTATTATAAAAGTAATTAACTTTCTTTTCTTTTCAGAAAGTACAGTAACATCTCGAGCAACCTGTTAATGCTTAGGAAGGGATATCATTAGATGGATTGATCTTAAACATCATCAACCAAATATAGATAACTAGTTCAAAGTCAGCCATATATTGAAAATGTTGTCTAATTTATACCTAACATTGATAATTGATACGATATTCATTCTAAATTTCATGGCCATTGTGTATTTGTTTCAGGAGTTAGGCATACAAAATTAGTAAGTTATGGTCATTGTCTTCAAATAATTTAGAGAAGATTGTAGGAGACAATAAAAGATTTCTAAATAGTAGTGATAATCATCAAACCAAATGTTCCAGAAACACTATTGGAAGTTTGAAAGGTGTCCTGTGCTCCTAATAAAATATTCAGATTGTAATTGCAGTACATGAATAATATATATGATTTAGATTAGGACAGCAGAAGAGTTTGTAAAATGTGTATATTCTGATTTTTTTTTAGCTGACTAAAAAAATTAAGCTTAATGTTCACTGGATATGTCAAGTAACTTGATTTTTAAGAATTTTCTTTTTTTTTTTTTTTTTTTTGAGACGGAGTCTCGCTCTGTCGCCCAGGCTGGAGTGCAGTGGCGCGATCTCGGCTCACTGCAAGCTCCGCCTCCCGGGTTCACGCCATTCTCCTGCCTCAGCCTCTCCGAGTAGCTGGGACTACAGGCGTCTGCCACCACGCCCGGCTAATTTTTTGTATTTTTTAGTAGAGACGGGGTTTCACCGTGGTCTCGATCTCCTGACCTCGTGATCCGCCCGCCTCGGCCTCCCAAAGTGCTGGGATTACAAGCGTGAGCCACCGCGCCCGGCCTGATTTTTAAGAATTTTCATCTATCTAGTTCGAATTTTATTTAAAGAAAATATTAAAATGTAAAGGTGGAGTGATTGTGTGAATCTGAAGGAACAAAGGTGAAGGTAGGTTTCCTAATACTTGTATTTTTCCATTGCTGAAAACTTAAGGCTTCATGTGAGAAATCCTTGGTCAGAACTGAATTAATGATCACTTTTCTGAACCATTTCCTCCCTCCCTGAAGAAAAACAGACATACAGATGTTGCTTGGTTAAAATGGAATAGATTTACCAAAAATAACAGTTTAATCCATTTCCTGTAACTCATAAGGTTCCCTATGAAATCAAGCTTTTCCATTCCTCACTATGACTTACGAAACTGGTTAATCTAGTGTCTGATATACATTTTTTGCATTATAGAACATTAATACATTTGACAGGAGTGACTGCTGAGGTGATTTATTTAGAAAGAAAACATAGATGATAATAGCTCCTATTTAAAAACAAAAACAAAACTCAGGACTACATGTCTCCTAAGAATATATAGTTTAGCATAGTGGCTAAACCAGCCTTTTCAGCTCTTCATTCTCTATTTATTATTTTTCACCCATAAACATTTTCTTTTTTAAGGAGTTCTAAGACCAGCCAGGCGTAATGGCTCATATCTGTAATCCCAACACTTTGTGAGGCCAATGCAGGCAGATTGCTTGAGCCCAGGAGTTCGAGACTAGACTAGGCGACATGGCGAAACCCCATCTCTACAAAAAATACAAAAATTAGCTGGGCGTGGTAGATCATGCCTATAGTCCCAGTTGAGGTGGGAGGATCACTTGAGCCGGGGAGGTTGAGGCTCCAGTGAGCCATAATGGTGCCACTTGCTGCTGCAATCCAGCCTGGATGACAGAATGAGACCCCGTCTTTAACAAAAAGAGTTCTAAGACCCATAAACTGCCATCTGGAACTTTTAGTATGAGAGAACTGAGGTTAACACATTGAAATGGTTATAATTTCATTCAAAAGCAAACTAATACTTAGTATTTCCAGCGTGCTGCCATTGTCTTAAATACCTTATGTTAACTTACTGAACTTCATACTAACCCTGTAAAGTAAGTATAAATGTGGATACTAGACACACGTATTTTAGTCTAAGGCCTGCCAACTAGAAGTCGCCTATCTAGTATTGAACCCAGGTAGATCTGATACCAGAACTCATTTTTTGTTTGTTTTACGAGATGGGGTCTTTGTCGCCCAGGCTGGAGTGCAGTGGCACGAATTCCTAGGCTCAAAGCGATCCTCCTGCCTCAGCCTCCCAAAGTGCTGGGATTATAGATTTGAGCCATCACGCCTGGTCCAGAACTCATATTAAACACCACTGTGTAATGCCTTCTGGATTTTACTTGTTCTGTGTAGTCATATTAGGTAAATGTCATTAGGCTTTGAAAAACTGGGATACTACTCACTAGCTGGTTATGCTAATAGTTTCTCCAGCCCAGGACTATAGGTGGGGCCAACAACTGGTATTCCAGAAATAAGAACAAAAATTATTTTCTGTTGTGATATTAAGATTAATGATAGCCTCTGAATAGCTCAGAAACTTCGGTTTTGTAAATCGTGTGCTGTCAGTAAGCCTTCACTAATTGAACAATGCCCTTTTTGAGACTTTACTAATTTCTCAAACTGCTTTTTTTGTGCTTGTGACTTTTGTCACACGTTTACTAAACATTTTGTGATTCAACACTTTTGCCAGTTTCTAATTATCTCCTAGAGTGTTTCAGAATTTGTTTCAAATTGTTTTTAATAAAATTGAGCCAGGTTGTGGTATTTTATCTGCAACTTACTACAATTTTACGTGTAATTCAATTTTATCCTTAACTTCTTCTCTTCAGATTGGAGTTCTTATTCTTTGAAGTCAAAAGCCACTTTATTTCTGTGAATACTTCCTTGCACTGTTTGTACCTTCCCTGGCTTTCTATTACGTCTTTGAAGTGGCTACTGGAAGGTAATGAAGTATTCTGGATGCATATGTATTAACCATGGTTTTGTGTCGTGTTAATCATCCTTAAAAAAAAATCATTCCAAATTATCCCCGGTTGTTATCTCTGTGTGTGTGTGTGTTTTAGAAGTGAGGTGTTAGGCTGGGTGCGGTGGCTCATGCCTGTAATCCCAGCATTTTTGGAGGCCAAAGTGGGTGGATTAACTGAGGTCAGGAGTTCAAGACCAGCCTGGCCAACATGGTGAAACCCCGTCTCTACTAAAAATACAAAAAAATAGCCAGGTGTGGTGGCGGACGCCTGTAATCCCAGCTACTCGGGAGGCTGAGGCAGGAGAATCGCTTGAGCCCGGGAGGCAGAGGCTGCAGTGAGCCGAGATCGCACCATTGCACTCCAACCTGGGCGACAGAGCAAGACTGCGTCTCCAAAAAAAAAAAAGAAGTGGAGCATTATTCCCATTTCACTTCATGATTTGCCTAGGCATGCATCATAGAAGAAAGATAAAACAGGGCCAGATGCTCACGCCTATAATCCCTGCATTTTGGGAGGCCAAGGTGGGTGGATTATGAGGTCAGGAGTTCAAGACCAGCCTGGACAACATAGTGAAACTCCATCTCTACTAAAAATACAAAAAATTAGCCGGGCATGGTGGTGCATGCCTCTAATCCCAGCTACTCGGGAGGCTGAGGCAAGAGAATCACTTGAACCTGGGAGGCAGAGGTTGCAGTGAGCCGAGATCATGCCACTGCACTCCAGCCTGGGTGACAGAGCAAGACTGTCCCCCCGCCCCCGGTCCCCCCCCTCCCGAAAAAAAGAACCAGAATTTATTTCCTGGTAGTTTTTCACTAATTTTGATTCCTGGAGAAAGGCTGTAGTAGAATTCATAAGCAAAGTTAAATGGCATCCTGATTTCCTGTTAACTTTGAGAAAACCTATTGTCTTTTATTTATTTTTACTTATTTATTTATTTTGTGACAGAGTAGCTGTCCCGAGAAGCTGGGACTACAGGTGTGCACTACCACACACAGCTAATTTTTGCATTTTTAATAGAGATGGAGTTTCACCATGTTGACCAGGCTGGTCTCGGAACTGCTGACTTCAAGTGATCCGCCCACCTTGGCCTCCCAAAGTGCTGGGATTACAGGCATGAGCCACCTCATCCAGCCAAGAAAATTTGTTCTCTAGTAGTAACAGGTCATATGTATATCTTGTTGATTGAATACATAGCCAGCAATATCGGAACTGGGACTTACTTAATGATCTGGAAGGTATCAATGAAAGCCAGACCGGCTGTAGTTATATTTAGCATGAAGACCAACTTCAGAATTTCAAATGGATATCTATCTGACTTACAAGGTGCCCTCAGTTGCTTTAGGGTTCCATCTAGCTGTGTTCTGCCTGGGATTAGTTACAGAATTTAGTTGCTGTTCAGTCAAAGCCAGTGGGTAATAGCAGCAGTAATCTTCAGGTCATTTCAGCTTTCTTTTTTCCTCCCGGTTGTTATTCTTGATCCTTTATTTTTGACACAATTGGATAAACTTCCAAACTGTTCTAGCTTTTGCTGGTTCTGTTTGATCCATAATTCCGTGTATTTTTTTGGCCCTATAACACCTCTTCCCATGTCTTTTTGTCCCTCATTAGGGGCTTCATCTGTTGGTTGGGGCTCTACTGGATTTTAATATACTCCCAAGTCATATCTCTAACCCCAGTCTTTCACTCTACAATCTCGTATGTGCCTCCAGATCACATGAAACTTGATAATGTTAAAAGACAGTTACAAGCATTTGTTCACTTTGAAACATGTAGTGGATATCAGTGTTCCAGGCACTGGCATTGTGCAGTCACGGGTATACAGGGGGAATATCTGGCAAAGGAAACAAAACCTTATAGGCTTAGCCATGAAAATTGTGAGTTTGAGAAGCACTTTTTGATCCCACCAATTGAAATCTTAATAGTTCTTTTGTTGAATTTTCTGTTAAGTCGTGGTGATTCTTCTCTATGATGTCTTTTTCTTAATATCTCTAGTCATTAATCCAGTATCCTAAGGTGGTGGTTTTTAACCTTTGTTTTAGGATAATGACTTGGAACCAATGTAGAAAAAAATACCAGACCAGCCATAAGAAATAACAGCTATAGTTTAGTACTTGATTGGAATTGTAATCAGTTGATTAGAAAACTTACATTAAAAAGATTCTAGGAATTCAGCAATATTTTGTAAGTGAATTATATTTTATTAATTACAACAGCTTTTATAACAGATTCAGACTATATTGAATGTTAGAAGGTCATTTTTATGTTAGATATTCTAGGTACTGAAAATACATCAGTGAGTAAGACAGGCTCTCTCCTGTGGAGCTAATGTTCTGTTAAAGGAGACAAAATTAATTTATATTTAGTCTGTTTAATATATTCTAAAATCCAAGACTTACTAGGGTAGGAAGCACTGCTGTGGGCCTTAAAAGTTGGTTCCTAGTTTATTATTCCTCTTCCTCGTCATCCTGCCCAATCCCTCATACTATCCTATTTGTCCTACACAATTGTCATAATCGTCACACAGGCACCCACATGCCTACTATGTCATGGTGTCAAGTTTAAATTCTTGAAATTTGAGACCTTTCATATACTTCCTTGGCATCTTATGTTTCCTTTAAACCTTTTATTAATTTCCCAATCTGTCTGCAATTCTGCATAAGACTTTTCTGTCATCCTTAGGAAGGTTATGCTGATTTTTTTCCCCATACTTTGGTCCACCTTTCTTTAACCCATTACTTTCTAGCAATTATTTTGGCAATTATTTCATTTTCCTAAGACAAAGATTGGAATGTATTGTCACTGATGAAATAATAGAAATACATGGTTGAGCCATATACAAAATAACTTACAGGCTCCAACCAGTAGCCCTCTTCAGGGGGTATTTGTAATCATTTAAGTGACAGTTTGACAACAGATTTGGACTGAATCTTAATATCTGTGGGTAACAAAATCTGTAAATAGAAAATATAAAATGGTTAGAATTAGTCCATACGAGAGTTTACATTCAGAGGTTTGGAGGGGCAAAACTGACGATTTCCTACTCTTGACTATTATAGAGCAGTCTCTTGCTTCACAGTTGTCAAAATCCCACTTCATGAACGCTTACAGACCAAATGGCAGAAAACAACCCAGTTTTCCCAGTTGTTTCGATTCCTAAAAATTGCATAGGTGGGTACATATCGTATTCTGTTGTATTTACCGAAAGCAAAGGTATTGTCATGTTATTGTGGTGTATGTGCATATCGCTGTAGTTATCCATGCTATAGGTAAAACTGTTGAAAAGAATTATTTAATTGTGGTGATAAACTGCCTTAGACAGTCTGTTAGACGTGCCTTCTTGTGGTGTTTATGCCTTAGCTGTCTCTTCCTGGGGAAATTAATGTATGAAAGAAAGGCTTCTTGGTATTTTGACCTTAGACTTGATATCTAATCCGACACCCTTCCTCCCCTATTTATAGGAATAGTACTCATTCATTGAGTACTCTTATATGCCAGACACACGAAGCTAGGTGCTTTGTATTATCTTTATATCCACAATAACCTTGATTTAGGTAGTAGTATCCCTGTTTTACTGTGAGAAAACTGAGGCCCAGAAAGGTTAAGTGATAATTGTAATGGCTAGTTTGTGATAACTATAGATACTACAACTAAAAATTTACCCGGCCGGGCACGGTGGCTCACGCTTGTAATCCCAGCACTTTGGGAGGCCGAGGCGGGCGGATCACGAGGTCAGGAGATCGAGACCGCGGTGAAACCCCGTCTCTACTAAAAATACAAAAAAAAAAAAAAATTAGCCGGGCGTGGTGGCGGGCGCCTGTAGTCCCAGCTACTGGGAGAGGCTGAGGCAGGAGAATGGCGTGAACCCGGGAGGCGGAGCTTGCAGTGAGCCGAGATTGCACCACTGCACTCCAGCCTGGGTGACAGAGTGAGACTCCGTCTCAAAAAAAAGAAAAAAAAAAAAGGCTGGGCTCAGTGGCTCACGCCTGTAATCCCAGCACTTTGGGAGGCCGAGACGGGCGGATCACGAGGTCAGGAGATCGAGACCATTCTGGCTAACAAGGTGAAACCCCATCTCTACTAAAAATACAAAAAATTAGCCGGGCGCGGTGGCAGGCGCCTGTGGTCCCAGCTACTCGGGAGGCTGAGGCAGGAGAATGGCGTGAACCCTGGAGGCGGAGCTTACAGTGAGCCGAGGTCGCGCCACTGCACTCCAGCCTGGGTGAAAGAGCGAGACTCCGTCTCAAAAAAAAAAAATTTACCTTTCTGTTGTTTTTTTTTTTTTTTTTCATTCTTACCTTTCTCTAGCAATACATATTTAGCTCTTTAGAGCTAGTTACAATACAGTTTTTAGGTTAGACTTACTATGTGGGGAGTTTTGAATTTAAAAACAAAAAAAAACAACACAAGGTTTATTCTAAAGGTTTAAATTTTTCAAATTTAATCTGCTGTTGTGTGCTTCTATTACCCCTGACCTTAGCGTTGCAGGATACTTTCTTTTCCATATTTTGTGATTGATACATGTGTGATTCTTTGTATGCACAAAAGCTTGAGCTTAAGTTTTTTAGAAGAAAGGCATAACATAAATTAAGTTGGTTGAATTAAGTATGTCTTGGTGGATTTGGTTATCCCCACAGCAAACTTGAGCATTCAGTTTACCCATGATTAAGGGTGCTGATACTATATATAAGGGCATTCTGCCTTCCATCTCTTTTCTAATATCAATAGTATTAATTGATGCCAGGCAAGAGGAGTGCTGCCATATTTGGGTCAGCTACTTCGTCAAGAGAGTATTTTGCAGAATGTACCTGAAGCTATTCTGAAAGTTAAGTATCATTAGATACATTGTCAAACCCTGAAGTTGAAATTCCAGCCATTCAGGGAGTCCCTCAGGGAGATCACTGCTTTTCCCTTGCAAAAATAAAAATAATAGCATATAAAATAGTATTTAAATATATTCTCTGTCTAATTCTAAGAGCCAGTATTTGTTAAGTGCTTAGTAAGTGCCAAGTGCTGTTCAAATTGCTTTTTAGGCTCACACCTGTATAATCCCAGCACTTTCGGAGGCCAAGGCGAGAGGATTGCCATCTTGAAATTTTTTTTTTTAGAGTACTTTTTAGGTGTTCTTTAAAATAATTCCACTTTACAGATGAAGACACTGAGGTGCAGGGAGGTTTAATTCACCTTTTTTTTTTTTTTTTTTTTTCAAGTTTACAGCAAGTATTTAGTCATTGAGCCATCATTCAAGTCATAATAACTAGTCTTTACAAAATAGAGCCCCAGAGCACTACAGATAAAAGATTTTTATTTTGCTTTGCTTTTTAACTTTGGTGTTGTCTCTTTCCCTTTCTTTCTCCTCCCTTCATCTTCTCTCTACCCTAATCTGTTTTGGATTTTTCTCGTTATATATAAGCTTTAACTTTTGCTTTTCTTCCTTTTTTTTTTCCCGCTTTCTTTTTGAATGGTTTTAGCATCCTTGGGAGCAGAAAACTCTGGAAATGTATTCATAAGTTTAGAAATTATATAAGATACTTCAGAATAATAATACTTAATTGTTTTAGAAATTTTCATTTTGAATTACATTGTTTAGGGGGAGGGCTATTAAAGTGTTCTCTGCCAATTTATGATACATTTTAGATTTCCCAGTTTTTTTCTGGATATCTGTCAGGAGATGGTGTAGAGGTTTGGTAAGTAATACAGTTTGATTTTGTATGTCTCAAGGGTTACTCATTCAGTCACGTTTTTGAGTTTATTTTATTCTGGCCTTTTTCCCCCCTGGGGATTCTATTTATAGTATTAATTGAAAACCTTTATGTTAATGCTAATTTTGGTTTTTTTTTCCACTAGCATGTATTGGAGCACTCAGGCTTGAAGAAGGACATAGGTAAAAAGTATAAAATGGAAGATTTTCTAACATTAGGGTTGTGAAAATTTTCTTATTGTTTAGTTGCATAGTTGGCATATTCAATCTGAAAAAAATTGTTTATAAAACAATTTAAATGATATTGTTTAAGCCAAAACAGTTATTTATATTTCACTTCTCTTTTATTTTTATAAATAGAGTATCAATTCCCTTAATCACAAAAGTCAAGAAAGGTTATCTCATGTTACATTAGGACATACTTAGGACTTCATAGTATTTCCCTTCTGTTTGAAATTTTATCCAGAAGACTTGAATTACTTAATCGTAAAGTGAATAGCAAACGTGAATCTAAAACATGATTTCAGTTTTTCAGAATCAGGCCTGCTTTGTCCCTAAATGCTTTCTTATTTCCCTAGAGCCCTTATTGGATTTAAACCCCATATCATATCTCACATACCTGAGACAGACATACCACAGTGAACCCTGCATGTCCTTGTAAGTTCTTTTCCATGCCTAGAAGTTGTAGAAGACCAAGGAACCTTGGAAGTGACTTACTCTTTTGCTTCATAAATTTGCTTTAAAACAGCCTTTAGGCCGGGCGCGGTGGCTCACGCTTGTAATCCCAGCACTTTGGGAGGCCGAGGCGGGCGGATCACGAGGTCAGGAGATCGAGACCACAGTGAAACCCCGTCTCTACTAAAAATACAAAAAAAAATTAGCCGGGCGTGGTGGCGGGCGCCTGTAGTCCCAGCTACTCGGAGAGGCTGAGGCAGGAGAATGGCGTGAACCCGGGAGGCGGAGCTTGCAGTGAGCCGAGATTGCGCCACTGCACTCCAGCCTGGGAGACACAGCAAGACTCCGTCTCAAAAAAAAAAAAAAAAAAAACCAAAACAGCCTTTATTTTAATATATTAACAAGGTATGTCACACATTTTTAAATTTTAAGGTTAATTTAGTCATTAATTCTGTCACACAAGTGTTCTTTGGAAACTAGGTATCTTCAGTGTCTTCTACTTGGAGTTACTTGAAGTTTGCTTAAACTTTATTCACTTGGAGTAGAACTTCCTGGTTAAATGATTGAAAAGGACCAGTTCTGCAAAATCTGTGAGAACATGAGCTTCTGCAAATGCATAATATAAATTCTCTCTTCCTTTTTTTTTTTAAACTTTATTTTTACAAACCTAGATCTCTTCCTGCTTTGATTTGTCTTTATCATATCTTTCAGAACAAGCCTTTGGTGGAATTCTAGGAAAGATTGAGATTAAGAATATATTAAAAATGTTCCACTTTGTACATTCTGTTTATATTATAGTAAACTAAGTTAGCAAGATACAATTAGGAATTTCACCCAAGGTATCAATCAGATGGAACCATTAGTCCACTGAAGAATTTACTTTTTAAAAAAGTTAGTGGAGGAAAGGAGAAGATGCTGCTTAAGAGTAATCAGAAATAAAGATGGTAAGCATCATATGGTAAACGTATACAAGTTTCGTCAGTTTTTAAAAAAAAATACAAAGATGGTAAGGCATCTTTGAAATTAATTTGTTGTCAGTAGGAAATTTCATCTGATATATATATAAATTTTGTTTCATAAAGCAAGGAGAAATGGTGTAAATAATACAAGTGTGGCTATTGACATATGAAAATGTCCATTTATTTTGAAAGTTGACTCCCCCCACAGATTATATAACTAGAATCAAATACAAATTTTCCCACTGTTCTTTCTTGCTTTGGAATATTTTTAAAAGTTACTTGAAAGTTCAGTTTAGATTGAAAAATAAGGGCCTGATTAATAGCGCTGTATCATGGTATTAGAGTACATATGTTAGTATTTTCATGAAAGAGGAAGAGGGCAATAACTGATTTACCAATGATTAAAAGATAGTGGTGATATTTTCCTTTGAAAGTTTGGGCTAGAAATTTATAACCTTTGGCCAATGAAACTACAGAAGCTTCAGTCACTGCTTCCATGCCACATCTCTACCTAAAGGGAAGGTGGAATCTGCCCTTCTCTCTTTTTTTTTTTTTTTGAGACTGAGTCTCACTCCTGGTGAGTGCGTCAATCTGTCATGACTACTTCGGTTAACATTCTTCTACTATAGATCTGCCTCTTTTTTAGTTTTTTTTTTTTTTTTTTTTTTTTTTTTTTTTTTTTTTTTTTTTTTTTTTTTTCTAGACTCATTAAAAAAAAAAATTAAAATAAACTTTTTTTTTTTTTTTTTTTTATTATTTACTATAGATCTGCCTCTAGTTTCAACCTCTAGTTTCAACCCTGATTTTTTCCCCTTAATTTCCAGAAGCATGATATAATATCTTTTTCAAAGAAAGTGGGAAGAATGTCCACAGATGTTAGGAGAAGACAATTATGCAGGGAAAATATTTTCTTAAATTAAAATTTAAAACAAAAGTTTGCAGGGAGTGGAGTGGGGGTTCAGCATTAGGGAGGTAGGAGATGATAAAAATACATACTAAGTAATTTGTAGCCTGATATGCTTTGTGTGTAGATTGCTTACAACTAACATGAAATGAGCATTTCATTCCTTAAGCATGCAGTTGGGGAAAAATGGGGAGCCAGGCTGGATGCACAAATTTGCACCAGATGCTCTGTATCCAGGTAGCAGAAATGACTAACAGCACTGGTATCCATCAGTCCTGGAGCAAAAGCATCTCCAGAGGAGGACATCTGTAAATCCCAAATCTGATCACCTTCATCATCATTAGGCAACAGATAGGATAAGGCTTCATGAAGAGAATTTTGGGGGCTTTCGATTGTTGAGAAAGTATATGTAGGAAAAAACTGGAAATTATGTCCAGGATTTTTTGTCTAACTCCTTATCCTGATATTGATAACATTTCACAACTAAAATAATTTTAACAGACACTTGATTAGTTTTTAAAAATGCATTTTCATGACCCGAGACTACAGAAATTGCCATTTTCTTAGGACGTAGTTTACATTCGACTCTCTGCTTACTATGTCCAGGGTATCCCTAAATTGGGGGAGAGAGCCAAGTCAGTTGCCATTTTGCCTTACTTTTACCAAGGACTAGCCTTCAGGTTCAGTTTTGCTCTTGACTTTGGCCCTGAATTGAGAACTGAGTCAAGAGAACAGAGTGGAAGTATGGAGACAAAGCCAGCAGCTTTACTCAAAAAATTTATATGAGTCTAGTATTTTTTTGTTTTTGAAAGACATGTTACTGAGCCCAACCCAGTTAGGGATCACTGAATATTGGGTTAAATAAAACAATAATGTTATTCATGTGTTAGAAATTAATATTTTAAAGAACTATGCACACTTTAAAATGTAACTGGATTTGCTATATAGGCCAGAGAAATATGGCTGTTACGATGAAGGCGTAACTTGTCTGGTTCTTGATTATTTATACCATTAGAGAAGAATGCAAATATGAATAGCTCAGAGTAGTTTAACTTTGAAGTGAGAGTTTATATGCACCTTTATATGTGGGATAACTGATGTCTTTGGAATAGACTTCAAATGAATGATAAAAACACCTGTAAAGTGATAGGACCTCTACTTTTTCTCATGTCCAATGTTCAGTTTCTTATAAACCAAGCATTAAGAGAAACAAAAAATTAATTCTCCAGATCATGAAGTTGTCTTCAACCTAAGCACAGAGGTATAATAATTACATTTCTCAGAAGTTCCCCCTCTGTTTTGAGTCTCAAGGGCAATTGAGATGTCAGTGAGGCTGTGATTAAATGTATTGGATTAGAGGATTTTAAATACAAACAAGTATTATAGGTGTTACCACTGACCCCGAAGGTAAGATTTACTATGAAAATTTATAGTGCAAGGAAGAATGATCATTTTCAAAATATACACTTTGCAACTTAAGTTGGCTGTCACAACAACAAAATATTACAAACCAGGATGTCTAAGAGCAGAAGTCCGTGGTTGCCAACTCTCAAGCCTCTTAGCTTAATCCAATCTAGGATGCATTTCCACTCTGCAACAAACAGTATTTATTTTTGCCTTATTTGCAGATAACAGTTTTAATGCAGGTACTGCCCACGGATTAGCTTTGAGCAGTGTCTTTTTGCTTCGTTTTTTTTTTTATTTGTTTGGTTTGTTTTGAGACTGAGTCTCACTCAGTCCCCCAGGCTGGAGTGCAGTGGTGCGACCTCGTCTCACTGCAACCCCTGCCTCCCGGGTTCAAGCGAGCCTCCTGCCTCAGCCTCCCAAGTAGCTGGGACTACAGGCGTGAGCCACCATGCCCGGCCAAGCAGTATCTTTTTGCTTTGAAAGTAACTTACATGTACATTTGTTTTCCTTGTGAATGTTTCTTTTTAACTGCAAACTAAGAAGCACTGAGCCCAGCATTCATATATTTGCAAACTCTGTCTTACTTATTTCTCAGTTTTTTTCCTCAGAAAAAATGCAATTCCTTCTTTAAATTTAATTTTGCTTTATTTCTTTATAAAGTGAAGAGTAGGTAGCAAGAATTCCTCTTGCCCTTTGCTATTTCAGTCTGGCATCAGTAGCAATTGTTGCTATGCCCAGTTTTCATTCATGGATTTTTCTGGGATTGAAGATGTATTGAGTTCGATGTTGATTATTTAATTGGGCAGTATAAGTAAATTCATTAGCTCTCCTTCCAGTTTAGTGAATACTGAATATCATCCATGATATTGCGTATTTCTTATACTTCTGGAATGCTAACCTGAAAATGGAAGTTGTAAGTCAGGGATGGTGGTATGTGCCTCTAGTCTCAGCTAGTTGGGAGGCTGAGGCTTGAGCCCAGGCCTTCATGGCTGTAGTGCAAAATGACTGTACTTGTGAATAGCCACCGCACTCCAGCCTGGGCAATGTAGCAAGAATCCCACCCCTTAAGAAAAAAGAGGAGAGAAAAAAATGGAAGTTGTGGAGAGGGAGGAGGATACTTGAATACTTTGACCATACTTGGCATAATAGACATTTTGAGGGTTTTTTTTTTTCTTAAAATTCCTCTGGATCAGTTTTCATTGTTTCTAGTAATTATATTTATCATTAATGAATTCATATTGTGCTCTAGCCCCTAAAGATAGTTTGATACGCTAACTTTTGTTTTGCCTTTCTAGCTGCTAAGATAGATAATGGTTATTTCAAAATGCACGTTTTTAAATGGTCTCCAGTGTGGATTGCTTCTGAGCTGCTGATGGATTGAATACATTGAGAAGGAATGTGTCATTTGGAATCCAGGACCAGTCAGCAAGGATAACTGCCTGATTTTATGGTCAGACTGCTCTAACTCTTATGGCATACTGATGACTTTTTCTTCCATTTTCCAAAAAAGCAAGTTTTGTCAGTCTCAGTGTTTCTCTGATCTAGCCACTCAATTCCATTCCCAAAGTAGTGACCTAGTTCTGTCACTTGGGTTTCAAAGGGAGTTGAAGTGTCACTGAGTGAGTACAGCAAACCTGTTTAATGATTTATAGGAAGCAAATAAAAAGAATTTTGTTTGCTTACCTAGAAGTATATCAAATTTTGGTTTCAATTTATAATTTTGCAAAGTATAAAGACATTTCCGGGCTAACTCCAGGTGAATTATTCAATATTTTTTCTCCTGTCTTAATGAAGTTAATTTTAATGCTGATTTCCTATAACCAAGAAAACAGTTGAATTAAATAACCCTCATCTTTTAAACTTAAAGCTTATACTACTAATAATCATTTAACATTCACTTCTTTTTTTCTGACTTAATTGGTAGGTAAATAAAATACTTCAAATTTGATTGGCAAATTGGAAAATCACTTAGAACGATCTGCTAGTATTTTTTATTCCCTTTGTTTTTTCCTTTACACATTTATACTGCAAAATAAATCAAGGACAAAGACTCACACTGAATTGATCAGCTTGTGTTTGGTCTTCATGGGAATTACATCTTTTTTCCCCTCAACATTTATTAAAGGAACATACAGAATTTCAGACTATAGCAAACTAATACCTTTAGCTTGACTAAGAGTTGATTTTCATTAAGGAACAGAACTTGTAATTTATTTCAACATACTTTAATGTATGACTCATCCCTGTTAAAGTTGTGAGACTCAAAACTATGCCCAAATCACTTAATTTTATGTCCTTCCCTGTTTACTGTGTCTGACCTTCAAGATTTCGTGACTGATGCTGAAATGGAAGCCAACCACTGCAGAAATTTGGGGGAAAATGAGATCTGAAGAATACAAGGGGAAGTAGGAATTCATTTCTAGCATTTGCAAACCTGCTTTATCGTGTCTGCTCTACCACAGTCAGAGGAAAAGACTGAGTTCATGGAAATTACCAGCTAAGCCTTACATCTGTCTTTAATGTTTTTAGAAAGTATACTGAAAAGGTAAGTGAGATGTCTGTTTTGAAGAAAGACTCTTACTAGGTACCTTAAAACCAGTTGTTTCCTATTAGTAAAGATGGGCAGCTTCTTTATTCCTAGCTTCAAAAAGCCTTGCCCCTGTTCGGTGTGTTTCTCAGTATTGTGGAGAAGGTAGTTTCTGAGCAAGGTGGTGCTTTTCCTCTGCTTCTCAGCAACTAAGATAGAAATTGCACTGAAGTGGACAAAGTGCCAATTTTTGTTGTCCTGTTGTGCTCAAATCCTTTTTTTAAAAAAGTTATTTCAATTGAGTCTTAGTTATATTCCTCACTATATAGGAAAAAAATCTTTAATGCCTCAAAGTTCCAGTCAGCATTACATTTGCATTACTCTTATTTGCAGCAAATATGAGTAAAATTATAGGTTTTTAAAGGTATCTAATAACATCCACTTATATTGGTTTTGTAGATAATCCATAAATTACCAGAAATAAATTATTCCACATTTATTACACACCCATGTAATAGGTGTAGTGCCAGGCCCTGGAATATACCAATGGTATCACCTCATGTGGTAAAAAGACATATTCCGCCATCCTGGAGTATACAGAGGTAGAGTAGCATATAGTTCATGTGCTCATGGAGTTCATTTTTATTGACATGATACAGATAGAATTGTAGTTTAGGGAATCAAAATCTAATAAAATGAGGCTAATTCCATTTTCCCATTAACACTAATAACTAGTGTGTAAATCTGAATATGACACATTCTATATGAAAGAAGCTCTGTGTTTGTGTGTGCATCTACACTAAATACTTCGTGTGTGCCAGGTACTGTTTTAAACTCTTTACATATTATTTTTTTAATTCTCATAAATGTTCTCTGAGGTAAGTACTAATACTAAAGCTTATTGTCTAAGGAAGGCAGAAAAATTAAGTAACTTGGCCTAAGTTTGCATAACTATGATCTGGGATCAATATTTGAACCCATACAGGCTGATTGCAGAGCCTGCACTCTTAATTTGAGTGTGATATTTATGTGCAATACCTGGCTATAAGTACCCACAAAACATTTCAAATTCTTTATAAAATTTGCTTAGTTAAAAAAGTACCAATTGCATAATATGGTTATAAGTCTAGTAGAAGTTAGGCTTTTTACAACACATGCTGCTTACTGCACCAAGGAGGCAACAAGGCTTTTTAGAGAGCCCAAAATTTCCTTTCTTCAACTCCTGCTTCCAAGGCAGTCATTTTGCATGATAACCGTTTCCCCAAAAAACACAGACACAAAATTTAAAGAACTGGAACAGAGGAAGCAGAGCTTATCATAGTATATGTATTTAGTACCCTGTCACTTAGGTCCACCCCTCTTTCTTTGTGGATTGTGGACATTTTGTTTAACTGCTAAATCATGAGAATATATGACTGCTGAGACTTTTCCAAGGATTTTTTAAAAAACACATTAGGCTTCGTGCAGAAGTAAAGAAAAAGTGCTCTGAGAACCCCAGGTAGGTAATTTACTTCCTATTGTACGCATAGTTTGTTTGAAACCTCTTCACCTCTATCCCTTATTGTTTTATACTCTGTAAATCTGATTTTACCTTTAATAAACTTTTCTGAAGTGAGTGAGTTTTTTTGTCTTATTTCCCATTAGATTCTCTACCTTCTTTGTTCACTTTATGTATGTTATTGCCACTCCCTTCAAAACTGGTGGTTTAATTAAAGTGACAGCATCTTCTATATACCTAGTACTGTTGAGGATTAAAAAATACATGTGTGCCAGATGTGGTGGCACACACCTATAATCCTAGCACTTTGGGAGGCCTCAGGCAGGAGGATTGCTTGAGCTAATGAGTTCAAGACCAGCCTGGTCAATGTGGCAAAACCCCATCTCTACTAAAAAGACAAAAAGTTAACTGGGCATGTGCACCTCTCACCCTAGCTACTTGGGAGGCTGAGAGGTGGGAAGGTCATTTGATCCTAGGAGGTCAAGGCTGCAGTGAGCTGAGAACAAGCCACTGCACTCCAGCCTGGGCGACAGAGCGAGACCCTGTCTCAAGAAAGAAGAAAAACTGCCAAGGCTTTGTTTGCTCCTAGTTCAGTGCAGGTTCCACCCAGTACTAAAACTCGGCAAATTTTTGCGGGAAAACCCAAAAGTTGTAGAATCAATATGAGCATTTAATTATATAGCAAGCAATTGTGGCAGAAAAAATTGACCTTAGTGACATCAAGTTAACTATTCTGTGAATGAGATTAACCAGAGGAACATTTTGACCATGTATCTTTTAAATCACTGTTTCTTAAACTTCAGTGTGTATGAGAATCACCAGGGATCTTGTTAAAATGCAGATTTTGATTTAGTAGGTCTGGGGTCAACCTGGAGAATTTGAATTTATTTTCTCTTTTTTTTAAAAGTAGTTTGAAATATATTTCACATACCATAAAATTCACTCTTTAAAACCGTCCAATTAACTATTTTTTTTAGCATGTAGAGTTGTTCCACTATCACCATTCTAATTTCAGGACATTTTCACCATACTGAAAAAGAAATCTTGTACTTATCACTCCCCATCCCCTTCTCCCTTCCACCCTTTTCCCCTCCACCAGCATCTGGGAACCATTAATCCAGTTTCTGCCTTAATTTACATCTTCTGGACATTTCGTACGTTTTATAGACTTCTGTACCTGGTGTCTTTCACTTAGTGTTCAAGGTTCATCCATGTTGTAGCATGTATCAGTACTTCATTCCTTTTTGTGGCTGAATAATACTCCATTGTATGGATATAGCACATTTTCTGTGTCCCTGCATCAGTTTCCATTTTTTGGCTATTATGAATAATACAGCTATGAACATTTATGTACAAGATTTTGTGTGAAAGTACGTTTTCATTTCTGTTGGGAATATACCTAGGAGTGGAATTATTGGGTCATATGGTAACTAACATTTTGAAGAACCGGGAAACTATTTTCTAAGGTGGCTGGACCATTTGAGAGTCTGCATTTCTGACAAGCATCCAGGTGATACTGAATAGCAGGCTTTAGATTACATTTTGACATCTATCAAGAAAACAGTAACATGAACTTTAACTGAGTTCAGCTGCCAAAATCTGGCCAGCAGCAAAGGTGGGGTGGTTTTGGTTTTCACAGGGCCTTGGTACCTCCAATTTTCTACCATTAGTCTTAATGTACCTGGGCTTATTGTTCTAGCCTTCAAACTCTTCATGTAAATTGATATATCTGCTATCTAAAAATGAAAAAGAATTCATTTTTAGTTGAAAGAGGCATTTCTAAGTTGAGAATGGCCATACTGTCAGTGTGGTAACACTGTTTTTGATAGTGTTCTGCAAGCATGTTGATCCTTTCTAGGTGCCATCAGAGAAAGAAGGGTATGCTGGTGGAGCATGCACACAAATGATTTAATACATTGTAGTGCATGTTGGGATAGAGCAAAGGAGGGCAGATTCAAGGAAGACTTCCAGGAGACTGGAGTCCTGAACTTGATCTCTTTATTTATTCAACTAAGATTTAATTAATGTAGGAGATCTAGATTCTGTGGGGGTTCAGATGAGGTAGGGATTACTTCTGTTTTATATGAGGTAGGATGACAATGGGGGTAGGTGGTAGTAGAAATTAGAAAATTTCTTTAGGATGATACTTGAAGTAAGCCAGGATTCTAGATACAGAGGTGTATGAGAAGGGCGTGTTCTAAGATGATAAAGCAGAAGGAACTAAAATACAGAAGTCAAATGGCAGGACGTATACCAGCTATATTTACTGAAATATGCCTAGGTGCTGTGTTAAGCCTCAGGTATACAAAAACATAAAACATGACCCTGCCTTCATAATTAGAAGTCAAGTGAGATATTTGAAGTGTAATAACAATGTGATTTGTATAAAACATAGGTGTATGGTAGGAGGTATAGATTAGTTTTTAAGAAGGCATAATTCTCTTGACTGGTGGTTGGTTCTGTTTGGTTTGACTCATGGGTGCCTGAAGTGAAAGGAGTAGGAAATACAGATGTAAAGGTAAGTTGAGCTATTATTTACTGTTGTTTATTTTGGCAGAAATGGTCTAAAAAACTAAGCATTTTTAACAAACACTCCTTAGCGATGAGTAATAAGGAGAGGGGAGCAGCAGGAGTCTGAGTTTGGGGTTCTTTTCTTCCATTAGTTCCTGTGTGACTCTCCCTTGTGATCACTGATCTTTACTGGAGGTACAGAGTACCTGGTCTGGTCCTCAGTTTTAAGAAAATGAATTACCTAGTATACTCTTAAGGCCCAACTTCTGTACCCCATAGTTGGAAATTGTCAGCTTTCCTACAAAGATTGATTTATGAACTGCTCTTCAAAGCAACTTCTTAAAACATATTTGCAACCTTTTGACTGTTGACAATCAAGAGTCCTTCAATCTTTTCCCATCCCAATAGATGAAATGGCAAGACAAAATTTCCATGAGTTATATTGGACAGGTTTTTATGCATTACCTATTGTTGCATAACAAATTACCCCCCTAAAATTTAGCAGCTTAAAACAAACATTTATTATCCTCTACAGTTACTCTGGGTGAAGAATCCAAGAGTGGCTTAGCTGAGCGATTCTGACTCTTAAGAGGTTGCAGGCTGGGTGTGGTGGCTAACACCTGTAATCCCAGCACTTTGGGAGGCCAAGGTAGGAGAATCGCTTGAGCTCAGGAGTTCAAGACCAGCCTGGGCAACAATAGACCTCATCTCTACAAAAAAATTTAAAAATTAGCCAGGCATGGTGGCACACGCTTGTAGTCCCAGCTGCTTGGGAGGCTGAGGTGGGAGGACTGCTTGAGCCCAGCAGATCGACAGGTTGAGGCTTTAGTGAGCTGTGGTTGTGCCACTGCACTCCAGCCTGGGTGACAAAGACCGTGTCTTAAAAAAAAAAAAAAAGAAAGTAATCTGAAGGCTTGACTAGGGTTGCAGGATTTGCTTTCAAGGTGGCTCACATGCATGACTACACCTCAGTTCCTAGGCAAGTGGACTTCTACGTATACTGAATATTCTCATGTACCTGGCTTCCCCCACAAAGTGAATAGGAAGCCTCCATTTCCACAGTATCTCATTGACCACACAGGTCAACCCTCTTCAGTATGGGAGGAGACTACCCAGGGCTAGAATACCATGAAGTGAGAATCGTCGGGGCCACCTTGGAGGCTGGCTGCCAAAACTTAGGATGAATTTGAGGCTACTGTCCTATTAAGTGTATAAAGCTGACCTTTGACATGCAAACTTAGTAATACCTATTTATGATTCCTGATACACTTCAATACTCTATAGTGATTTCTTCAAAAGCATTTTGACCTAAATGTAAATACATTGTTCGCTATGCATACATTTTTCTAAAAGGGAGTTTAATATCTACACCAGGATGAATTCTAGTATATTTTTTAACGTATATAAGGTGCTCAATAAATACTTGCTCAACTAAAGCCAGGTGTGCTCATGTACACCGGTGGCACTTGGAAGCTGAGGCAGAAGGATTGCTTGAGCCTGGGAGTTTGAGGCTGTAGTGTGCAATGTTCATGCCTCTGAATAGCCATTGCCCTTCAGCCTGAGCAACATAGACTTTTTTTTTTTTTTTTTTTTTTTTTTTTTTTGAGATGGAGTCTCGCTTTGTCGCCCAGGCTGGAGTGCAGTGGCGTGATCTTGGCTCACTGCAAGCTCCACCTCCCGGGTTCACGCCATTCTCCTGCCTCAGCCTCCCGAGTAGCTGGACTACAGGCGCCCACTACACAATGCCCGGCTAATTTTTTTGTATTTTTAGTAGAGACGGGGTTTCACTGTGTTAGCCAGGATGGTCTCGATCTCATGACCTTGTGATCCACCCGCCTCGGCCTCCCAAAGTGCTGGGATTACAGGCGTGAGCCACTGTGCCCAGCCTTTTTTTTTTTTTTTGAGATGGAGTTTCACCCTTGTTGCCCAGGCTGGAGTGCAATGGTGCAATCTCAGCTTGCTGCAACCCTGCAACCTCCACCTCCCAGGTTCAAGTGATTCTCCTGCCTCAGCCTCCTGAGTAGTCGGAATTACAGGCGCGTGCCACCACACCCGGCTAATTTCGTATTTTTAGTAGAGACAGGGTTTCACCATGATGGCCAGGCTGGTCTTGAACTCATTACCTCAGGTGATCTGTCCACCTTGGCCTCCCAAAGTGCTGGGATTACAGGCGTGAGCCACTGCACCCAGCTGAGACTGTCTCTTAAACAAAGTGCTCAACTGATAAGAAGAGAGAATTATCTTCCTCCTATTTTGGACTTACTTAAGTAAAAGCAGGAATTGGGGATCGATTTGGAGGCAGGGTAAGAGTATGGCATCACTACCGGGTTTCTAATTAGATTATCTGGTAGATAGTAACTATTCACTGATAAGGAATGCAGAAGCAGGCCTAGGCCCAAGAGAGGTGACTAAGAAATTTGAGCACAATTAGATGTGTCTCGAGTTACTGGAAAGTTAGATTTGGAAATCTGTCCATGTACATGTATTCTGAAGCTCCAGTGAGAGGTCAAGGCAATAGATAAAACTCCAGGAAAGTTGGGAAACAGGAACAACAACAATAAGTCCACAAGAGAGAAGATTCAAGGAGAGGAATGGTTAACAATACCAAATACAGCAGAGTGTGAGAAAGGTGATTGAGATGTGTCCACAGTATTTTGTAATATGATGGTCCTTTGCTTGGCAATTTCAAAGGAACCATGGTAGGGGAAAGCAGAATGCTAATGAATTGAGGAGTAAGTGGGAGGTGAGGAAGTGGAGTAGTGAGGGCTACTCTTAAGAAGCTTGTGGCTGGGCACGGTGGCTCATGCCTGTAATCCCAGCCCTTTGGGAGGCTGAGGTGGGAGAGTTGCTTGAGCTCAGGAATTTGAGGCCACAGTGAGCAGTGATTGTGCCAGTGCACTCCAGCCTGGGCAACAGAGCAAGACCCTGGCTCAAAATTTTTTTTAAAAAACTTGCTTAGAAAGGAAGGAGAGGAAATAGGGATAACTACAAGGGACTGGGTGGGAGGGCTTAAAAAAAAAAAAACCGGGAGGGCCAATGGAAATGTCGAAGATACGGGAGAGGGGATGATGACTTGCTTGTACCAAGGCTCCAGAGAAGATGGAAGTGAATGAGATGGAAGGCCCTGAAGAACCAGTTGACCTTGGAAAAGAAAACATCCTCTGAGACAGGAGACAAGAATATGTAAGTTTGTAAGGTGAGAAAGGGTGGTTTGAACATTTTTGAAACTTGTTTGCTTTAAATACTGATTTTTTTTTCAGGAATTAAGTTTCTTAAAAGTCCACTAGAAGAGGAATATACTGATTGTTGATATCTCAGGTGTCAGGAAGTCCCAAACATAGATTCATGTTTGAGACAAAATTCATTTGGAGGCAAAACCTGAACATGAGGCTACACGTAGTTTTTATTGACCATGCTTCCTGTAGAAATATCAGTATGTTTGACTATAGATGTTACTCCAGACCCTGCGAGAAATAATGCAATAATTGTGTATTTCCATACAAAGTTAACCTATGCTACATAGATGAATCTTAAAAACATAATGTTGACCAAAGAAGCCAGACAAAAGTAACAGTATGATTCCACATGGGACACAAAAGAAAAGGTAGAAACTGATTTCCACGCAAGTCAGGCTAGTGGTAACCTCAAAGAGGAGAGAGACAGGCATGTGGTGTGAAAGGGACACAGGATGGCCAGAGTTTTTATTTTTAGTCAAATGGTGATTCCATGGATGTTTGCATTCTAATTATTCATGAATCTGTATGTTTCATGCACTTTTTTTCTGCAGGCCTCTGAGCAGCATCGTGCACTTTATTGGTGTTAGGTTTCACAATAAAGGTTTGTGTGTGTGTGTGTGTGTGTGTGTGTGTGTGTGTGTGTGTGAATTTATGGGCTTTGGAGTCTGATCTATGTCAGAACTTTGTGATCTTGAGCAAAATAATTAACATCCTTGAGGTATTGTGAAGGTTATTGAAGCAAACTATCATAGTGCCTGGTGGTCCTAGGAATAGCAATAGTAGCATATTTTCCAAGTACCAGGCATTGTGCAAAGATCTGATTCTTAGAACTTACCTATGAGATTGATGCTGTTTTGTTTTCATTTTATAGATCAAGGCCCAGGGAGGTGGTTTCAAGCCTATTTATTTAATGGCTAACTCACTAGATTTACTTCTTTAGAGAGTTTATAATAACTCATAGTGAACTCAACAATTTTAATAGCCTTGGCCAGTTTTTTTTTTTTTTTTTTTTTTTTTTTTTTTTTTTTTACCAGCTTTCATTTTGTCTTTAATCAGCTTTTTAAGGCATATTCTATTTGTTTCTGCCTTAACTCCCTGCTGTTACAGCTGCCGCTGTACCCTGGAGGGAGTTGAGGCAAAGCCCTCCCTGCTGAGGCAAGAAGAGAGTCAAGCCAGACCTGAGCTGCTGATGCCACAGATGGGTGCTACTGAAGGACATGAGATATAAGAACCCAGGCCAGACGCAGTGGCTGACGCCTGTAATCCCAGCACTTTGAGAGGCTGAGGTGGGCAGATCACTTGAGACCAGGAGTTCGGGAACAGCCTGGCCAACATGGCAAAAACCCCATCTTTACTAAAAATACAAAAATTAGCCGGGCATGGTGGTGCATGTCATAATCCCAGCAAATTGGGAGGCTGAGGCATAAGAATCACTTGAACCCAGGAGGTGGAGGTTGCAGTGAGCTGAGGCTGCGCCACTGCACTCCAGTCTGGACAGCAGAGCTCTGTCTCAAAAAAAAAAAAAAAAAAACAACCTGTGAAGGAGGGCAGCAGATGACATCTAAGAAAAGCAGACTCAAAGGGAGTGATTTCCCTAAATCACATAATTAGGAAACTGACAGGAAATATCCGAACCCAAGCCTTTGCATTTAAGTTACCACTCCTGTGAGTATTTCCTGTTTCAATTAGAAGATTGTGAGAAAATCTTCCAGACCCTAAGAAAGAAATCGTTTAATATTGGGATTTCCCATATTAGACAAGATGACAACAATCAAATATATGAAGGCACTGAATGGAAAACAGTTTGGTCTCTGAGTCTTTTGGATAATGAGCAAGTCTTTGTGAGAACTTATGTTCAAAACTAACACTAGGTGCATGGGGGATATAAAGAAGTAGAAGTATGATCAGTTCTGGCTCCAACTCCTATGCTCTTTCTAGTATATCAGAGGTTCCTTATAAATGTTGAACAACTAGAAATGGTGGGAAAAGGGACTAGTAGATAGTGTTCAGAAAAGGAGTAGGGTGGGATGGGGGGAAGAGTTAGTAGGGAAGACGTTATTTTTATTTTTATTTTTTTGAGGTGTAGTCTTGCTTTGTCCCTAGGCTGGAGTGCAGTGGCATGATCTCGGCTCATTGCAACCTCCGCCTGCCAGGTTTAAGCGATTCCCCTACCTCAGCTGGGATCCCGAGTAGCTGGGACTACAGGCGCGTGCCACTACGCTCGGCTAATTTTTTGCATTTTAGTAGAGACAGGGTTTCACCATGTTGGCCAGAATGGTCTCGATCTTCTGACCTTGTCATCTCCCCACCTGGGCCTCCCAAAGTGCTGGGATTACAGGCATGAGCCACCACGCCTGGCTGGAAAGACGTTATTAGACTGTTCCTAACTCTGACCACCAGGTGGCCCCATTTTCACAGGTTATGGGTCTTGGTTGCTTTCTGGAAGAGTTAAAACCACTGCTGTGTACAACTGTATTTGTGAAACTCAGAGTAGCTCACGAAAAAATTTATCTTCAAATTTCAATCTTTGAGATAAAATATTTAATCTTTGAAATTTGAAGATAAATTTTTTTGTGAGCTACTTTGAGTTTCACAAATACACTGTACACACCAGTGGTTTTAACTCTTCTAATTTTTTGCAGAGATGGATTTCCCTGTATGGCTCAGGCTGGTCTCCAACTCCTGGGTTCAAGTGATCCTCCTTCCTCAGCCTCCCAAAGTCCTGGAATTGTAGGTGAGAGCCACCGTGACTGGCTTTATTTTTTGTTTTTACCTTGACACTCACTGTTTTGAACACTGTAAAAGAAGGAGCATCAAGCTTAAATTTTCTAACTGTATATTCCACCAGCCCCGGGACTTGAGTGATAGGCCCTAGTACTCAAAAACTGCCAGCTTGAGCTTCCATTTCTGGGATATTCAACTTCCTGGCTAAAAGACACTTGTTTAATTCTACCCTGCCCTTTATAAGTGCTTATTTTACATAAATGTATGATAGGGTAACAGTAACCAATTCCAAAACAATAACTGACATTTAATTTGGTATTTTAAAAAAATTCCTTTGGGTTCCTTTTAACACCAAGACATACTTCAATAATTTCAACCTAATTCAATCAAAGTCTTCGGGCCACTGCACTCCAGCCTGGTGACAGAGTGAGATCTCGTCTCTTAAAAATTTACAGTGACTACTTATACCAACCACCTAGGTGCTACAATTAATATTTTACTATAGTATGTGTCTATCATCCCCCCATCAGTCAATTCGTCATATTGTTACAGGAAAGGGGTCCTGATCCAGACCCCAAGAGGGTTCTTGGATCTCGTGCAAGAAAGAATTCAGGGTGAGTCTGTAGAGTAAAATGAAAGCAAGTTTATTAAGAAAGTAAAAGAATGGCTACTCCATAGACAGAGCAGCCCCGAGGGCTGCTGGTTGCTTATTTTTATTGTTATTTTTGATGATGTGCTAAACAAGGGGTGGAATATTTATGTCTCCTCTTTTTAGACCATATAGAGTCCTGATGTTGCCACGGCATTTGTAAACTGTCATGGCGCTGGTGGGAATGTAGCAGTGAGGATGACTAGAAGTCACTCTCATGGCCATCTTGGTTTTGGTGGGTTTTGGCCGGCTTCTTTACTGCAATCTGTTTTATGAGCAAGGTCTTTATGACCTGTATTTTGTGCTGACCTCCCGTCTCATCCCGCGACTTAGAATGCTTTCACCGTCCACTGGAAATGCAGTCCAGTAGGTCTCAGCCTTATTTTACCCAGCTCCTATTCAAGATGGAGTTGCTTTGGTTTATACCCCTCTGAAAATGTTCCTGTGATCCATCTCAAAATAAGTGTGATATGATGAGATATATTTGGTTTTGCTCAGGTTCTTGGCACAGAACTCCTAAAACCCTGAGAATTCCCTGGTAGGAGTGTATTTTGTTATTCATAAGGACCCTCCTTATACACCTGAGTTTATGCTAATGAGGTGACTTACTGTAAGGGACTCTAAGTAGTCTCAGGATGGGACAGGTGAGGTTGCTCATGACTGTAATCCCAGCACTTTGGGATGCCAAAGCAGGAGGATTGATTGAGAGGAGGAGCTCAAGATCAGCCTGGGCAACATAGTGAGACCCCAGCTCTACCAAAAAAAAAAAAAAAGTGATTAGAGGGTTGGAACTTTTAGCCCCAACCACCAACCTCCAGGAAGGGAAGAGGGAGCTGGAGATTAAGCTCTATAAAAACTTATCAATGAGATTTGATGAGCTTCTGGGTTAGTGAGCACAACCAGGCGCTGGGAGGTAGCACCGCTGGAGAGGACAGGGAGGCTCCACCCTTCATATCCTACCCTGCCCTGTGCATCTCTTCTATTTGGCTGTTCTTGAGTTGTATCCTCTATAAAAACTAAAGTGTTGGCCGGGCACGGTGGCTCACGCCTGTAATCCCAGCACTTTGGGAGGCCAAGGCAGGCTGATCACCTGATGTCAGGAGTTCAAGACCAGCCTGACCAACATGGGGAAACCCTGTCTCTACTAAAAATACAAAAATTATCCGGGCTTGGTGGCACATGCCTGTAGTCCCAGCTACTCGGGAGGCTGAGGCAGGAGAATTGCTTGAACCCAGGAGGCGGAGGTTGCAATTAGTTGAGATAGCACCACTGCACTCCGGCCTGGGTGACAAAATGAGACTCCATCTTAAAAAAAAAAAAAAAAGCTACTGAAGTGTTTCCCTGAGTTCTGCGAGCTGTTCTAGCAAATTATTGAACCTATGAAGGGGGTTATGGAAACTCCCAATTTACAGCTGCTGCATCAGAAATATAGGAGGAGGCCAGACCTTGCAACTGGGGGTAGTATTGCAGGAGTGAGCCCTTAACCTGTGGGGTCTGCGCCCACTCTGGGCAGTCAGTGTCAGAACTGAACTGAATCTCTGGACACTGAGTGTCCAGAGATTTGGGGAATTGATTATTAGTGTGGAAAAAAAAAACAAAAAACCCTTACATTTGGTGTCAGAAGCGTTGTGAATAGAGGAACAGTTTTCTTCTAGAGTAAGTTATAGACATCAGTTCACAAGCCCCAAGTCATTCAGCATGTGATTGGCCTCTAAATTTGTCTACCAACTAAACCTTTGTGTTTGCAACACTTTGCTATGAAAACACTGTGTACTTTAGCAAAGTTTAGTCTACATTTCTTTGACTTGATGGAGCTTAGGGTCTTAATTTCTTGCCTGGGCTCAATGCTTCCTGCAATGCAGAGACTTTCTTGGCAGACTTCCGTCGTTGGGGTCCATCCAGGATGATCAAGCATTAGTCATTCAGGGGTGACTAAAGTAGGTTCCTTATCTTTGGCTGGACAAAGTCCTCAGCAACTGTCTCCACACTCCATGCCATGGCCTCTCCCACCTGCTGTGAGTGTTCTAGGAGAAGCTCTTGTTTCTTCCCACATGGATTGGGGAACAACAGAGCAGAGTGTTGCTATGGGAACCTAAACTTATTTGGAGTTGCAGAATGATAGCGAGTAATCAGTGACACAACCCGAAATGCTCCATAATTGTCCCTGGAGAATAATAGGGTAAAATGTTTTATTTTCAGATGAGAGAACTTCTGTGCTTTTGTCCTCTGGGGAGCTTCTGGAATACAGTGATGAGCTGCTGAGTGAGAAAGCTGGCGGCTGGGGACAGGTGGTTTCTGGTGTCTAAGATAGACTCCTAGTTTTCCTGTTTCCTAGCTCTCCTGGTGTGTGCCTTACACAATTCATTTATTCTTTCTGAGCTGCTTTCTTCTTCCTGAAAATGGGGTGTCAGTCTAGAGCTGAAAGGGACCTTGGGGATTATCTGAAGTATGATTCTCTGTAACAGATGATATCTGCATATTTTGTTGGGGGAAAACCCTATAAATGAGAAACCAGCAATGAGGGGGGAAAGTGTACTCACAACCCTGGACTTTCCTATGTCTGTCTTTCATAGAACTCACACATTCACAGTTACTAACATCTTCATCCAGATTCAGTCCTCAGGAGGGCCTATGATGAGTGCCATTATGGTATAGCCTGCAGAATTATTCACCTGTGATCCAAAAAGTGTGACTCTTATGTTTGAGAAGATAATAATGCTTTTTTTGTTTTTTTTTTAAGACTGAGTCTTGCTCTGTTGCCCAGGCTGGAGTGCAGTGGTGTGCTCCTGGCTCACTGCAACCTCCGTCTCCCAGGTTCAAGCAATTCTCATGCCTCAGCCTCCTGAGTAGCTGGGACCACAGGCATGTGCCACCATGACCAGCTCATTTTTGTATTTTTGGTAGAGACAGGGTTTCACCATGTTGGCCAGGCTGGTCTCAAACTCCTGACCTCAGGTGATCCGCCCACTTCAGCCTCCCAAAGTGCTGGATTACATGCGTGAGCCACCGCATCCGGCTAATAATGCATTTTTTAAAAGATATTTTTGTTCCAATATTAATAAATAAAAATGTTTATGAACTTAGGAGTAAGAGATGAAATCAGAAAGGTAATGAGATCAGGTCTATAGGACCTTAAAACCTGCTGTGAGGATTTTTGAGACAAATGGGAAGGCAGTGGAGGATTTTGAGTTAAAATATTACTTTTTCACTTCACTGTAGCCACAGTGGCTTCCTTACTGCTCCTTGAAACTCTGGGCAACTTCTACCCCAGGGTCTCTGCACTGGCTGTTCCCTCTGCCTGGAGAGCCTTTAGGCAGAGTATCTGCACAGCTCACTCCCTCACCTCCTTCAAGCCTGTACTCAAAGGCCTCCACAAGAAGGCCCTATTTGAGATGGCAGCCCAGCCCGACCTCCCTTGCCCTTGCACTTATCATCTGCTCTGCTGCTTCTCCAGCACTTATAATTTTTTATCCTACAGTATATAATTTACTTATTAGTTACATTTATTGTTGTCTGTCTCTCTCTGCTAGATATAAACTCCACAAGTGCAGGGATCAACACCTAGAGTGTATCTGGTACATAGAAGGTTCCCACACACTTGCTAAAAGAATGACTTAAAGGAATAAGTTTTGGTCATATGGAAAATTAAATTTACTAATTTTTTCTCATCATGCATAAATGGTTATTGAAGATTTAGGATCTTGAAGAATTTAATTATTTCAGAGAGCTACAGTTATGTTTCTTAGTGTTTACCAAACCAAGAAAGTAGACTCATAGTTTAGGAATATTTTTAGCACTGTGGGGTGAAATTAAAAGTTTCTGGTTGGCCGGGCACAGTGGCTCAAGCTTGTAATCCCAGCACTTTGGGAGGCTGAGGAGGGCAGATCATGAGGTCAGGAGATCCAGACCATCCTGGCTAACACGGTGAAACCCCGTCTCTACTAAAAATACAAAAAATTAGCCGGGCGTGGTGGCAGGCGCCTGTGGTCTCAGCTACTCGGGAGGCTGAGGCAGGAGAATGGCGTGAACCTGGGAGGCAGAGCTTTCAGTGAGCAGAGATCATGCCAGTGCACTCCAGCCTGGGCGACAGAGCGAGACTGTCTCAAAAAAAAAAAAAAGTTTCTGGTCAACCATTTTTGTTATAATTTATTTTTATATAATTTCAAACTTACAGAAAAGTTGCAAGAATGATACAAGGAACTTCCTATACCCTCTACCCAGATTCACCAATTGTCTACATTATTTATCATTTCCTCTGTGTATGTGTGTGTGTGTGTGTGCATGTGCTTGTGTGTTCCTAAAACTTCTGAGCAAATTGGAAACATTGTGTCCCTGTACCCATAAATATTTCAAGTGTATCTTTTAAAAGCAAGGATGTTATCTTACAGTGGTCAATATCAGAAAATGGAACACTGATACAATAGAATTATCTAATCCATAGCCCCCGCCCCTTTTTTTTTTGAGACAGAGTTTCACTCTTGTTGCCCAGGCTGGAGTGCAATGGCACAACCTCCCATAGCCCCTTTTCTTTCCCCTTGCTCTATTACCCAGGCTGGAGTGCAGTGGGGTGATCATAGCTCACTGCAGCCTCCACCTCTTGGGCTCAAACGATCCTCCTACCTCAGCCCCCCAAGTAGCTGGGACCTCAGGCACACGCCTCCATGCCCAGCAAAATTTTAATTTTATGTAGAGATGCCATCTCACTTTGTTGCCCAGGCTGGTTTTGATCTCCTGGCCTCAAGCGATCTGCCCACCTTAGCCTCCGAAAGTGTTGGGATTACAGGTGTGAGCCACCACATCCAGCTCATTGCCCATTTACAAATTTCATCCACTGTCCCAGTAATGTCATTTATAGCAACTTTTTTCCCAATCTTGCATCGAAGTCAGGATCATACGCTGCTCTTAGTCTCCTTTAATCTGAAATCATCCTTTAGCCTTTCTTTGTGTTTTTGTATGTTTCTTTGTTTTGAGATGGGGTCTGGCTCTGTCCTCCAGGTTGGAGTGCAGAGGCCCCATCTCAGCTCACTGCAACCTCTGCCTCGAGGGTTCAAGTGATCCTGCCGCCTCAACAGAGATGGGGTTTTGCCATGCTGCCCAGGCTGGTCTCGAACTCCTGGCCTCAAGTGATCTGTCCGACTTGACCTCCCAAAGTGCTGGGATTCCAGTCGTGAGCCACCACACCCGGCCAATTAGTGAGGATATTCTTGGAGACTATGTTCCTCATTAAACTTGCACTTACTGGTTTTAACATCATTCCTTTTGTATTTATTAGTTGTCAATCTACTGTAAGGAAGAGCTTCCCCTTCTCGCCATTCACTTATGTCAGTATGGACTCATGGACTTGTATTTTATTCTATGGTTTGTAATCCATTGCTATTGTTAATTATTTTGATGCTAATTGTCCCAGGTTTCTGGTCATCCCTTCGCCTCAAAAACAAGTTTACATGTGAACCATATAGTCTCCAAGTTGGGTTTTCGAAGAGGTAATTGGTCCAAATTGAAAAGGTAGAATTTAGGTTACTGGAAGGTAGAAGTAACTAGTAGGAAAATCACTTTGGGCAATTTTCAATAACAAAAACACCCTATACACTGAAATGTGTCAAAATAACAAGAAAAATAGCACAGCCACTCAGCAGTGATTAGAAGAATTTCAATGTAAGGAATGAGGATAGGTGTATCCTTATTAGAAAAAAGAAGGAAAAATGCTGCTTGAGCTGCTGAGTTGTTTCAGCCCTGGA
Source organism: Nomascus leucogenys (assembly GCF_006542625.1). Taxonomy (NCBI): domain Eukaryota; kingdom Metazoa; phylum Chordata; class Mammalia; order Primates; family Hylobatidae; genus Nomascus; species Nomascus leucogenys. The sequence goes on along the minus strand of NC_044404.1, from coordinate 23,329,953 downwards.
GCTGAGGGCGGGGGCAATGTATGAAGGTAGTGGGAGAAATGATCGATAATCATAAAATCAAAATGTCAGCCTAAGATACCATTTTAAAATATTTCATTCCAGGCTGGGTGCGGTGGCTCAAGCCTGTAATCCCAGCACTTTGGGAGGCTGAAGCAGGAGGATTGCTTGAGTCCAGGAGTTTGAGACCACCCTGGCAACACAGCAAAACTTCATCTCTACAAAAATTTTTTAAAAATTAGATGGATGTAATGGTATGCGCCTGTAGTCCTAGCTACTCGGGAGGCTGAGGCGGGAGGATTGCCTGAGCCCAGTTCAAGGTTATAGGGAGCTATGATTACGACACTGCACTCCAGCCTCGATGACAGAATCAACACCCTGTGTCTAAAAAATGAATATGTAAGTAAAAATAAAAATATCTCATTCTCATAGGCCCATCTCCTTCTCTTCCAGAAACTCTGAGTCTTTGCTGAATGGCAGTATAGTTATTTGCATAGGTTTGTTATAAATGTCCTTTTTACCAGACTATAATTGGAAAAATTGGTTTTGCAACCAAGGCCTTGCCTTGTCATATTTGAAAATGATGCTTATTTAATCAAGTATGACCAGTCTTTCTGAGGAAACACATTTGGCTTTCATGGAGCCGGCACTTTCAAAGCCCTCCCAGAAAAACGGTCCTGGGGCACAGCTTACAGATGAGTAAGGAAGGCCACTTCTTGGCAGGCCCCCAAATTTTAGATATTTGCTCAAGTAAACAGGAATTCAGCAAAACATGAAGTCCAGTCTGAGATTCTTCCTGAAAATTTCCAGCAATTTTTTTTTTTAAAGACAGAGTCTTGCTCTGTTGCCCAGGCCAGAGTGCAGTGGTGTGATCTCAACTTGCTGCAACCTCCGCCTCCTGGGTTCAAGCTATTCTTCTGCCTCAGCCTCCCGAGTAGCTGAGACTACAGGCATGCACCACCACACTTGGCTAATTTTTGTATTTTTAGTAGAGATGGGGTTTCACCGTATTGGCCAGGTTGGTCTCAAACTCCTGACCTCCTGATACACCCGCCTCGGCCTCCCAAAGTGTTGGGATTACAGGCGTGAGCCATCGCGCCTGGCCACTATTTTTTTTTTTTTTTTGAGATGGGGTCTGACTGTGTCGCCCATGCTGGAGTGTGGTGGTGCGATCTCGGCTCACTGCAAGCTCGCCTCCGGGGTCCAAGAAATTCTCCTGTCTCAGCCTCCCAATTAGCTGGGATTACAAGCGCGTGCCACCACGCCTGGCTAATTTTTGTATTTATATAGGGACAGGGTTTTTCCATGTTGGCCAGGTTGATCTCCTGACGTCAGGTGATTCGCCTGCCTCAGCCTCCGAAAATGCTGGGATTACAGGCGTGAGCCATCGTGCCTGGCCCATTTCCAGCAAATTTTTAAGGTCTGTTTAATAAATTAATGTTCTTTTTGCACCTATGTATATAATCAGGCCAGTCGTAATAAGACCAGCCTGATTTTGTGATCAGAAACAATCATTTTTCAAGATTTTTTTTTATCACAAGGGAGGTCATTATGTTAAGTGATAGAAGCCAGGCACAGAAAAAAAGAAGGCAGGCACAGAAAGAAGCCAGGCACAGAAAAGATAGAAGCCAGGCACAGAAAAAAAAACTTCACATGTGATGATTTATTTCTGGGAGCTAAAAAAAATTAATTGAACTCCCAGAGGCTGAGAAGGGTAATGGGGAGCATGATAAATGGGGATGGTAAATGGGTATAAAAATGTAGTTAGAATGAGTAAGATCTAATATTTGAGAACACAACAGGGTGACTACAGCCAACAATTTATTGTACATTTAAACAACTGAAAGATTTAAATTCAGGTGGATATAACAAGAAAGAAAAAAATAATAATTGAAAGATAATAATTGGATTGTTTGTAATACAAAGAAAGGACAAATGCTTGAGATGATAGATACCCCATTTACCCTGGTGGTATTATTATTACTATTGAGGCGGAGTTTTGCTCTTCTTGCCCAGACTGGTGTGCAATGGCCCGATCTCGGCTTACTGCAACCTCTGCCTCCCGGGTTCAAGTGATTCTCCTGCCTCAGCCTCCCAAGTAGCTGGGACTACAGGCGCACGCCACCACACCCGGCTAATTTTTGTATTTTTAGTAGAGATGGGGTTTCACCATGTTTGTCAGGCTGGTCTCGAACTCCTGATCTCAGATGATTCACCCACCGCGGCTTCCCAAAGTGCTGGGATTACAGGTGTGAACCACCACGCCCGGCCCACCCTGATGTCATTATTATGCTCCATTTGTCTGTATTGAAATATTTCATGTATATCATAAATATATATACCTACTAGGTACCCACAAAAAATTGTTTTAAGTTTAAAAAGGGGGCTGGGCATGGTGGCTCACACCTGTAATCCCAGCACTTTGGGAGGTCGAGGCGGGTGGATCACAAGGTCAGGAGTTCAAGACCAGCCTGGCCAAGATGGTGAAACCCCATCTCTACTAAAAATACAAAAAATTAGCCGGGCGTGGTGGCACGTGCCTGTAATCCCACCTGTTCGGGAGGCTGAGGAGAGAATTGCTTAAACCTGGGAGGCGGAGGTTGCAGTGAATCCAGATCGCGCCACTGCACTGCAGTCTGGGCAACACAGTGAGGCTCCGTCTCAAAAAAATAATAAATAAAAAAAATTAAAAAGCCCAAAATGGCTCTCCCTGGGCTAAAATCAAGGTGTCAGAAGGATTTTCCTTCAGGAGGCACCAGGGGAGAGGCCATTTCCTTGTCGTTTCCAGCTTCTAGAGGTGTCCTGCATTCCTTGGCTCGTGGTCCCCTTCCAACTTCCAAGCCAGCGATAGATGGTCAAGTCTTTCTCATGATTCTATCCATCTCTCTGTTCTGACTGCTAAGCCTCGCTCTTTCCCATTTAAGCACCCTTTGGATTACATTTGGCTCATTCCACCCAGGGTAACACCTCATCTCAAGGTCATCTGGTGAACAACTTGAATTATCTCCTGCCATGTAACATACTAGGTTGGTGCAAAAGTAATTTCGGTTTTTGCCCCTCCCCCCTTATTTTTAATTGCAGAAACTGCAATTACTTTTGCACCAACCTAACAACGTATTCACGATTCCAGGGTTAAGATATAAGCATCTTTGGCCAGGTGCGGTGGCTCACGGCTGTAATCCTAGCACTTTGGGAGGCCGAGGCAGGTGGATCACTTCAGGTCAGGAGTTTGCGACCAGCCTGGCCAACATGGTGAAACAAAAATTAGCCGGGTTTGGTGGCGTGTGCCTGTAATCCCAGCTACTCCAGAGGCTAAGGCAGGAGAATCGCTTGAACCCAGGAGGCGGAGGTTGGTTGCAGTGAGCCGAGATTGCGCCACTGCACTCAAGCCTGGGTGACAAAGCGAGACTTTGTTTAAAAAAAAAAAAAAAAGATATAGGCATCTTTAGGGAATCATTATTCTGCCTACCCTAGAGAGAGTCTAGGGAAAATTCGTGCTTTAAGGGAAAACTGCATTGTCTAGAGCAGTAGTTGGCAAACTGCTTCCTACCGGGTAAATCCAGCAGCCACGTGTTTTTGTATTCATCCTATGAATGGATTTTACATTTTTAAATGCTTAAGAAAATTAGAAGAACAATATTGTGTGATGGAAAAGTTGTATAAAATTCAGGCCGGGCACGGTGGCTCACGCCTATAATCCCAGCACTTTGGGAGGCTGAGGTGGGCAAATCACGAGGTCAGGAGATCGAGACCATCCTGGCTAACATGGTGAAACCCCATCTCTACTAAAAATACAAAAAAAAAAAATTAGCTGGGTGTGGTGGCAGGCGCCTGTAGTCCCAGCCACTTGGGAGGCTGAGGCAGGAGAATGGCGTGTACCCGGGAGGCGGAGCTTGCAGTGAGCCGAGAAGGCGCCACTGCACTCCAGCCTGGGCGACAGAGCGAGACTCCGTCTCAAAAAAAAAAAAAAAATTCAAATTTCAGTGTCGTAAATAAATTTTATTGGAATACAGCCATGCTCATGTGTTTATGTATTATCTGTGGTTGTTTTATAGTACAAGGACAGAATTAAATAGTTCAAACAAAAACTATATGGTCCACAAAATATCTACTATCTGGCCCTTTACAGTAAAAGTTTGCTGATCCCTGGTCTAGCACACACCCTTCCAGGTTATCTGATTCTAGCCTCTCATTGCTTTTAGCTATTTTACAACTCTATAAATTGTAAAAATCCTGATAGCAAGGTAAAATAGTTCCTGTCTATTGACATGCAAATTCTGTCTAGCAGAGGTTACATTAACTTCTCTCCCTGACTGCGGAAGAAGCCAATTTTGCTTCCATTTGCACATTTATGTCAATATTTTTGATCAAAAAATGTGTCTGTTCTTTGAATTCTCCTGTGAACTGGTTGTAATAGCTTACTGGCTCCCTCATTAATAATGAATTAGGGGTTGGGCTCGGTGGCTCACGCCTGTAATTCCAGCACTTTGGGAGGCCAAGGTGGGCTGATCATTTGAGGTCAGGAGTTCGAGACCAGCCTGGGCAACATGGGGAAACCCCGTCTCTACTAAAAATACAAAAAATTAGCCAGGCGTGGTGGCGCATGCCTGTAGTCCCAGCTACTCGGGAGGCTGAGGCATGAGAATTGCTTGAACCCAGGAGGCAGAGGTTGCAGTGAGCTGAGATTGGGCCACTGCACTCCAGCCTGGGCAACAAGAGCAAAACTCCATCTCAAAAAAATAAAATAATTTTTAAAAAATGAATAAATAAAATCTTTAACATGTGTTTGTTTTATACCCCAAAGAGAATCGTGATTTTACTCTTTTTTGAAAATGATCCTTTAATGTAGGCTATCCAGTGAGGAAAGACGGTTGAGACCCAGTCTCGGCCCCTTTGGAGCCAGGCAGTCTGGCATCTCCTTTGGCTCTGAAATTGCCAAAGCTCCCAGGGATACCACAGAAATCATTCTGCTATGGCCTGTTATGGTGGCCAACACCAGGACCCAAGGACCTGCACGGGAGTCACACAGAAGAGTGCTTCCCATTGGAACCTGCCCAGAGGTGAGTGGCAATAGTCTTGAGTGCACAAAATATGAGGCAATTTTTTAAATTTGAAATTAATTTAAAAACTTTTTTTAAAGATGAGGCAGGTCAGGCACAGTGGCTCACACCTGTAATCCCAGCACTTTGGGAGGCCAAGGCAGGCGGATTGCTTGAGGCCAGGAGTTAAAGACTAGTCTGGGCAACATAAGGAGGTCCCATCTCTACAAAAAAAAAGTATTAGCCTGGCATGGTGGTGTGCATCTGCATTCCCAGCTACTTGCGAGGCTGAGGAAGGAGGATCCCTTGAACCCAGGAGTTCGAGGATACAATGAACTGTGATTGCAACGCTATACCCCAGCCTGGACCACAGAGTGAGACCCCTATCACTTAAAAAAAAAAAAAAAAAAAAAAAAGATGAGGCAAAGTACATGGGCTTGGAATCAAACAGCCCAGTTCCTGCCTTAGTTTTGCCATAATGTCATCTTGGACAAGTGATATATCTTCTCCGTGGGCATAATCCAAATTACAGAGTTGTTTTGAGGACTACATAGAGGAGACTTGGTACAAGGCCTCTCGCTTAGTAAGCCTTCAATAAATATTCGCTGTTATTATTACCAGGGGGTAGCAAGTAGCCAGGGTTGATGGAGCCCGTGAATGCTATTCAAATTATGTAATCATTGCTAACATTTCCTGAGTCCTCACTATGGGCAGGTCCTCATTTAGTCCTCACAGTATCCCCGGGAAGCAGGCACTAATAGAACATAGTTTATGAGGCCAGGCGCAGTGGCTCACACCTGTAATCCCAGCACTTTGGAAGGCTGAGGCAAGCAGATTGCTTGAGTCCAGGAGTTCAAGACCAGCCACGGGCAACAAGGCGAAACCTCATCTCCGCTAAAAATTAAAAAACTTAACAGGCATGGTGGTGCACACCTGTAGTCCCAGCTACTGGGACTGAGGCTGAGGTGGGAGGATCACCTGAGCCTGGGAGGCAGAGGCTGCAGTAAGCCGAGATTGTGCCACTGCACTCCAGCCTGGGCGATAGAGTGAGACCCTGTCTCAAAAACAACAACAACAAAAAAGCAAAAAACCCATAGTTTATTGATGAAGTATTGCCATAGGGAAAAGGGAATTGACTTAACCCTGGCCCCAAAAGTCCAAACTTACCCCAGCTGGTGGAAGTTGCCAGAAGATCAGTTTGGTTCAAGGGAAGGCGTTTTAATATCTGAAGCTGATGCACAATGGCGAGGAGTGATGTGAGTCAGTGAATTCTCTGTGACATACGGTGTTCAAGCACAGACTATACACATTTTGGGTAATACTGAAGACGAGCTGTGTTATATAGGAGTTTGGACTAGATGATCTCCAGATTCCTTTCCATTCAGATTCTGGATCACTTTTGCTGGAAAGGGGATCAAAAATGGGAGCTTTGTCACTGATCCCCTAAATCTTTACACTGTCCTATAACCTGAATCATTCTTTGCCACTCAGAAGCCGTTCTAATCTCTGTGGTCTCTAAAAAGCACCCCAGCTTTATGTTCCTCTGTTTGTTCTCTCTTATAGTAGGTACAGATTGGAGGAGGGGCATCCCCTTTCACACGTTCCCCAGGCCCTGTGCTCACCCTTTTCCAAAATAGATCCCATTCATTCCCCTATCAGAAGGGTGAGTTTGTAATCCAAGCCCTCATTTGCCTGGCTGCTCAAGGCCCTGTACCTAATTCTGTATTGGTAACTTTGCATTCTTTAAAGAGGGCAGTCCAAAATGTGTATGCTTCAAGATTCATGAATCCCAATCCATCTGGGCCCCTTTCTGGGCCTTCATTTCAAAAGATGTGAAAGATGGGGAGAAGAGAATGTTTTAGACAGTCCTGACGATGCCTTCTGAATCTCATAGTCTAAGACCCTGTACCTCTGCCATCATAGCCTCATAGACTCATGGTTTCCCATTGCTGCTTAGGCCAAAACAAAAAATTTCTACTCGGCCAGGCGCAGTGGCTCACGCCTGTAATCCCAGCACTTTGGGAGGCCGAGGCGGGCGGATCACGAAGTCAGGAGATTGAGACCATCCTGGCTAACATGGTGAAATCACATCTCTACTAAAAATACAAAAAATTAGCCAGGCGTGGTTGCGGGTGGCTGTAGTCCCAGCTGCTCAGGAGGCTGAGGCAGGAGAATGGCGTGAACCCGGGGGGCGGAGCTCACAGTGAGCTGAGATTGCGCCACTGCACTCCAGCCTGGGCAACAGAGCAAGACTCCGTCTCAAAAAAAAAAATTTAAAAAAAATTTCTACTCAAGAGGCTGAGGCAGGAGAATCACTTGAGCCCAGGGGGTTGAGGCTACAGTGAGCCAGGATAGTGCCACTGCACGCCAGCCTGGGCAACAGAACAAGACCCTGTCTCAAAAACAACAGGCCAGGTGTGGTGGCTCACGCCTATAATCCCAGCACTTTGGGAGACTGAGGCAGGCGGATTGCTTGAGGCCAGGAGTCTGAGACCAACCTGGCCAACATAGCAAAACCCATCTGAGGATTCTGGCATAGCATGCTACAGCTCAGAACTCCTGGACTCAACAATTGCATTGTCTTGAGAGCAAAACTAGGATTTTAATTTGGGAATTTTGACTCTTAGCTTACAGGATGAAAGTCTAGAGATTTTCACTGCATACTCAGCTTCTTCCTTTTCCAGTAGAGCTGCGGCACATGAACCTTTTAAGAAAGACTTCCATCTAAAATAAAAATTGGGCTGGGTGTGGTGCCTCATGCTTGTAATCCCAGCATTTGGGAGGCCGAAGCAGGTGGATCACTTGAAGTCAAGAGTTTGAGACCAGCCTGGCCAACATGGTGAAACCCCATCTCTACTAAAAATACAAAAATTAGCCAGGCATGGTGGTGTGCACCTGTAATCCCAGCTACTCAGGAGGCTGAGGCAGGAGAATCACTTGAACCGGGGAGGCGGAGGCTGCAGTGAGCGGAGATTGTGCCACTGCACCTCAGCTTGGGTGACAGAGCAAGACCCCATCTAAAAAAAAATTAATTAAAAAAACAAGAAAATTGTCTTAAAGAATGGGTTAAGATGGGTTAAGGGTTCAGTTTTTTTTGGATAATTTGGATAACTCCCCACATGGGCAAGTCCAAACATGCAGATCAAGGAAGTATCACTGCTACCACTTAACCACCTAGGCCAAGTATATTATTTTCACTTTGATGTTACTTTGATAGTGGCTTGGGAATTAGGTTAATTTGCACCTGTTGGTAGAAGTCAGAGAGGTGTTACCAAATCTGTCACAAATTCTCCTTCCCTAATTCATCTGCAAGCTCCCCTTGAGGGGAAGGAGGGCATGGCTTTCAGGTTTTCGGCATTCCTCAGCCACCACCTGCAGAGAGACACCTGCTAGTGGCAGGGTGTATAGATTTTCCCTAAATCAGTCTTTCAGGGTTCCACACTTCATTCATCCTAAGTGCAGCAAAAATTAAATGAAAAGCTTCATCAGGCCAGGCCCGGAGGCTCACACCTATAATCCTAACACTTTGGGAAGCCAAAGCAGGAGGATAGCTTGAGCCCAGGAATTCGGGACCAGCCTGAACAACATAGATCCAATCGCTACAAAAAAAAAATTAAAATTTTTATTTATTTTTTTGAGACAGGGTCTCAGTCTGTCGCCCAGGCTGGAGTGCAGTGGCATGATCTCAGCTCACTGCAACTTCTGCCTCCCAGGTTGAAGTGATTCTCCTGCCTCAGCCTCCTGAGTAGCTTGGACTACAGGCACTTGCCACCATGCCTGGCTAATTTTTGTACTTTTTGGTAGAGATGGGGTTTCACCATGTTGGCCAGGCTGAAAATTTTTTTTTCAATTAATTGGGCATGGTAGCATATGTGTGTGGTCCCAGCTACTTGGAAGGCTGAGGTAGGAGGACCACTTGATCCTGGAGGTTGAGGCTGCCATAATCATGCCACTGCCCTCCAGCCTGAGCAACAAAGCAAGACCTCGTCAAAAAAAAAAAAGAAGAGGGAGGAAGGAAGGAAGGAAAGAAAGGAGGAAGGAAGGAAGGAAAGAAGGAAGGAAGGAAGGAAAAGAAAAAAGCTGTAAAAAACAAAACAAAATGAAAACAAGCTTCATCATAGTATCATGCTTGGAGACAGTGCCAGGGATGGAATACAGCAACCTAAACAAACAACAGCCCTTGATATGGCAGCATAAACTGAAACAGCTTCCCTTTCCTCCTCCAAGATGAGGGGAGAAGCTTAGGCTGAGCTGGGCACCTTTTAATGTTTCCTAATTTGAGGAAGCTTTGTAATACAATTCAGGGCAAGAAGGGGGAAAGGCACCTTTGGCATAATAAGACCAGAGCTATCTCACAGCAAATAGGATACAAATCAGGGTAACAGAAGAATACCATCTTGTCACTCAGAAAGGCATGCTCTCCAGGAGACCAATTCTCATGGGAGAGGGGTGTTTGCTTTCAGATGTTTACCAGACTAGACGTTCAGCCTGGAAGCACCCAGGGATCCCTTCCTCACCCATGGAACCAGGGCTCGCCTTTGCATTGGACAGGGCTGGCCTAAAGAGAGACAACAATGAGAAGAGAGAAGAGAGTCAGGGAGCATGGGAGTAACTGCAGGGCACCCTCTCTGTCACCCAGGATACATTTGTAATGCAAAGAGCTGAACAATCCATCCTAACTCCCTCTACTGTCTTCCCAAGACCAAGAGAGATAATGGATCTGAGATACTCATAAAATGCAATTTGGGTGCAATCAATGACCACCCAAGAAGAGTTTGGCAACCTCTTTCTTCAGGTTTCCTCCCTGGAGCACAAGCTTTCTCAGCCAAGGCACTATTGACCTTTTAGGCCTGTTGCTTCTTTGTGGAAAACCACAGCTCTAGCAGAGGCACAGGTGGATTTATTGAGTTGCTAATGAAGTCGTGGCCTCAAAACCCTTCATTTACACTATCAGCTCCTTCCAAAGAGCTGAGGGAGGTCCTAATGAATGATGTATTCACAGAGTGAACGTTTTTTGTAAAATTTGTTAACATTTTTTAACTGCAATTGGTTAAGATCACTCAGTCACACATTATCTCCTTTTACTCCAGCACTTTCTTATAAAAATTTGTATTTTTGTGGCTTTTTTTTTTTAGAGAGAGGGGTCTTGCTCTGTCACCCCAAGGCTGGAGTGCAGTGGCTCAACCATGGTTCATTGCAACCTCCAATTCCTGGGCTCAAGGGATCCTTCCACCTAAGCTTCCCAAGTAGCTGGGACTGCAGACGGGAGCCACTACTATGTCTGATAATTTTTTTTTTTTTTTTTGAGACGGAGTCTCGCTCCGTCACCAGGCTGGAGTGCAATGGTGCGATCTCGGCTCACTGCAACCTCCGCCTCCTGAGTTCAAGCGATTCTCCTTGGTTGCTGAGTTCAAAAGAGTAGCTGGGACTACAGGAGCACGCCACCACACCCAGCTAATTTTTGTATTTTTAGTAGAGATGGGGTTTCACCGTGTTGGCGAGGATAGTCTCGCTTTCTTGACCACGTGATCCGCCCGCCTCGGCCTCCCGTAGTAGAGTTGGGGCTCACTATGTTGCCTGGACTGGTCTTGAATTCCTAGCCTCAAGTGAACCTGCCAAAGTACTGAGATTACAGGCATGAGTCACCACACACAGCCAAAATTTGTACTTGTAATTTTTTATCATTTTCTTTTTTTTTTTTTTTTTGAGACGGAGTCTCGCTCTGTCCCCCAGGCTGGAGTGCAGTGGCGCGATCTCAGCTCACTGCAAGCTCCGCCTCCCGGGTTCACGGCACTCTTCTGCCTCAGCCTCCCGAGTAGCCGGGACTACAGGCGCCTGCCACCATGCTTGGCTAATTTTTTGTATTTTTAGTAGAGACGGGGTTTCACCGTGTTAGCCAGGATGGTCTCAATCTCCTGACCTCATGATCCATCCGCCTTGGCCTGCCAAAGTGCTGGGATTACAGGCGTAAGCCACCGCGCCCAGCCTTTTTTATCATTTTCTTAAAGATGGTCCCCCCCAGTAGCCTAAGCTTCAGGCCCCACAAAACCCAGATCTGACCCTAGAGTAAGACAATCCTTGGCTCTACCCCATCCTCACATACTCAAAGTTTTTAAACCTCTTTAGGCATCAGTTTCCTCATTTGAAAAATAGGTTTATTAATGGTGATTCCTAAGATGCTTGTGAAAACTAAGGGATAAAATGGAAACTGCTTAGTCTACTGCCTAGAACAACCACACACTCAATACATGGTAGCTGTTATGAAAATAGTGATATATTCATTTCCTGAAAGTGGAAATCAAATGTGGTGACCGCTTCAGTTGGGAGAAGGACTACCAGCTTCCTGATGGCGGGAAACCACGATGACACTGAGGAGCTAAAACATTTGGCTAGAACCATCACCAAGGAAAAAGTCTGGTTTTGAAAATGAGGCCAGGCACAGTGGCTCACATCTGTAATCCCAGCGCTTTGGGAGGCCAAGGCAAGCATATTGCTTCAGCCCAGGAGTTCAAGACCTGCCTGGGCAACATGGCAAAACCCTGGCTCTAGCATTGCAACATAGTGAGACCTCATCTCTACAAAAAATACAAAAATTAGCTGACTGTGGTGGCATGCGCCTGTAGTCCCAGCTACTTGGGAGTCTGAGGTGGGAAGATCACTTGAGCCCAGGAGGTCAAGGCTGCAGTGGGCAGTGATCATGCCACTGCACTCTAGCCTGAATGACAGAGCAAGACCCTGTCTCAAGAAAAAAAAAAAAAGAAAAAGCAAATGATGGTGGAATATTCAAGCTTATACTCTAGGCTCCACCATAGAGAAAAATGAAAAACAGAGAACCCAGAACTACCTTCATAGGTTTCTTTCTAGAAGAATCTCTTTTAATGGATTCTTTCTGTGTTCTATGGGCAGCTGACCCCTCTGCAGGTCCATTTATTTATTTACTTATTTATTTTTATTTATATTTTTGAGATAGAGTTTCATTCTGTCACCCAGGCCAGAGTGCAATGGCATGATCTCAGCTCACTGCAACCTCTGCCTCCTGAGTAGCTGGGATTACAGGAGTGTGCCACCACACCTGGCTAATTTTTTGTAATTTTAGTAGAGGCAGGGCTTTGCTATGTTGCCCAGGCTGTACAGACCCCTTATTTAAACATATACAGCATTAGAGGCCTTACAGGTGTTGGTATCAATTCTATTTCTTGCACTGGATGGCAGGTTCAGGGATTACAGTATTGTTTTCTAAACAGTAAGATATATTATGTAAACTTTCCTTATGTGTGTGGTATTTTTGCAAATTTGGGTGTGGTGGCGGGCGCCTGTAGTCCCAGCTACTCAGGAGGCTGAGGCAGGAGAATGGTGTGAACCCAGGAGGCAGAGCTTGCAGTGAGCCGAGATCGCGCCACTGCACTCTAGCCTGGGGGACAGAGCAAGACTCCGTCTTAAAAAAAAATAAAAATAAAAAAAATAACTGCAGGCCAGGTGCAGTGGCTCATACATGTAATCTCAGCACTTGGGAGGCCAAGGCAGGAGGATCACTTGAGCCAGGAGTTTGAGACCATCCTCTGCAACATAGTGAGACCTCATTTCTTTTTCTTTTTTTTTTTTTTTAATTGAGACAGAGTCTAGCTCTGTCGCTCAGGCTGGAGTGCAGTGGCGCAATCTCGGCTCACTGCAAGCTCTGCCTCCCGGGTTCACGCCATTCTCCTGCCTCAGCCTCCCAAGTAGCTGGGACTACAGGCGTCCGCCACCATGCCCGGCTAATGTTTTTGTATTTTAAGTAGAGACGGGGTTTCACTGTGTTAGTTAGCCAGGATGGTCTGGATCTCCTGACCTCGAGATCCACCCTCCTCAGACTCCCAGAGTGCTGGGATTACAGGTGTGAGCCACTGCGCCTGGCAGTGAGACCTCATTTCTTGAAAAAAAAAAAAAAAAAAAAAAGGGAGGTCGAGGCTCTAGTGAGCTGCAATCACACAAATGCACTTCAGTCTGGGTGACAGAGAGAGACTCTGACCCAAACAACAACAACAAAAACATGCAGTATGGTCCTCCCTTATCTCTGTCCCTGATTCACTGTAATCTCCAGGGCCTCCATTTCCACTTTTGTAAAATGGACCTCTCTAGGGTCTCTTCTGGCTTTAAGTCTATGGAAGTGTATATAAGTGTATAAGTCTATGAATTCCTTGCTAAACCAAAAAGAAAGAGTCTGACAGCCTGTCTGAATGCCTCCCCACTCCGCAGCAAAATGTATTTCTTTCTTGACATCTAAAATCGAAGCTTAATTGCTGATAAGTGGTTGACAACTGGTAAATGCATTTTTGGTGGATTTAGAGAAACTAAATCTATAATGTACATCAGAACATCAGAAGCTGCTCTAGAAAGTTGGGCTTCAGGGAATGAATTAAGGGGCCTACAGGTGATGGGAGGACCCTCAGCCTGGCCAGGAAACCTGTGGGGCCCGGGAATGGCAGCCCTATTCTCCACAGTCCTTCAGTAAGAAGTGACAGCAAAGACAACATGTGCCATTTATAAGACATTTATGATCCCCTATCACTGAGCTAGTTGCTTTCATGGTCATGTAGTGCTTCTGACAACCCTCTGGTACTATTTAATGATAAATATCATTTATCCAGAAGTTAATATTGCCAGGCTCTATCTTACACATAAAATATCTCATTTAGTCTGTGAGGTAGGGACTCTTATTATCACCAAATCACAGGTGGAGAAACTGAGGCACAGTTGCCCAAATAAAAAAATTAATTATTTTTATTTATTTATTAAAAAAATGTACCTCCGCCTCCTGGGTTCAAGCGATTCCCCTGCCTCAGCCTCCTGAGTAGCTGGGACTACAGGCAGGTACCACCACGCCCAGCTAATTTTTGTATTTTTTTTTTTTTTTTTTGAGACGGAGTCTCGCTCTGTCGCCCAGGCTGGAGTGCAGTGGCGCGATCTCGGCTCACTGCAAGCTCCGCCTCCCAGGCTCACGCCATTCTCCTGCCTCAGCCTCCCGCGTAGCTGGGACTACAGGCGCCTGCCACCTCGCCCGGCTAATTTTTTGTATTTTTAGTAGAGACGGGGTTTCACCGTGTTAGCCAGAATGGTCTCGATCTCCTGACCTTGCAATCCGCCCGCCTCGGCCTCCCAAAGTGCTGGGATTACAGGCGTGAGCCACCGCGCCCAGCCTTTTTTTTTCCTTTTAAGATGGAGTCTCGCTCTGTTGCCCAGGCTGGAGTGCAGCGGCAAGATCTCGGCTCACTGCAACCTCCGCCTCCCAGGTTCAAGCACTCTCTTGCCTCAGCTTCCCAAGTAGGTGGGACTACAGGTGCACCGCATCATGCCTGGCTAATTTTTGTATTTTTAGTAGAGATGGGGTTTCACTATGTTGGCCAGGCTGGTCTCAAACTTCTGAACTTAGGTGATTCGCCTGCCTCAGCCTCCCAAAGTGGTGGGATTACAGGCTTAAGCCACTGCACCCAGCCAGACCCCATGCTGTTAACATCCATACTCTACTGTCTTCCAGGGCATCTCTGAAGGAGTGCTATTATTATTTCCAGTTTATGGATGAGGAAACTGAGGCTCAGATTGATGAAGTGACTTCCCTAAGGCTGCGTAGTGTGTAAATGGCAGAGCCAGGCCTCAATTTCTGGTTCATGTGTTTTCAAAGCCCATGCTGTTCACCATTGTCTCATATTGCCTGTCTTGGTCAGTTACCAAATGGCTACTGTGAACCCCGCTCTGTGCTAGCAGCAGCTGGGAGACAATGTAGGAGAAGATGTTGGAGAAGGATGCACCTGTCTTTGCCCTGGAGCTGCCACTAATTCACTGTGTGACCTGAGGCAAGTCAGAGCCTCTCTCTGGGTCCCAAGTCTCATTTGTAAGTGAGAGGCTGAGCGATGTCCCAGACTGTGGCCAGGACATGTCTGATGACATAGAATAAGGATATAGGGCTTGGCAAAGAGCAGAAGAGGAAGCTTTAAATGATCAGACTCCCAAGGAGGACAGAAGACCTTCAGGGTGGAAATGACCTGAAGCTTAAATCAGAAAAACTCCCTTTCTCCATCCCTGTTTCCTCACTTCTTCCCAGAGGAGAAAGATCAGAAAAGGAGGTGAGAAAAAAGGGCTGGGGGAAGGTCTATTAGTTTCCTGGGACCACTGTAACACATTTCCACAAACTTGATGACTTAAAACAAGAGAAGTTGCCAGGTGCAGTGGCTCACGCCAGTAATCCCAGCAAGTCGGGAGGTCGAGGCAGGAGGATTGTTTGAGCCCAGGAGTTCAAGACCAGCCTGGGCAATATAATGAGACTTGCTCTACAAAAGAAAAAAAAAGTCAAAAAATTAGCCCATGTTGCAGCATGTGACTGTAGTCCCAGCTACATGGGAGGCTGAGGCAGGAGGATCGCTTGAGCCCAGAAGGTTGAGGCTGCAGTGGGCCATGATCATGCCACCATACTCCAGCCCAGGTGACAGAGCAAGACTCTGTCTCAAAAAACAACAATGGCCGGGTGTGGTGGCTCATGCCTGTAATCCCAGCGCTTTGAGAGGCCGAGATGGGTGGATCACATGAGGCCAGGAGTTCAAGACCAGCCTGGCCAACACGGCAAAACCCTGTCTTTACTAAAAATGTGAAAATTAGCTGGGTGTGGTGGTACATGTCTGTAATCTCAGCTACTCTGGAGGCTGAGGCACAAGAATTGCTTGAACCCAGGAGGTCAAGGTTGCAGTGAGCCATGATTGCACCACTGCACTCCAGCCTGGGCCACAGAGTGAGACTGTCTCAACAACAGCAACAGCCACAGAAGTTTATTTTCTCACAATTCTAGAGGCCAGAAGTCCTACATCAAGGCAGTACTCCCTAAGGAGGCTCAAGGGGTGAGTCTATTCCTTGCCTCTTCAGCTTCTGGTAGCTGGTGGCCTTCCTTGGCTTATGGCTGCTTTGTCTCTTCTCTGTCTTCACATGGCCTTCTCCTCTGTGTGGCCAACGTCCCTTGCCTTTCTCTTATAAGGTTACTTGTGATTGGATTTAGGGCCCACCGGGATAATCGAAGATAATCTTCCCAATCTCAAACCCTAAACTTAATTAAATCTGCTAAGACCCTCTTACAAAATAAGGTAATATTCACAGGTTTTCAGAATTAGGATATAGTTTTTTTTTTGGTTTTGTTTTTGTTTTTGAGACAGGATCTCAGGCTGGAGTGCAGCAGAGCGATCGGAGCTCACTGCACCCTTGAACTCCTGGGCTCAAGCCATCTTCCTGCCTCAGTCTCCTGAATAGCTAGGACTACAGGCATGCACTAACATGCCTGGCTAATTTTTAAATTTTGTAGAAATGAGGTCTCGCTATGTTGCCCAAGCTGGTCTGGAACTCCAGGCTTCAAGCGATCCTCCTGCCTCAGCTTCCCAAAGTGCTAGGATTACAAGCGTAAGCCACTGTCTCTGGCCTGGACGTATTTTGAGGGACAATTTTTCAACCTACTACAGAGGGGAAAGACAGAGAGAGAAATGAAGTTGAAAGATGGGGAAGGGCACCATGAGCACTGATTTAGGAGCTGCTCATCTCTGCCAAAATGCTGAGTAATTGCCCTCTACTACTTGGTCTTGTTCCTCAATCAACCCGTACAAATCTGTAGGATGCTCCCAGCTGGAAGGTCCACATTCTGCTCTTCTGAGTCTCCCAGTGCTTAGCAGCAGTTTTACAACACTGGCTGGGCTTGCTGCGGCGGGAATCCTAACAGACAATGTGGGATAGGTATAGGGGTTTGGAGACCTGGGTTCTGGGTCTGGCTGTACCACCAGCTCTCTGTCGGCCCCGGAGCCAGACACTGCTCTTCTCTGCACCTTACTCCTGTCCACACACCGTTGCCCATGCTGCTTTTTTGTCTTGGGTCTCCTTTCCACCCTCTCTCCCTTCTCCAATCTCAGCTTACCTATGTCTTCCGGAGATCTTTTACCTAACTCCCAGGGTGGGGCTAGCAGCTGACACCCTGACGACAGGCAAATGCATTTTGTTTTGAGTGGCTTAGAGAAACTAAATCTATAATATCCCTGAAATGGCCTGTTTCCTTGTCTGTCATCCACAGAAACCCACCAACCCATGAGCATCTCAAGTGGCCAAGAGCCTGGAGTCTGACTGCTTGGGTTCAAATCAAGGCTCTGCCACTTACTATCTATGTGGCTTTGGGACAGTTACTTACCTTTTTTGTGCCTCAGTTTCCTCATCTGTAAAATGAAAGTAACAAGAATAACATCTGTCATCCAGGTTATAATCATAACTAAATGAGCTGTTATCTGTAAAGTGCTTAGGACTGGGCCTGGCATGAGGTAAGCACATATTTAATACTAATTATCATCATCATTATTTGTATCCTCAGGGTCAGGCACACGACGGGTACTTGTGAAAGTGTTGATGGAAATCAGGTGATTTCCAGGTTATTTCCAGTTCTTTTTTTTTTTTTTTGAGACAGAGTTTCGTACTTGTTGCCCACGCTGGAGTGCAATGGTGCAATCTCGGCTCACTGCAACCTCTGCCTCCCGGGTTCAAGTGATTCTCTTGCCTCAGCCTCCTGAGTAGCTGGGATTCCAGGCGTGTGCCACCACAACTGGCTAATTTTTTATTTTTAGTAGAGACAAGGTTTCTCCATGTTGGTCAGGCTGGCCTTGAACTCCTGACCTCAGGTGATCTGCCCACTTCAGCCTCCCAAAGTGCTGGGGATTACAGGCTTGAGCCACCGCGCCTAGCCTAAGTTCTTTCCAGTTCTGCACATGCTTTTTTTTTTTTTTGAGACAGAGTTTTGCTCTGTCGCCCAGGCTGGAGTGCAGTTGTGTGATCTTGGCTCACTGCAACCTCCGCCTCCTGGGTTCAAGCGATTCTCCTGCCTCAGCCTCCCAAGTTGGGATTACAGGCATCCTCCACCACGTCCAACTAATTTTTGTATTCTTAGTAGAGATGGGGTTTCACCATGTTGGCCAGGCTGGTCTAGAACTCCCGACCTCAGGTGATCCACCTGCCTCAGCCTCCCACAGTGCTGGGATTACAGGCATGAGCCACTGCACCCGGCCTAAGTTCTTTCCAGTTCTGCACATGCCCCAAGGTTGTGCGAGTGGCAAGATGGAACAGGGAAAGCCAGGCAGCAGCTACAGTGGCGTAGACAGTGATTTGAGCACATGCAAGCTCGGACTGGTGGAGAGCGTGGCCAAGCGCCTCATCTGCGATCCTGGTTCTTTGCAGAAACCATCCTGCCTCCTCTCTTTTCAGCCTCAGCCATCCCCTTTAGGGGTTCGCTGAGGATCCACTGTCTGAAAGCTGTCATGAGTCTGAGCAGGTCAGCAGCTGACCAGCCCAGAGGAAGCCCTTTCTTCAGTTTCCTCAGGTGGCCACAGTGGTAAGTGACACAGGAGGAGAGAGGCTGGGCCAAACAAAATGCCCGCAGCCTTGCAGGGAGACGTGGAGTCTGCTATGAGTGAACAGTTCCCTCCTTCCCATGTCCCTCCCCACACACGTTTGCCCACAGGTTGCAACCTTTTTTATTTTTATTTTTGCCTTCATGGACCAGTCTTAGGAACCTCTGGCATCAATGGATGGAGAACTAGAAACACACAAGATTTGGGAGGCCTAAAAGATGATTTTTGTTATTTTATTTGTATATGCTCTGCTTTAAAAAAAAAAATTGATTCAAAACACCATAAGGTTATTCAGAGTGACCTAGCCTAGGCTGGCACTGGGCAAAGTTGTGTTTCCATCTTCCTGCCCCCAGGACATACATCTTCCTAACCCAGGTCCCTAGATGGTGGCCTCTCTTAGCTGCGCACCAACCAAGCCCAGCTGAGGTTGGCTGGTCTAGTGATCTTTCTCAGAACTATTTGCATTTGAGAAGCATGGGAAGCCCCAGCTCCCCACTCCTTCCAGGCCACAGTTCCCAAGAGCCCAATGCTCTGGGAGATGGTACCAGATAATCTTTCATACATTCAGTCAACAAATGTTTGCTGGTGCCAGGGCTGGAGATACAAAAGAGAAAATAAGGATCTTGCCCTCAAAGCCTCACCAATTATTGGGGAGATGTGCAAGCTACAAATAAGATAATTATGATAATAGAAAAGGGAATAAAATGCCACAGAAGGCCAATAACAGGAACTGACATTTGCTGAACTCCCGTGGCTGGGAGCTCTGCTATGTACTTTTATCATCCATGAACACACTGAAACCTCGCAATGACCCTGTGAAGCCCCCATTTTACACATGAGCAAATTGGGGCCCCGAGAACTACAGAAATCTGGCACAGGTCCCACAGCTCATAAGTGACTAAGCCAGATCTGTTAGGCTGAACTCTGTCTGAAAAGACAGGGAAGCTTCACAGAGGAGGTAGCTTTTAAATTGAGACTTGGAGGATGAGTAGGAGGTGGCCAGATCAAAAAGTTGAGGGAGAGGAGAGAGAAAGATGAGTACTACAGTCGGTGAGAACCAACGTAAGCTCAGCAACTTTAAGGAGTAGGGGAGAGCGACTACTCCTTCTTCTCTTCACCTCCCCTGGTCCAGAGTTGCTCACCCCTGGTCCAGAGCCTGCCCAGGGCATTCACACCCACACCTGGAAGCCCATGTCATCTGCTGAGGTATGTTCTCTTCCTTGTTTCCCTAGCTGGGAGAATTTCTGGGAGGCAAAGTGACAAGAATACCTGTTCTGGGACAGCCATGATCTGAATGTTTATGTCCCACCCCCTCAATTCCTATGTTGAAATCCTCACTCCCTATATGATGCTATTAGGAGGTGTAGCCTTTTGGAGCTGATTAGGTTTGGGGATGGAGCCCTCATGGCTGGGATTAGTGCCCTGATGAAAGAGACCCAAGAGAGACCCCTCACTCCTTCTACCATGTATGAACATGTTAATGCTCTATTTAATAATATATTAAGATACATGCAGTTACAGCAAGAACTAGTTTAATGTTAATAGCCAGGTATCATAATTATTATTACTTATTACTTCTAGGCTTAACCTTGACTGAGGGCTCTGGCTAGGAGAGAAAATATTTCTTAACCCATTTTTCACCTCTTAACAGTCTAAAACTTCCTGAGATGTATCTCTAAATATCTCTGTGGGGATTAAAAGCACCTTAGCAATGAAACTCCTTATACGTGGCTTTCCTAAGGAGCCAATGGTGTCCTCATAGCCATAAAGTCTAATCTGAAGATATAAAGGAGGCATGATTGGGGCCTCCATGCTGCATTCCCATCTGGGCACTCATCAGACACTGAATCTGCCAGTGCTTTGATCTTGGACTTCCCGGCCTCCAGAGTTGAGAGAAATAAATTTCTGGCTGTTTGTTTGTTTGTTTGGAGACACAGTTTCCCGCTTGTCACCCAGGCTGGAGTGCAATGGCACAATCTCGGCTCACTGCAACCTCTGCCTCCCGGGTTCAAGTGATTCTCCTGCCTCAGCCTCCCAAGTAGCTGGGATTACAGGCTCTTGCCACCACGCCTGGCTAATTTTTGTATTTTTACTAGAGACGGTGTTTCACCATGTTGGTCAGGCTGGTCTCAAACTCCTTACCTCCGGTGATCCACCTGCCTCGGCCTCCCAAAGTGCTGGGATTACAGGTGTGAGCCACCTCGCCTGGCCAATTTCTGTTGTCTACAAAGTATCCAGTGTGTGGTCTTTTGTTATAGCAGCCAGAACAAACTAAGACAGGGACCAAACCCACCTTGGTTCAAATCCCAACTTTGCAACTTCCTAGCTGTGTGAGCAAGTTGCCTTCCCTCAGTGAGCCTCAATTACTTCATCTGTAATAGGGGATAATAGGATCTCCTAAGCTTGTTCTCATGATTAACTGAGATGAGGTAGGCACATCTCCAGGCAGTGGACATAGCACAGTAAATGGCAGCTGTTATTGTTATTAGGAGGTATGTGTAAGAACACTTCGACTCTAAGTAGTTAATTTGGAGACTGAAACATTTTCCATGTGAGCAGATGCCCAGTGGCGCTAATGACAATCTGTGGGCAAAAAAATCTCCGCAGGATACATCCAGGATTAAATCAAATGAGGTAATTCATGGATAGAAAGTGCTCAGACCAGTGTCTAGCACGGACTGGGTGGTGCTCCAAAAATGAGAGCTCTCCCTGATATTTGCAATTCAACAAGCTTTCTTATGGAGATTTAAAACAATGTAAATAACCATGGTTTACAGGAGATATTTTTTCAGGAATTCATCTCATGTTCTCTATCAAGGGACCCCTATCTTGTGCAACCAATTTATCTCTCTTTACAAACCTTATTAGGTTCTGTCTGTGTACTTTCAAGAAAAGTTACTTTTTGGCAAGCTTGAATGGGAAAAGGGATATGATTGCTTTAAAACTAGAGATCTGGTGTGTAAGGTTGCCATGGAGATGATTTAATGTAAACTTTATTTTACAGCATGCCCAGCTAAGTAATTGGTCAGGAGGGAAGGGGAGAAGCTACGAGCAATTTCCTCCAAAAAAAGAAGAGGAAAAAAAAGTCACTGGAGAAAAGCTAGCAGATGAAGAGAAATCTTTTTCCACTCAGGGAACGGCAATTAAAAGGTTCACACTTCTGGTAAGAGCAGAAACTGCATGATTTGGCGCTTTCTTTCCTTTCTTGTTTTCTTCGTCTTTCTGTGGATTGAAATACAGGGGGGAAAATAGGAGTAGAGAAAGAAGAGGAAATAGCAAAGCTGATTAGTACTCCCAATTGAAAGGGTGTAGTATTTACAGCTATGAATAGGATAGCATTGGCTCCTAAGGAAAGCCATGTATAAGGGCTTTTATTGCTAAGGTGTTTTGAAGCCCCACGGAGATATTTAGACATACATCCCAGGAAGTTTTAGACTGTTAAGAGGTGAAAAATTGGTTAAAAGATATGTTCTCTTCTGGCCAGAGCTCTAAGTCAAGGTTAAGCCTAGCAGTAATAAATAATAGGTAAGAATTAGCGATACCTGGCTATTTATATTAAATGAATTCTTGCACTAACTGCATATATCTTAATATATTATTATATAGAGTATTAACATTTTACTAGTGTTTTATTGGTCTTTTAAAATTCTTTATTCTTTATTTTTTTATTTTTATTTTTTAGAGACAGGGTTTCATTTTGTCACCCAGGCTGGAGCACAGTGGCACGGTTGATCAAAGCTCATTGCCGCCTCAAATTCCTGGGCTCAAGCGATCCTCTCGCCTCAGCCTCCTGAGTAGCTGGAACTACAGGTGAGCACCATTATGTCTGGCGAATTTTTTTAATTTTTGGTAAAGATAGGGTTTTGCTGTGTTTGTTGCCCAGGCTGGTCTTGAACTCCCGAGCTCAAGTGGTCTTCCCACCTTGGCCTCCCAAAGTGTTGGGATTACAGATGTGAGCCACTGTACCTGGCTAGTCTTTTGCTTTTTATTTATGTTTTAGAGATGAGATCTGTCTATGTTACCCAGGCTGGCCTTGAACTCCTGGACTCAAGGAATTCAGCCTCCTTAGCCTCCCAAGTAGCTGGGACTGCAGGCACATGTGACCACACCCAGCTCATTAGTCGTCTTTTTTTTTTTTTTTTTTTTGAGACAGAGTCTCGCTTTGTCGCCCAGGCTGGAGTGCAGTGGCTCGATCTCGGCTCACTGCAAGCTCCGCCTCCCGGGTTCACACCATTCTCCTGCCTCAGCCTCCTGAGTAGCTGGGACTACAGGGGCCCGCCACCACACCTGGCTAATTTTCTGTATTTTTAGTAGAGACGGGGTTTCGCCATGTTAGCCAGGATGGTCTCGATCTCCTGACCTCGTGATCTACCCACCTCTGCCTCCCAAAGTGCTGGGATTACAGGCATTAGCCACCACGCCCAGCCTCATTAGTCTTTTTAAAAAGCAAGTTTTCTCTATTCATTAACCACTCCATTCACTAACTAATCTTCTGCTAAGCTTTTGGGCCATCAGTCAATTGAAAAATATTTATTGAGTGTTTAATGTTTGCCAGAGCCAGTGCTAAGCCTATGGGTATAATGGGAGGTAATCAAAGTAGGCAGGGGCCTTTCCTGAATGGATTTTATAGTCTAGAAAGGAAGGAAAATTATCGATGAAAAATTACATAATTGTATTATAGTTGTGGTAAAGGCCAAAAAGCACAAATCCAATGATGTGCAATCCTGTGCGAGCAGAATGTGAGAAGTATGAGTCTAAAGGCAAGTATGAAACATCACTCTTTCCAAACGTGAGTCTCAGAACTAAGAACTGGAATCCTGTGCACATGCTTTCCAATTCTGCACATTTATTTATTTATTTATTTTTATTTATTTTTGAGACAGGGTCTCACTCTGTCACCCAGGCTGGAGTGCAGTGGCACGCCCTTGGGTCACTCCAACCTCCACCTCCCAGGTTCAAGTGATTTTCGTGCCTCAGCCTCCCGAGTAGCTGGGACCAGAGGCGTGCCTGGCTAATTTTTGTATTTTTTGTAAAGACTGGGTTTCACCCTGTTGCCCAGGTTGGTCTCAAACTCCTGATCTCAAAGTGATCCACTGGCCTCGGTCTCCTAAAGTGCTGGGATTACAGGCGTGAGCCACCATGCCTGGCTTTTTTTTTTTTTTTTTTTTTTTTTTCAGACAGGGTCTCATTTTGTCACCCAGGCTGGAGTGCAATGGCACGATCATGTCTCACTGCAGACTTGACCTCTTGGGCTCCGGTAATCCTCCCACCTCAGTCCCCCGAGTAGCTGGGACTACAGGCGTGCACACCACAATGCCCAGCTAATTTCTACATTTTTTTTGTAGAGATGGGGTTTTGCCATGTTGCCCAGGCTGGTTTCGAACTCCTAGGCTCAAGCTATCTGCCTGCCTCAGCCTCACAAAGTGCTGGGATTATAGATGTGAGCCACCCTGCCTGGTCTAGCAAATTTAAATTTAAATTGTTTGTTTATTTTAGTGTCCATTATATGCAAGGTACAAAACAGACATGATCCTTGTCCTCAACAAGCTTGCACTCTAAGTGGGGAGACAGATATTGAGCCCTTATTATGGGCCTGGCACCAGGTGAAGCACTTACATGTATTATCTCATTTAAACTGCACGCTAACTTTATCAGATAGGTATTATTATCCCCATTTGTCTTTTTTTTATTTTTTATTTTTTTAACAAGGAAACCAAAGAAGCCAGCCCATTTTTCTTTTTTCTTTTTTTAATTTTTTTGACGGAGTCTCACTTTGTCATCCAGGCTGGAGTGCAATGGTGCTATCTCGGCTCATTGCAATTTCCGCCTTCCAGGTTCAAGCGATTCTCCTACCTCAGCCTCCCGAGTAGCTGGGATTACAGGTGCTTGTCACCACACCCGGCTAATTTTTGTATTTTTAGTAGAGACAGGGTTTCACTATGTTGGCCAGTCTGGTCTCAAACTCCTGACCTCAGGTGATCCATCCACCTCGGCCTCCCAAAGTACTGGGATTACAGGCGTGAGCCACCGTGCCCGGCCACCAGTCGATTTTTCATATGGGAAATGGAGTCACAGATTAGTGAAGCAACTTGCTCAAGGTCACACAACTAGTTAGTGGTGGATCAGAGATTTAAATCCAGACAGTGAGGTTTCAGGGCCTTGCTGCCAGGCTGCATGCTGCCAATCAGGCTGTGTGAGCCGCTGTTTGAAACTTCTTAGGCTCTTGGTCAGAAATTTGGAAGCATCATACTACGGAAGTGGTGGGAATAGCTTGAATTCAGGACAGAACTCCCCAAGGTTCAGAGGGGTTCCTGGGCAAAAAGAAAATCCCTTCCATTCCCCAGTGTTGGAGTTTAGCATGTCTTACCCCATCATTTTTCAGATAAGCCACGATTTGGACCTACTCTGAGAACTCAGAGGAAGCATTTAACAAAATTGATGCACTGGAGGGGAAGGACAGTTATGGGGCACCCAGATTAGCTGGGCAGTGCCAGGCCTGTTTCCAGGATCACAGGAAGAGAGCAGCCACCAAGCACATATGGCCTATGGGGATGGGCCTGGGAAAAGGAGAGAACCATAGGAGGCCGTGAGAAAGAGGTTACAGAGGCCGGGCGCGGTGGCTCACGCTTGTAATCCCAGCACTTTGGGAGGCCGAGACGGGCGGATCACGAGGTCAGGAGATCGAGACCACAGTGAAACCCCGTCTCTACTAAAAATACAAAAAAATTAGCCGGGCGTGGTGGCGGGCGCCTGTAGTCCCAGCTACTCGGAGAGGCTGAGGCAGGAGAATGGCGTGAACCCGCGAGGCGGAGCTTGCAGTGAGCCGAGATCGCGCCACTGCACTCCAGCCTGGGTGACAGAGCGAGACTCCGTCTCAAAAAAAAAAAAAAAGAAAGAGATTACAGAGGCTACAACCCTGGGCTGGGACTCTTGTGGGTCCTGCTTGGAAGTGACTCACTGTGTGGCTTTGGGCAGTCACTGTGCTCTCCTGAACCTCAGTTTCCTCTTCTGGCTATTCCCACTGCTTCCACAGTACAATGGGTTGTTTTGTTTTTTAATTGTTTATTTCTATAGGTTATTGGGGAACAGGTGGTATTTGGTTGCATGAGTAAGTCTTTTAGTGGTGATTTCTGAGATTTTGGTGCACCCATCACCTGAGCAGCATACACTGCACCCAATTTGTAGTCTTTTATCCCTCACCTCCTTCCCACCCAAATGCTTTTTTTGTTTGTTTGTTTGTTTGTTTTTGAGATGGAGTCTCATTCTGTTGCCCAGGCTGGAGTGCAGTGGCATGATCTCAGCTCACTGTAATCTCCGGCTCCCGGGTTCAAGCGATTCTCCTGCCTCAGCCTCCTGAGTATCTGGGACTACAGGCACGTGCCACCACCATGCCCGGCTAATTTTTGTATATTTTTAGTAGAGACGGGGTTTCACCATGTTGGCCAGGGTCTCAAACTCCTGGCCTCAAGTGATCTGCCTGCCTCAGCCTCCCAAAGTGCATGGATTTCAGGCGTGAGCCACTGTGCCCAGCATGATGTTTCCAAATGCCTGACCAATTGCCTAGAATGAGGAAATGGAGGCAAGGTGTTTGATCTTGCTCAAGGTCACATGGCTAAGAAGCGAGAAGCCTGGACACAAACCCAGGTTCTCCTCCCCACCTATCCCAGTCCTTCCCACTCTCAAAGGCCCAGCTCTCGCACCGAGCCAGCTCCCAGAGCAGGGGACTAGCTTGTTCTCAAGTGACCTTTCTCCCTACCCCTCTAAGCCACCCCAAAAGCCCCATCAGGGCCAGAACTAGGTACCATCCCCTCACCCAGCCCAACCCACCGCTGGGCACTCAACAGGATGGGCTTGTGATTGGTGGATGCAACTATTTGCCTGAAAAATAAAACCAACCTGGCATTTGCAGCCTCAGATGTTGGGGTGGCAAGCACTGCTTCGGTTACCTCTGAAATAATTAATGACAGTGCTTGTCTAATCTCACTTGAGGTGTGAGGAGCAGAAGAACAAGGGGGAGAGTTGCTGACTATGCCCCACGAGGGACTTAGAGGGCAATCTTTTTTTTTTGTCCTGCCTCAGGTTTATTTGTATAAATAGCATAGTAGGACCCCAGTCCCATGCAGACAGCAGCCCAGAGGGGTCGCACCAGTCCTTCTGTCCTCACATTGGCAGACAGAGGTCTCTACTCTGAAGCCTTTGTAGAGGCCTGGGCACCTTTGGGAGCCTGAGCTGGAACTGAAGCTGGAACTGTAGCCTGGGCCTTCGTTTGATCCTTGGCCTTGGCCTTTGGCCGACACAGCCTGAGCCCCTTGACAATGCGGGCATGAGCACGCTTCCCAAGCTTGGGGTGGGCAATGTAGGCAAGTCGATCGAGCTTGCGGCTAACACCCTTTGGGATCTTGGGCTTAACCTCCTTGGGGTTTACGAGGGCCTCGATAGCCTCAGCACGTGCACTCATGGCCTTGGCATTGTTGGCCTGCATCTTCTTTAGGACCTTCTTGTGCTTCTTGGCAAAGCGCGTGTTCCTCAGGAACTTGGGGTCCACCGCCTTAAAAGATTCGTAACTTTGTGATCGGGGTTTCTTAATACCATTTCTGTGCCATTTTCAGGACTGGTTGTGTGTGGTGTGGTTCTTGGACTTGGCCATGTCTGCACCTTAAGCCGCGGCTCCCCTAGAGGGCTATGTTGATAAACTGGGCCTTAGAGCCTTGGCTGAGACAGCCCCTTGATTCTTGCTTTTCAGGCTTCAAGATGGCAGACAGTTGGCCCGCAGTTCTCACTGAACCAGCTAGTCGTGTTATCACCTGGAAGAGACAACTCTAGACATGCTTTCCCTCATACTCAGGCCCACACATTCCCACACAAATGCACATGCGTGCAGTGCCCATCCAGGTCACATCATGAGGTTACTCCCAGGGTTACAGCTCATTCAGGACAGAGGAATTGCTGTGACCTCACACTGCCACTTCCCACTTGCTGTGACCCCACTGAGCCTAAGGCCA
This sequence comes from Nomascus leucogenys, assembly GCF_006542625.1. NCBI lineage: Eukaryota > Metazoa > Chordata > Mammalia > Primates > Hylobatidae > Nomascus > Nomascus leucogenys. The sequence goes on along the minus strand of NC_044404.1, from coordinate 23,302,521 downwards.
GTGGCTTCAGATGTGGCATCCACCCTGTGCCAGGCTCACTAGCAGCATCATGCCTCTCACAAAATCTGCATGAAGAGGAGCTTATTCGCCCTCACCCCCAATTTCCAGATGAGGAGACTGAGGCTTAGAGAATTTAAGGCACCTGGCTGGAATCCCATACATAGTATGTGGCAGAGATAGGGTTGAAGACCAGGTCCCAGGTCTCTGGGACTCTGATGCACATAACCGGTAAATCAATCCAAGAAAGCCAGCAGGTTAGTGGAAACCAAGCTGGCTGGAGATCCCACTGCGACTAATCATATAAGACTCAGCCCAGCCCTTCATGATATGTGGGAATGAAGCATCACAGGGATGTCACTGAGGAATGAAGCCCTATAAGTGTCTACCCCTGCCAAAATAACAAAAATGCGACTCTCAGGGGCCAGAACAGAACTGACACCCAGGCAGCCGTGGGGAGCTGGAAGGGCCTCTGCCCAGTCTGCCTCCTTGAGGGCAGAGGCTGGCACTGGGTTCCAGGAGCCTCCCGTGCCTCCCCCTGCTCCTGTCTCTCCCATTCTGTTTCCCAAAACATCTCCTCTGATCTCTTTAACATCCTGGGAGGTCTGCATCTTTCTCACCTCTGCAGGAAGGTGCTTGGAGAGCCAAGGCTGTTGGGTTAAAAATACAGAACTTGAAACTTCTGAGGACAGGGAAAGCAAAGTCCAACCTGCACAGTAGGTCTCAGGGTGACAAGAGAAGCTCTTCCTGCTGTGTCTGAGATACTGAGAATTTGCATGAAAATCTTCCAGGCCAGAGTCATCAGCTCAAAACTATTAAGCATTGTGACAACAAATAAAAACAATGGCAATTTATTTTTAATACTCTTTTTTAAATTATGGAAGTTATGCATGGTCATGTGTAAAAGAACATTTTTCTTTTTTTGTTGCTGTTGTTTTTTAGTTTAGTTTAGTTGTTTAGTTTGAGATGGGGTTTTGCATTTGTCATCTAGCCTGGAGTGCATTGGCACAATTATAACTCACTGTAGCCCCGAACTGCTGGGCTCAAGCGATCCCCCTGCTTCAGACTCTTGAGTAGCTGAGACTACAGCCTTGAGCCACCATTCCTGGCTAATTTTTGAAGTTTTTTGTAGAGATGAGATCTCACTATGTTGCCCAGGCTTGTCTTGAACTCCTGGCCTCAAGCATCCTCCCACCTTGGCCTCCCAAAGTGCTGGGGTTACAGGTGTGGGCCGCTGCGCCTGCCCATTCTTCTTTTTTTTTAATGCCTAAACAAAGATATGTGCGTGTATGTGTGTGTAGTGTTAGGATGTTTGTTCCTTTCTTTTGCTTTCTTTCCTTTTTCTACAAAAAGAATCATTCTATACTGTTCTGGAATATACTTTTTTCATTTAACAATACATAGTGGACAGCTTTCCAATATATTTACATCTATTAATTAATCTACAATTATATTAAGTAATTCACATGATTCAAAACTCCAGAGGTACACAACAATATTCAAAAATGAGCCTCCCTCTCACCCCTACCCCAGGTACCCGGTTATCTCCCCAAAAGCTTCCAGTGTTACCTTTCTTGTGCATCATTCTAGGGCTGCGTTAAGCATGGATAAGCAATTACGTATATGCATTGTCCCCCACCCCCCATTTTACATAACAGGACATACTGTATATCTTGTACATATAATACTGTTCTGCACCTTGCTTTTTTTTTTTTTTTTTCGAGACAGGCTCTTAAAGGCTCATGATTGTGCCACTGCACTCTAGGCCCAGACTTAGAGTGCAGTGACACAATCATGGCTCACTGCAGCCTCGACTTCCTGGGTTCAAGCAGTTCTCCTGCCTCAGCCTCCCAAGTAGTTGGGACCACAGGCGTGTGCCATCACACTCAGCTACTTTTTGTAAGTTTTTTAGAGAGATGGGATTTCACCATGTTGCCCAGGCTGGTCTCGAACCCCTAGGCTCAAAGGATTCGACCACTTTGCACACCCAAATTGCTGGGATTACAGGCATGAGCCACCGCACCCAGCCTGCACCTTGCTTTTTTCACTATAATACCATTTCCCAGCGGTCATTCATATCCATATGCAATATTTCATTCTTTTTAGTAGCTAGTAACATCCTGTGTGAGGTATGTAGACTCATTCATTCAGCTTTCTCTCACTGGTGGCCTTGTAGCTTGGGTCCAGTTTTTTTGCTTGTTGCGGTTATGAGTGCTTCAGTGAATCTCCTTGCACACGTATCTTTAATAAAAGCACTCATAGTTTTATTTCCTAGAAGTGGAATTGCTGTGTCAAAAAGTATGCATTTTAATTTGTAATAATTTAGTCATTATGTATGCATGTTTTAAATTTTAATAAATAATGTCAGATGATTTTCTCAAAGATTGTAGCAAGTTTTAAAGCATGAGTTTATGATCTGTGAATTGTATTTCAGTTTTTAAAAAAGAGCAATTTTTAAAAAATATTAGCTGGGTGTGTAGTGCATGCCTGTAGTCCCAGCTACTCAGGAGGCTGAGGTGGAAACCCAGGGGTTTGAGGCTGCAATGCACTATGATGGTGCCTGTGAGTAGCCACTGTACTTTATGCTGGGCAATATAGGGAGGCCCCATCTCTAAAAAAAAAAAAGGGTAGCAATTTGTGGCTCATTAACAGTTCCCTATATATTACTAATTGTTTAAATTGTTGTCAATATTGTAAGAGAAAAATAGTATCTCCTGGTTGTAAATGTGTATTCCCTGACCTCCCTGTGAGGGTGAGCACGATCTCCTAAGTGTTTTGGCCACTTGCAGTCAACTTCTATGAATTCTCTGTGTCCTTTGCCATTTTTCTTTTCTTTTTTTTTTTTTTTTTTTGAGACGGCGTCTCAATCTGTCGCCCAGGCTGGAGTGCAGTGGCATGATCTCGGCTCACTGCAAGCTCCGCCTTCCAGGTTCACGCCATTCTCCTGCCTCAGCCTCCCAAGCAACTGGGACTACAGGTGCCCTCCACCGCGCCCAGCTAATTTTTTTTTTTTTTTGTATTTTTAGTAGAAACGGGGTTTCACCATGGTCTGGATCTCCTGACCTCGTGATCCACCCACCTCGGCCTCCCAAAGTGCTGAGATTACAAGCGTGAGCCACCGTGCCTGGCCATTTGCCCATTTTTCTAGTGGGTTCTTTGTCTTCTTCCTATAAACTTCTTTTTTTTTTTTTTTTGAGATGGAATCTCCCTCTGTCTCCCAGGCTGGAGTGCAGTGGCATGATCTCAGCTTACTGCACCCTCTGCCCTCCAGCGTTCAAGCGATTCTTGTGCCTCAGCCTCCCAAGTAGTTGGGATTACAGGCGTGTGCCACCATGCCCAGCTAATTTTTGTGGGGTTTTTTATTTGTTTGTTTTTTGAGACGGAGTCTCACTCTGTCACCCAGGCTGGAGTGCAGTGGCGCAATCTCCACTCACGGAAACCTCCGCCTCCCAGGTTCAAGTGATTCTCCTGCCTCAGCTTCCCAAGTAGCTGGGATTACAGGCGCCCACCATCACGCCTGGCTAATTTTTGTATTTTTAGTAGAGACGGGGTTTCACCACGTTGGCTGGTCTCAAACTCCTGACCTCAGGTGATCTGCCTGCCTCGGCCTCCCAAAGTGCTGGGATTACAGGCGTGAGCCACCTCGCCCGGCCCCTATGCACTTCTTAGGATAATTCTTTGTATGAACCCTTTGTTTTATGTGGAAAAATTTGTCCCTAATCTGTTATTTTGGCTTTGTTAATAGTGTCGTTGCCATAAAGAAAAATTTATTTTTTGCGTAGTCAAATCTATCAAGCATAATATTTTAAGAAAAATAAATTTATTTTTATCTGTAAAAATACACATTTTTAATAGTGTGATTTCTATGAATGTTGATTTTGCTCGCGAGCCATATGCTTTACTATTCTAGGTAAAGTGAAAAATAGAAAATAACAATCAGTTGATAACATCAAGCTTGTTTACATTCCTTTGTTTCAGATGACTCTCCTGCCTCCAGACGATGATGATGATGGTGATGATGAAAACATCTACCCTGTACCAGGTGCTGTGCTAAACTCTTCGCACACATTATCTCACTTCATCCTTACAGCAGCCTTTGGAGGTAGGGTTTTTTTGTTTTGGTTTGGTTTGGTTTTTTGTACCTTTTTATTTATTTATTTAGAGACAGGATCTGGCTCTGTTGTCCAGGCTGGAGTGCAGTGGCACAATCACAACTCACTGTAACCTTGAATTCCTGGGCTCAAGCGAGCCTCCCACCTCAACCTCCTGAGTGACTGGGACTACAGGCGTACTCCACCATGCCCAGTTAATTTTTTTTTTTGAGACAGAGGGGTCTCACTGTGTTGTCTAGGCTCATTTTTTTAATTGAAATACAATTCATAGATCATAAGATTATCCTTTTAAAGTGTACCATTCAGGCCGGGTGCGGTGGCTCATGCCTGTAATCCTAGCACTTTGGGGGGCCAAGGTGGGTGGATCACTTGAGGTCAGGAGTTTGACACCAGTCTGGCCCACATTGTGAAACTCTGTCTTGATTAAAAATACAAAAAATTAGGCTGGGCGCGGTGGCTCATGCCTGTAACCCCAGCACTTTGGGAGGCTGAGGCAGGCAGATCACCTGAGATCGGGAGTTCAAGACCAGCCTGACCAACATGGAGAAACCCTGTCTCTATTAAAAATACAAAATTAGCTGGGTGTGGTGGTGCATGCCTGTAATCTCAGCTACTTGGGAGGCTAAGGCAGGAGAATTGCTTGAATGTTTTAGAGGTGGAGGTTGCAGTGAGCTGAGATCATGCCATTGCACTCCAGCCTGGGTGACAGAGTGAGACTCTGTCTCAAAGAAAAAGAAAAAGAAATAAAAAATAAAGTGTACCATTCAGTGATTTTGTTTAGTATATTCACAAAGTTGTATAATCACCACCATTATTTAAACCCAGAACATGTTCATCACCCCAGAAACAAATCCTGTGGTAGGTACTGTTTTCATCACCATTTTACAGATGAGGAAACTGAGGCTCAGGCAAAGTAAACTGGCCAAGACCCCACAGCCAGGTCTGGGTTTGAGCCTAAGCCCCATGGCCTGGGGTGGCATCCTTCTCAGTGAGATTCATTGTTCTAGACCAGGAACTAGTACACTATTCTGTAAAAGGCCAGATAGTAAATATTTTAGGCTTTATGGGTCATTCAATAATTAGGGTTTTTTTTTTTAAATCGAATTTAAGGCAAAACAAAGACAACTCCGTATAAGGAAGTGATTTCTAAGTTCCTAAATATCTGAAAGTGGGTCAAGATTCCATGGGAAGTAGTCAAGCTGAGGGCAGACAGCAGAGACAGTCTTAAAGAGTTGGATTCAGAACAGACTTATTGGAGCCAGGGACTCCAGTTCAAAGTCAGGAGCACCAGATGTGTGCGGCACCATCCAGCTCAGCCACCCCCTTGTTTAAGAGCACACCGGGCACATAGTAGGCCCTTTAGGTGATGTGTTGTGAGGTCTGACATTCATTTGCTGCCCTGGCCTCTTTGAGCCTCATGGGGCCCCAAAGGCCAGTTCCCACCCTGCTAGTTCCCCCATCAGCCAGATGAGCTTCACCCACCTGGTCCTCAGCATAGCCAGTTTCACCTTCCTGCCAGCCCAGGGAATCATTCAAACAAGCAGTCACATCCTCTCGGAAACTGGGAGGCACCACACCCTCTTGTTTACTGCCAGGCCCACCTCCCATGGCCCCTGTTTGTTCTGTCCCCGAGTGCAACCCTCCTGTGGCCCTGCAATCAACTTCTGTTTGTTTTCTTTTTTGGTGTTTTCTTTTCTTTTTTCTTTCTTTCTTTTTTTTTTGTTAATTTTTCTTTTATCGTTTTTTGAGACAGGGTCTTGCTCTGTCACCCAGGCTGGAGTGCAGTGGCACAATCATAGCTCACTGTAGCCTTGAACTCCTGGGCTCAAACAATCCTCCCACCTTGGCCTACCAAACTGCTGGGATTACAGGAGTGAGCCACCATGCCCAGCCTGCTCATTGGTTTCTTCTGCTTATTTTTAGTTGTCGTGTGTTCTGCCATCTTGTGCTATTTAGGGTGACGTCTTTCTGTCACCAGTGGGGTGCATAGAAGGTAACTAGATCAGAGGGCATCTGCTTCCCTTTCTCAGCATCCATTCCCTTTTCTCATGGGGTCAGCAACTTGATTTTCCTGTAGGGAGTCCCTCTCTCCCTCTCCTTCTCCCACTCAGGCCTTGTGGTTCAGGTAGAAAAAATAGAGAATGAATCCAGCTATATTTGAGTTGGTGCTATTCCTAGACATTTTCAGTTATGTGAGCCAATAAGTATTCTCTTCCCCTCCCACTTTTTTGGAATCTTAGTGCAAAAGAGTCTTGACTAACAATACACTCAAAAAATGCAGATTGAATGAATAAATGCATTCCCAGTTGCTGCTATGCTTCTTGGCACATGGTAGGTCTTAATCTAATGAAGGCCTTCATTTAGGAGAGAAGAAAACGTATCTGTTGGAAACAGAGCCAGGTCTAAGATAAGAAGTCTAAGATAGTATGAAAAAAGTTGATCTAAGAGAGTGTGAAAAAACTTGGGGCTAGGCACAGTGGCTCACGCCTGTAATTCTAACACACTGGAAGGCTGAGACAGGAGGATCATTTGAAGCCAGCAATATGAGATCATTTGGGGCAATACAGAGAGACCTATCTCTTAAAAAAAAAAAAAATTCCTGTAATCCCAGCACTTTGGTAGGCAGAGGTGAGCGGATCACTTAAGGTCAAGAGTTCGAGACCAGCCTGGCCAACATGGCGAAACCCCGTCTCTACTAAAAATACAAAAATTAGCTGGGCATGATGGCACATGCCTGTAATTCCAGCTCCTTGGGAGGCTGAGGCAGGAGAATCGCTTGAACCCAGGAGGCAGAGGTTGCAGTGAGCCGAGATTGTGCCACTGCACTCCAGACAGGGTGACAGAAAAAGACTCCATCTCAAAAAAAATTAAAATTATAATTAAATAATTAGCCAGGTGGAGTGGTGCACACCTGTGGTACTAGCTCCTCAGGAGGGTGGGGTTGAACCCGGGAGTTTAAGGCTGCAGTGAGCTATGATCGCGCTACTGCACTGCAGCCTGGGTGATGGAATGAGACCTTGCCTATTTAAAAAAAAAGAAAGAAAACTTTGGGCAGCATATTGTCATGTACTCAAGATCCCCAAGGAAGCCACTAAGAACCAGAAAGAATTGGTCTGCCCAGGCGGACCCTCCCTGTATCGGTATCACAGTCTCTTGGTGGTCCTGTCCCCTAGTATGGGTTATCCAAGCACAAGGCTTCCTTCCCCAGGTGTGTACAGTGGATCTGGAGAGCATCACACATTTGGTCATTCAGTCTTCAATGAAACAAGCCATCGGGAGGTTACCAAAGCACAACAAAGTCTCATTTCTAAAATAGTTCAGGCCAGGTGCAGTGGCTCACGCCTGTAATCCCAGCACTTTGGGAAGCTGAGGTGGGCGGATTGCCTGAGCCCTGGAGTTCTAGACCAGCCTGGCCCACGTGGTGAAACGCTGTCTCTACTAAAAATACAAAAATAGGCCTGGTGCAGTGGCTCACGCTTGTAATCCCAGCACTTTGGGAGGCTGAAGTGGGTGGATCACCTGAGGTCAGGAGTTCGAGACCAGCCTGATCAACATGGCGAAACCCTGTCTCTACTAAAAATACAAAAATTAGCTGGGCAGAGTGGCGGCACCTGTAATCCCAGCCACTTGGGAGGCTGAGGCACGAGAATCCCTTGAACCTGTGAGGCAGAGGTTGCAGTGAGCTGAGATCGTGCCACCGCACCAGCCTGGGTGACAGCGGAGGCTCTGTCTCAAAAAAAAAAAAAAAAATTAGCTGGAAATGGTGGCACGCGCCTGTAGTCCTAGCTACTCCAGAGGCTGAGGTGAGAGAATTGCTTGCTTGAACTCAGGAGGCAGAGGTTGCAGCGAGCTGAGATTGCACCACTGCACTCCAGCCTGGGCAACAGCAAAAACTAAAATAATAATAATAATAATAATAATAGGCTGGGCTCGGTGGCTCACGCCTGTAATCCCAACACTTTGGGAGGCCGAAGCAGGTGGATCACCTGAGGTCAGAGTTCTAGACCAGCCTGGCCAACATGGTGAAACCCCATCTCTACTAAAAATAGAAAAATTCGCCAGGCGTGGTGGCAAGCGCCTGTAATCCCAGCTACTTGGGGGGACCAAGGCAGGAGAATTGCTTGAACCTAGGAGGCGGAGGTTGCAGTGAGCCAAGATCGTGCCATCACACTCCAGCCTGGGGGGACAAGAGCAAGACTTTGTCTCAAAAAAAATAATAATAAAATAAAATAAAAATAATAATAATTTAAATAAATAAATAAATAAAATAGTTCAATCTAGTGACCACAGTTACAGTCTAGGAAGAGGTGTTAAGCTGGGCCCATGAACCCCCACAATAGCTCCATGGAGAGAATTCAGGTGGAGCCTGGATAGGGAAAAATTACATCTGTGTTCTCATCATCATGTATTTGAAAGTTAGCATCACTTCAATTATGAATGGAGGTTATAAACCACTTACTATTAGTAATTTCTGTGGCTTTTGTACCCACGAAAAATCACAGATATGTTTGTATCACTTTATGGTTATCACAGAAAATATATTTTATGCTCATCACTACTTTGAAATTAGAGTGGTTATTAGACCAGCTGCTAAATCTTGTTATGTAATGTGTTAATAAAGCAGTACTTTTATTATTATGTCATGGATTTGTCAGGGTTTAAAAATATATATATTTTGACAACTATATTTCCTTATAATTGGTTTCCTTAGCAATTCTATGTATTTTATTTTATGCATTTTAAAACATGTTCTTAAATAACACTACCGCTGGGCATGGTGTCTCATGCCTGTAATCCCAGCACTTTGGGAGGCCAAGGTGGGTGGATCACTTGAGGTCTGGAGTTCCAGACCAGCCTAGCCAACATGGTGAAACTCCATCTCTACAAAAAAATGCAAAAATTAGCCAGGCATGGTGGTGAACACCTATAGTCCTAGCTACTCAGGAGGCTGAGACAGGAGAATTGCTTGAACCCGGGAGGTGTTCCATTCAACATAGCAATCCCATTACTGGGTGTGTACCCACAGGATAATAAATTATTCTACCAAAGAGACACATGCACTTGTGTGTTCATCACAGTACTATTCATAATAGCAAAGACATGGAATCAACCTAGATGCTCTTCAATGGATTGGATAAAGAAAACATGGCCGGGCATGGTGGCTCACGCCTGTAATCCCAACACCTTGGGAGGCCGAGGCAGGTGGATCACCTGAGGTCAAGAGTTCAAGACCAGCCTGGCCAACATGGTGAAACCTTGTCTCTACTAAAAATACAAAAAAAATTAGCTGGGGTGGTGACACGCTCCTGTAGTCCCAGCTACTTGAGGAGGCTGAGGGAGGAGAATCGCTTGAACCCAGGAGGCAGAGGTTGCAGTGAGCCAAGATCGTGCCACTGCACTTCAGCCTGGGTGACAGAGGGAGACTCTATCTAAAAAAAAAAAAGAACAAAATCATTACTTTTGTAGCAACATGGATGCAGCTGGAGGCCATTATCCTAAGTGATTAACACAGAAGCAGAAAACCAAATGTGAAATGTTCTCACTTATAAATGGCAGCTAAGCACTGGGTACACATGGACATAAAGATGGGAACAATAGAGGCTGGGGACTCCTAGAGCAGGGAGGAAAGGAGGGGGCAAGGGTTGAAAAACTGCCTATTGGGTGCTATGCTCAGTACCTGGGTGATGGGATCACTCATATCCTAAATCTCAGCATCACCCAATATACACATGTAACAAACCAACACATTGTACCCCTTGAATCTAAAATAAAAGTTGAAATTTTAAAACTAAAATGAAGGCTGGGCATGGTGGCTCACACCTGTAATCCCAGCACTTTTGGAGGCAGAGGCAGGAGGATCCCTTGACCTTAGGAGTTTGAGACCAGCCTGGCCAACATAGTGAAACTCTGTCTCTACAAAAAAACACAAAAACTAGCTACTTGCGGTGGTGCATGCCTGTAGTCCCAGCTACTCAGGAGGCTGAGGCAGGAGAATCCCTTGAGGCTGGGAGGTTGAGGCTGCAGTGAGCTATGTTCATGACACGACACTACAGCCAGGGTGACAGAGCAATACCCTGTCTCAAAAAATAAAAATAAATAGGCCAGGCGCAGTGGCACATGCCTATAATCCTAGCACTTTGGGAGGCCAAGGCAGGCAGATCACTTGCGCTCAGGAGTTCGAGACCAGCCTGAATAATATGGTGAGACCCCATCTCTACTAAAAATACAAAGTTAGTCGGGCATGGTGGCACATGCTTGTGATCTCAGCTACTCAGGAGGCTGAAGTGAGAGGATCACTTGAGCCCGGGTAGCAGAGGTTGCAGTGAGCCAAGATGCTGCCATTGCACTCCAGCCTGGGTGACAGAGCAAGACCCTCTCTGAAAATAATAATAATAATAATAATAATAAATAAAATAAAAAACTAAAAGCATGTTCTGAGGAGGAGTCCATAGGTTTTACCAGATTGCCAAAGGAGTCCACAGCATAAAAGCAGGTTAGGAATCCCTAACTAGCCCTGCTGTTATTCCACGATTCTAATTCTTAGCCTCAGTGAACCTCAGCCTGCCCATCTATAAAAATGGGAACATCAATACCTATCTCATAAGATTGCTGCAATGTTTAGATGAAATATGCATAGTGTCTGCCTGCTTAACATGTGGGAAGAAATAGGTACGTGCTGACTTCTCTTCCTCCATCTCCAGCAATTCCCAACTAGTGGTGCCTTGGAAAGCACAGGAATTTGACACCAGATCTTCCTGGGTTCAAATTCCATTTCTGCCATTTTAGCTGAGGGACTTAACCTCTCTAAATCTGTTTCCTCATCTTTTAAAAGGGGTCATTTCTTTCTAGCAGTATTACAAGGATGAAGATCTTAAATATGTAAAATGCCCTACATAGCCTGGCACCGAGTGGGTTTCAAAAAATAGAAGCTGCCACCATCATCGATGGTCCCATCAGTTCCTGGACACTGCCTAGCACACACCAAATTTTTTTCTTTGCTAGAGAATCACTCTCATCCTCAGCCCATCCCTAAATGGTCTCAGTCACCCTCTTGTAAGTGATAAGCAAGGGTTTAGGGGTCCCTCCTCCCTGATCTGCTGTCCCCCTGTCACCCCCTCAACATAAGCTCTGGAGGCAGCCCAGCAGGACAAACTTGGTGCTGTCATTATGCATAAAACACCAGGTGAGCCAGGCACAGTGGCTCACACCTGCAATCCCAGCTACTTAGGAGGCTGAGGCAAGAGGATCTCTTGAGTCCAGGAGTTCCGGTGAGCCGTGATCGCGCCACTGCACTCCAGCCTGGGTGACAGAAAGAGACCTGCCTCTTAAAACAAAACAAAACAAAACCAAAAGGCCCACCAAGTGGTCAGAGCTGAAATGTCCTCTAGACCTTGTGTTATAAATGGGGAAACTGAGTCCCAAGAGAGTGAAGGCACTTACTCAAGGTTGTGTAGATTTCCTTCTGGGACATGGATACAGTTGCTGTCCTTTGTACAAATTGCCTCATCTCTTCTCTGCATTCTTCCTGCCTAAGAAGCAAGAAATGAGACAGAAAGACCATGCAGGGTCAACTCTAGGCTTTTCAGGAATGGATGGGTGAATACAAACAGAAAATAATAACAAGAGCCAGGACAGGCGCGGTGGCTCACGCCTGTAATCCCAGCACTTTGGGAGGCTGAGGCAGGTGGATCATCTGAGGTCAGGAGTTCGAGACCAGCCTGGCCAACATGGTGAAAGCCCGTCTCTATTAAAAATACAAAAAGGGTGTGGTGGTGGGCGCCTGTAGTCCCAGCTACTCGGGAGGCTGAGGCAGGAGAATCACTTGAACCTGGGAGGCGGAGGTTGCGGTGAGCTGAGATCGTGCCACTGCACTCCAGCCTGGGTGACAGAGTGAGACTTTGTTTCAAAAAAGATAATAATAATTTAAAAATAACAATAACAAGAGCCAAATATTAAGCATTTGATTATGCCTGGCCTCAAGACCTGTACACATATCACCTCTCCGCCCCTGAATGAAGTAGGTATGACTATCCCCATCTTACGGAAGAGGAAATCCCAGAGAAGGTAACATATCTTACCCAAAGTCACATAGCTTGTCAGGGCCAGGGTCTGAATCTAGAGCTGTCTGATTTAGCACGTATACTCTTTCCTCTATGAAAACCCAAAACTTTCATTGGAAAGTTCCAGTGGGTTCCACTGGGTTCCAGTGCTGCTGTGACTTTTTTTTTTTTGAGACGGAGTCTCGCTCTGTCGCCCAGGCTGGAGTGCAGTGGCACCATCTCGGCTCACTGCAGGCTCCGCCCCCCGGGGGTTCACGCCATTCTCCTGTCTCAGCCTCCCGAGTAGCTGGGACTACAGGCGCCGGCCACCATGCTGGGCTAATTTTTTTTGTATTTTTAGTAGAGACGGGGTTTCACCGAGTTAGCCAGGATGGTCTCGGTCTCCTGACCTCTTGATCCGACCGCCTTGGCCTCCCAAAGTGCTGGGATTACAGGCGTGAGCCACCGCGCCCAGCCTGCTGTGACTTTTACAGCCTTGCTGTTGCATGGGGCCAGCACTGTCCTAGCTGGGGCCCCTACTCCTGCAGCTCTCCCCAGTATAGCACTGTGCTCTCCACTCCCCAGCCCCCATTGTTTTTTTGTTTTGTTTTGTTTTTTTTTTTGAGACAGAGTCTCGCTCTGTCGCCCAGGCTGGAGTGCAGTGGCGCAATCTCGGCTCACTGCAAGCTCCGCCTCCCGGGTTCACGCCATTCTCCTGCCTCAGCCTCTCTGAGTAGCTGGGACTACAGGCGCCCGCCTCCACGCCCGGCTAATTTTTTGTATTTTTAGTAGAGACAGGGTTTCACCGTGGTCTCGATCTCCTGACCTCGTGATCCGCCCGCCTCGGCCTCCCAAAGTGCTGGGATTACAAGCGTGAGCCACCGCGCCCGGCCTCCCCAGCCCCCATTGTTAAAAGTCGGTGTCCACCGCGGCCCCAGCATGCTCCAGTGAGAACCCAGTTTCAAGAGGAGCCCTGGAGCTGACCTGCCACCCACCCCATGGGCACCCTGCTCCTTCTTTTTCAAGATTATGAGGCAGGCATAGACCTAATAATTGTGTTTGTATTGGGGTTGATTTATATTTGTGCTCAGCATGCATCCACACCCCCTACCACGAAAGGAGATGGGCACGTCTTGCCTTCGAAAGAAATATAATTAAGGCAATTTAGCATCTTTCTCAAAGGATGCTCTTCCTCCACATGGGAGGAAAAGTTTTTGGAGCTGCTTTAGAATATTTGAAGTTTAATTCTGTGATGCTCACAGCTGGTCCAATCTGGAGGAGGCTGAGGGGTAAAAAGGGGGAAGCTTTTTTTTTTTTTTTTTTTTTTTTTTGCCTAGCTCCTGGGGCAGGAGGGGAGGAGCCACTAACTCAAGGGATGACTTGCTTTGTGATTTTGAGGAGGTCTCCCCCATTTTGAGCCTCAGTTATCACATTTATTGAAACAAAAATAGCCGGGCGCGGTGGCTCACGCTTGTAATCCCAGCACTTTGGGAGGCCGAGGCGGGCGGATCACGAGGTCAGGAGATCGAGACCACGGTGAAACCCTGTCTCTACTAAAAATACAAAAAATTAGCCGGGCGTGGAGGCGGGCGCCTGTAGTCCCAGCTACTCAGAGAGGCTGAGGCAGGAGAATGGCGTGAACCCGGGAGGCGGAGCTTGCAGTGAGCCGAGATTGCGCCACTGCACTCCAGCCTGGGCGACAGAGTGAGACTCCGTCTCAAAAAAAAAAAAAAAAATTTTTTTGGGCCGGGCACAGTGGTTCACACCTGTAATTCCAACACTTTGGGAGGCAGAGGCGGGCGATCACCTGAGGTCAGAAGTTCAAGACCTGCCTGGTCAACATGGTGAAACCCCGGTCTCTACTAAAAATACAAAAATTAGTTAGACGTGGTGGCGAGCAAATGTAATCACAGCTACTCGAGAGGCTGAGGCAGGAGAATTGCTTGAACTTGGGAGGTGGAGGTTGCAGTGAGTCAAGATGGCGCCATTACACTCCAGTCTGGGCAACAAGAGTGAAACTCCATCTCAAAAAAAAAAAATTTTTTTTTGTAGAGACAGAGTCTCCCTAAGTTGCCCAGGCTGGTCTCAAACTCCTGGGCTCAAGTGATCCTCCTGCCTCAGTCCCTCAAATATGTTTATTTTATTTAAATCATACAAATTACATGCCTGTAAAAAAATGCCAACAATACTGTACATAGGAGAATAAAAGGGAAAGTTCCTTGCACTAGCCCCATCCCCTTCTGCCTGCAGCTGGTCACTGTTAGCAATTTGCTATGATTCTTTTTAGGATTACTTTTCTAGCTAAATGCTAGAAACTTACCATACTTAGCACAGAAAATTATCATATCGATATATAGAAATCTACCAAGTTATTTTTAATTTCTTTATGGTTGTTCGTAATGTAGATACAGTATCATCTATTTAACCAAAGGCAATTCAAAGGCATTTAGGGCATTTTCGGTTTTTTTCACTATGATAAACATTCAGCTGTGTGCATTTAGGAGGGTATTTTTCTAAGATGATATTTAACAATAAAATTACCAAACGGCATGCTTACTTACAATTTTGATAGATGCTGCCAAATTGTTCTCCAAAAAAGACTGCCTGGATATGCATTTCTGCCAGTAGTTAATCTTGGGGCATTTCCTTGCACCCTAGCCAATACTCAATATTATCAATCTTTCTTAAATTCTCCAGTCTGACTGGTGAATATCAACTCTAATTCAAAATTATCTTTTTTGTTTGTTTGTTTTTGAGATGGAGTCTCACTCTGTTGCCCAGGCTGGAGTGCAGTGGCTTGATCTTACCTCACTTCAACCTCCGCCTCCTGGGTTCAAGCGATTCTGTCTCAGCCTCTCAGGTAGCTGAGACTACAGGAGTGCACCACCACACCTGGCTAATTTTTGTATTTTTAGTAGAGACGGGGTTTCGCCATGTTGGCCAGGCTGGTCTCAAACTTCTGACCTCAGGTGATCCACCTGCCTTGGCCTCAAAGTGCTGGGATTGCAGGCATGAGCCACCAGGCCTGGACCAAAATTATCTTTTGAATTTTTTTTTTTTTTTTAGAGATAGGGTCTCACTCTGTCACACAGGCTGGTCTTGAACTTCAGCTCACTGCATAGCTCACTGCAGCCTCTAACTCCTGGGCTCGAGCAATCCTCCTGCTTCTGTCTCCTGAGTAGTTAAAACTATGTAGGTGCATGCCACCACACCCAGCTATTTTTTTACTTTTTGTAGAGACGAGGTCTCCTTATGTTGTCCAAGCTGGTCTTGAACCCCTGACCTCAGGCAATCCTCCCCGCTCTGCCTCCCAAAGTGTTGGAATTACAGGCGTGAGCCACCGCGCCTGGCCTGAATGTTTACTTCTACATGGAATTTGGAGGTTCTTTATGTTTTGAAAAGAATACCTGAGATTTTGAAAGGATGCTCAGGAATCTCAAATGTGTCTGTTAATTATCCATTCCAGAAAGTTCCCTTGAATTTCAGAGACTGTCAAACTGTCTTGTCTTTGGAGAGATGAGAGTTGCTCTTTCTACAATATCTGAAGGTTAAATTTAGAAGCAGCATTCATGTATTATTATTATTTTTTTCCAAGCCACTTTTTAGAATTCAGTCCTGCTTTTCAGCTTAGCTGGGTCCCTGTGGGAGTGGTATGATGAGACTGCAAGGTGATGAGACTGGTATGTGTGTGGGTTTACCACATCAGCCCTTTTTCTCTCTGCTCAACTCAACATAGAGAAAGAACCCACTCCTTACCAGATTCCTCTCTATAATGAGAATGTAACATGCATGCACTCAGCAGGAAAACCCTTCAAGAACAAGGCCCTTGTGCACTTCAGGGGTACAATGAAGAGAAAGGCAGGGAAGTAACTTTTCAGAGCTGTCAGTGGCGCCAGGCACACTGCTGGCTACTCTCCCTAAGCTCCTTTAACCTCAATCTTATAAAGGTAGATGTTACTATTGCTTTTTTTTTTGAGACAAGGTCTCGCTTTGTCACCCAGGCTGGAGTACAGTGGCGTGATCATGGCTCACTGCAGCCTCGACCTCCTGGGCTCAAACAATCTTCCCACCTCAGCATCCCAAATAGCTAGGACTACAGGTGCACACCACCACACCTGGATAATTCTGATTTTTTTTGTAGAGATGGGGTTTCACCCTGTTGCCCAGGCTGGTCTCAAACTCCCGGGCTCAAGCGATCCACCTGCCTTGGCCTCCCAAAGTACTGAAATTACACGCATGAGCCACTGCACCCAGCCTACGATTCCTATTTCATAGCTGGAGAAACAGACTCGACCAAGCGATGTGGGCCCCAGAGCCAGCTCCCTACACTGGAATCCTGGCAAAGTCATTTATTTGCCATGAGACCTTGGGCAAGTGTCTACCCTTCTTGTGCTATTTCCTCACCTGTAAAATGGGGATAACAAAGTACACAGACCTCACGGGTGGACTGGGAGACTTCATATGCAAAGTACTTCTGAAGACAGTTCCTGGTATCCAGTAATCCCCTGTTAATAGGTGGCTCTTTTTTTTGTTTTTTTTTTTTTTTTTTTGCAGCTCCCCAAGATAATCTGGGGAGAGCTTTTTCAGTCCTCTGAGGCTCAGATTGTTCATCCATAAAATGGGCATGATAATCCCCTCCCCAAAGGCTGTTGTGTAGATTAATTAAGGAATTACTTAAGTGCTGTGCCTGGTGCGGAAGAACATAGCAGAGAGGGAAGCAGTGCTTGTCACCTTCCCAGCTTCCTCTGTTTCCCTGTTTGCCTTCTCTTATTGATTGACATGTTCAGAGGAGTGTTGTCCTGGAATACTCTGTTAGCCCAATACATGGGGGGTGACTTACAAGACTGGCAGGTGGTAGGGTTATCTGAGGATGCTCTCTGTGTCTCTCCCTAAGTCTGGGATCAGTCCTGTTAGAACCTAGTGGACTTCAGCCAGGTGTGGTAGCTCATGCCTGTAACCCCAGCACTTTGGGAGGCCGAGGTGGGAGGATCACTTGAGGTCAGTAGTTTGAGACCAGCCTGACCAACATGGTGAAACCCCATCTCTACTAAAAATACAAAAATTAGCTGGGCATTGTAATGCACACCTGTAGTCCCAGCGACTCGGGAAGCTGAGGCAGGAGAATCGCTTGAATCCGGGAGACAGAGGTTGCAGTGAGCCGAGATCACCCACTCCAGCCAGGGTGACAGAGCAAGACTCTGTCTCAAAAAACAAAACAAAACAAAACAAAACAAACAAAAAACTAGTGAACTTCTCAGAAATAGTCCTAATTTTTGTCTCCTCATCTTTTTCCCCACACCACTGCCTGGAGTCAGGACCTACACCTCTCATGACAGCCTGCTGCCTGGACTCCCCCATTGCAGACCCTTGTCTTCCTGCATCCTATACCTGAGTTCTGGAGTTTTCTCCATATCACACACAAGTGTGGAGTAAACCTTTACTGTCTATTCAACCCCCTGATTTTTCTGGGGCACTCACTATGCACCTGGCCCCATGCTAAACACTTTATCGGCATGGTTTCACACGCGCCTGCCAACACAGGTAAATACTTTTACTATGCCCATTTCGCAGATGAGCAAGGGAGGGAGGAGTTGGGATGTGAACAAGCTGGAAACCTCACATAGTTCTGTGAGGAAACTAATAAGCCTGCTTTATATTATTTTATTCATTCAGGAAACAATACTTACTGTGGGTCTAATGTGTGCAGGCCTCCTTCTAGGTCCGGGGGAACCAGGTGTGGTGTGGTGCATGCCTGCAATCTCAGCACTTTGGGAGGCCCAGGTGAGAGAGTTTCACCATGTTGGCCAGGCTGGTCTCGAACTCGTGACCTCAAGTGATCCACCTGCCTCGGCCTTCCAAAGTGCTGGGATTACAGGCATGAGCCACCGTGCCCAGCCCACCATTGCCTTATTATTAATAAGAATAATTTTTTCTTTAACAGTGTGAGTGGGAACAATTGGGAATATCAAACTTTGCCTGTTTCCTTGACTGGTTTAAATGTTTTTTAATTTGCACCACAGAATCTAAAACTTACAAGTTCCTATAGGAGAAGAGTCTTGTTTTGGGATTAGACCAAAAGACCCCTGGGAGCCAAACCTCTGCTGCAGCTTAAGCCCATCACAGTTCAATCTGAGTCCAAAAAGGCCCCTCCCTCCCTTCCCCTCGGCCACCGGCCTCAGCTCTGCCATCCCCTCGGATTCCTATTCCCCAGGAGAGGCAATCGAGCTCTTAATTAAATTCTCTCGTTAGAAGTCAAGCCCAAGGAAAACAAACAGCAAAACCTCTCCTGCGAGACTTGTCTCTTCCTGGCTCGGAGACTCGATGCTGGAGATAGTATCGCTGACTGCCCTTGGACATCCATCCCTTGCTGCTCCCTGGGAATTTCCTGTTGGTTCCTTCCCAGGCTCAGCCTCACCCCATCTGGCCCAGAGGAAATTGCAATGGGAGGTGAAAGGATGTTATCAGGCATTTCATTGCGTGTTTCATTTAGGGGTGAGTCTCTGGACTCTGGTCAACGGGGGAGAACGGAGGAGGCTTCAAAGACAGGGAAGAGGCATGGCGAGAGGCACTGAGATATGGGCTCAGGGTCACAAGGCACTTGTCCCCAAGGACAGCGGACATGTGATCACACACATACCACCCCCACACCTCCCCTGATTATACTCCAGTAGATGCAGGAACCTTGGGGAGCTGTAAAGAGCACTGGACTGGGAGTCAGGAAGCCCTGAGTTACTAACTCACTATGTAATTGTTTAATAGTAATCAGAGCAAAATGTATTGTGGGATTGTGTGCTAAGTGTTATGCTAAACCCCACACATGCTGGGTGTGGTGGCTCATGCCTGTAATCCCACACTTTGGGAAGCTGAGGTGGGAGGGTCTCGAGTCCAGGAGTTTGAGACCAGCTTGGGCATAGGGAGATCCTATTTCTACATAAAATTTAAAATTTAGGCAGTTGTGGTGGCATGTGCCTGTAGTCCCAGCTGCTTGGGAGGCTGAGGCAGGAGGATTGCTTGAGCCTGGGAGTTTGAGCCTGCAGTGAGCTATGATTGAGCCACTGCATTCCAGCTTGGATGACAGAGTAAAACCCCTTTGTTGCGGGAAGTCAGGGGCCCTGAATGGAGGGACCAGCTGGAGCCGTGGCAGAGGAACATAAATTGTGAAGATTTCATTTTGATATTGACATATATCAGTTCCCAAAATTAAGAGTTTTATAATTTCTTACGCCTGCCTTTACTTCAATCTCTGAATATAAATTGTGAAGATTTCATTTTAATGTGGACACTTATCACTTCCCAGATAATACTCTTATAATTTCTTATGCCTGTCTTATTTTAATCTCTTAATCCTGTTATCTTCGTAAGCTGAGGATGTATGTCACCTCAGGACCACTGTGATAATTGTATCTAACTGTACAAATTGATGGTAAAACATGTATGTTTGAACAATATGAAATCAGTGCACCTTGAAAAAGAACAGA
Source organism: Nomascus leucogenys (assembly GCF_006542625.1). Classification (NCBI taxonomy): domain Eukaryota; kingdom Metazoa; phylum Chordata; class Mammalia; order Primates; family Hylobatidae; genus Nomascus; species Nomascus leucogenys. The sequence goes on along the minus strand of NC_044404.1, from coordinate 23,282,895 downwards.
ATAACCAGCAATTTTTAG